>NC_090935.1:363562352-363865382 GCF_040938575.1 Ambystoma mexicanum
GGAGACACGGGGCATGAGCGGGGGTGGGGGGGAAGAAGGGAGACACGGAGCATGAGCGGGGGTGGGGGGGAAGAAGGGAGACACGGGGCATGAGTGGGGGGTAGGGGGTAACACGAGGGAGACACGGGGCATGAGCGGGGGGTGGGGGAACACAAGGGGGACACGGGGCATGAGCGGGGGGTGGGGGTACAGGAGGGAGACATGGGGCATGAGCAGGGGGTGAGGGTTACAGAAGGGAGACACGGGACAAGAGCGGGGGTGGGGGGTACAGGAGGGAGACACGGGGCATGAGAGGGGGGTGGGGGGGAAGAAGGGAGACACGGGGCATGAGTGGGGGTGGGGGGGAAGGAAGGGTGACACGGGGCATGAGTGGGGGGTAGGGGGGAAAGAAGGGACACACGGGGCATGAGCGTGGGGTGGGGGAGAAAGAAAGGAGACACGGGGCATGAGCAGGGGATGGGGGAATAAGGGCGACACAGGGCATGAGCCGGGGGGTTGGGGGGGAAGAAGGGAGACACAGGGCATGAGCGTGGGGTGGGGGGAAGAAGGGAGACACAGGGCATGAGCGGGGGGTGGGGGGGTAAAAGAAGGGAGACACGGGGCATGAGTGGGGGGTGGGGGGAAGAAGGGAGACACGGGGCATGAGCGGGGGAAAGAAGGGAGACAGGGGGCATGAGCGGAGGTGGTGGGGAAAGAAGGGAGACACGAGGCATGAGCAGGGGGTGGGGAGAAGAAGGGAGACACGGGGCATGAGCAGGGGGTGGGGGGGAATGAAGGGAGACACAGGGCATGAGCGGGGGGGAAGAAGGGAGCCACGGGGCATGAGCGAGGGGTGGGGGGGAGAAGGGAGACACGGGGCATGAGTGGGGGGTGGGGGGGAAGAAGCGAGACACAGGGCATGAGCGGGGGGTCGAGGGGGAAAGAAGGGAGACACGGGGTATGAGTGGGGAGTGGGGCGAAAGAAGGGAGACACGGGGCATGAGCGGGGGGTGGGGAGGAAAGAAGGGAGACACGGGTCATGAGCGGGAGGTGGGGGGGAAAGAAGGGAGACACGGGGCATGAGCAGGGTGTGGGGGGAAAGAAGGGAGACCCGGGGCATGAGCGGGGGCTGCGGGGGAGAAGGGAGACACGGGGCGGGGGTGGGGGGGAAAGAAGGGAGACACGGGGCATGAGCGGGGGGGAAGAAGGGAGACACGGGGCATGAGCGGGGGGTGGGGGGAAAGTAGGGAGACACGGGGCATGAGCAGGGGGTGGGGAGAAGAAGGGAGACACGGGGCATGAGCAGGGGGTGGGGGGGAAGAAGGGAGACACGGGGCATGAGCGGGGGTGGGAGGAAGAAGTGAGACAAGGGGCATTGGCGGGGGGTGGGGGGAATGAAGGGAGACACGGGGCATGAGCGGGGGGGAAGAAGGGAGCCACGGGGCATGAGCGAGGGGTGGGGGGGAGAAGGGAGACACGGGGCATGAGTGGGGGGTGGGGGAAGAAGCGAGACACAGGGCATGAGCGGGGGGTCGGGGGGAAAGAAGGGAGACACGGGGTATGAGTGGGGGGTGGGGGGGAAAGAAGGGAGACACGGGGCATGAGCGGGAGGTGGGGGGGAAAGAAGGGAGACACGGGGCATGAGCAGGGGGTGGGGGGAAAGAAGGGAGACCCGGGGCATGAGCGGGGGTTGGGAGGGGAAAGAAGGGAGACACGGGGCATGAGCGGGGGGGAAGAAGGGAGACACGGGGCATGAGCGGGGGTGGGGGGAAAGAAGGGAGACACAGGGCATGAGCGGTGGCTAGAGGAAAGAAGGGAGACACGGGGCATGAGCGGGGGTGGGGGAAAGAAGGGAGACACGGGGCATGAGCGGGGGTGGGGGGAAAGAAGGGAGACACGGGGCATGAGCGGGGGGTGGGGGGGAAAGAAGGGAGACACGGTGAATGAGCGGGGGGTGGTGGGGGCTGGAAAGAAGGGAGACACGGGGCATGAGCGGTGGGTGGGGGGAAAGAAGGGAGACACAGGGCATGTGCGGGGGTGGGGGTGAACAGGGGAAACACAGGCCATGAGAGGAGGGTGGGGGAAAGGAGGGAGACACACACGTAACATGAGCAGGGGAGGGGGTGAACAGGGGTGACACGGGGCATGAGCGGGGGTGGGGGGAACACGACAGAGACACGGGGCATGAGCGGGAGGTGGGGGTAACATGACGGAGACACAGGCATGAGCGGGGGGTGGGGGGAACAGGGCAGACACGGGGCATGAGCGGGGGGTCGGGCGGGGACACGGGGCATGAGCGGGGGGTGGGAGGTACACGAGGGAGAGAGACACGGGGCATGAGCAGGGGGTGAGGGGAACAGGAGGGAGACACGGGGCATGAATGGGGGTGGGGGTAACACGAGGGAGACACGGGGCATGAGCAGGGGGGTGGGGGGAACAGGGCAGACACGGGGCAGAAGCAGGCGGTGGGGGGTACAGGAGGGAGACACGGGGCATGAGCGGGGGGTGGGGGGAACAGGGCAGACGACACGGGGCATGAGCGTGGGGTGGGGGGTAACACGAGGGAGACACGGGGCATGAGCGGGGGTGGGGGGGAAAGAAGGGAGACACGGGGCATGAGCGGGGGGGAAGAAGGGAGACACGGGGCATGAGCGGGGGGTGGGGGGAAAGTAGGGAGACACGGGGCATGAGCAGGGGGTGGGGAGAAGAAGGGAGACACGGGGCATGAGCAGGGGGTGGGGGGGAAGAAGGGAGACACGGGGCATGAGCGGGGGTGGGAGGAAGAAGTGAGACAAGGGGCATTGGCGGGGGGTGGGGGGAATGAAGGGAGACACGGGGCATGAGCGGGGGGAAGAAGGGAGCCACGGGGCATGAGCGAGGGGTGGGGGGGAGAAGGGAGACAAGGGGCATGAGTGGGGGGTGGGGGAAGAAGCGAGACACAGGGCATGAGCGGGGGGTCGGGGGGAAAGAAGGGAGACACGGGGTATGAGTGGGGGGTGGGGGGGAAAGAAGGGAGACACGGGGCATGAGCGGGAGGTGGGGGGGAAAGAAGGGAGACACGGGGCATGAGCAGGGGGTGGGGGGAAAGAAGGGAGACCCGGGGCATGAGCGGGGGCTGGGGGGGGAAAGAAGGGAGACACGGGGCATGAGCGGGGGGAAGAAGGGAGACACGGGGCATGAGCGGGGGTGGGGGGAAAGAAGGGAGACACAGGGCATGAGCGGTGGCTAGAGGAAAGAAGGGAGACACGGGGCATGAGCGGGGGTGGGGGAAAGAAGGGAGACACGGGGCATGAGCGGGGGTGGGGGGAAAGAAGGGAGACACGGGGCATGAGCGGGGGGTGGGGGGGAAAGAAGGGAGACACGGCGAATGAGCGGGGGGTGGTGGGGGCTGGAAAGAAGGGAGACACGGGGCATGAGCGGTGGGTGGGGGGAAAGAAGGGAGACACAGGGCATGTGCGGGGGTGGGGGTGAACAGGGGAAACACAGGCCATGAGAGGAGGGTGGGGGGAAAGGAGGGAGACACACACGTAACATGAGCAGGGGAGGGGGTGAACAGGGGTGACACGGGGCATGAGCGGGGGTGGGGGGAACACGACAGAGACACGGGGCATGAGCGGGAGGTGGGGGTAACATGACGGAGACACAGGCATGAGCGGGGGGTGGGGGGAACAGGGCAGACACGGGGCATGAGCGGGGGGTCGGGCGGGGACACGGGGCATGAGCGGGGGGTGGGAGGTACACGAGGGAGAGAGACACGGGGCATGAGCAGGGGGTGAGGGGAACAGGAGGGAGACACGGGGCATGAATGGGGGTGGGGGTAACACGAGGGAGACACGGGGCATGAGCAGGGGGGTGGGGGGAACAGGGCAGACACGGGGCAGAAGCAGGCGGTGGGGGGTACAGGAGGGAGACACGGGGCATGAGCGGGGGGTGGGGGGAACAGGGCAGACGACACGGGGCATGAGCGTGGGGTGGGGGGTAACACGAGGGAGACACGGGGCATGAGCGGGGGGTGGGGGGAACACGAGGGAGACACGGGCCATGAGCGGGGGTGGGGGGTACAGGAGGGAGACACGGGGCATGAGCAGGGGGTGGGGGGAACAGGGCAGACACAGGGCATGAGCGGGGGGTGGGGGGTGAAAGAAGGGAGACAGGGGGCATGAGCAGGAGTGGGGGGGAACAGGGGAGACACGGGGCATGAGCGGGGGTGGGGGGGAAGAAGGGAGATAAGGGGAATGAGCGCGGGGTGGGGGAAGAAGGGAGACACGTGGCATGAGCGGGGGGTGGGAGGTAAAGAAGGGAGACATGGGGCATGAGCAGGGGATGGGGGAAAAGAAGGGAGACACGGGGCATGAGCGGGGGGTGGGGGGAACACGAGGGAGACACGGGCCATGAGCGGGGGTGGGGGGTACAGGAGGGAGACACGGGGCATGAGCAGGGGGTGGGGGGAACAGGGCAGACACAGGGCATGAGCGGGGGGTGGGGGGTGAAAGAAGGGAGACAGGGGTCATGAGCAGGAGTGGGGGGGAACAGGGGAGACACGGGGCATGAGCGGGGGGTGGGGGGGAAGAAGGGAGATAAGGGGAATGAGCGCGGGGTGGGGGAAGAAGGGAGACACGTGGCATGAGCGGGGGGTGGGAGGTAAAGAAGGGAGACATGGGGCATGAGCAGGGGATGGGGAAAAGAAGGGAGACACGGGCATGAGCGGGGGATGTGGGGGGGAAAGAAGGGAGACACGGAGCATGGAGGGGTGGGAGGGGAAAGAAGGGAGACACGGGGTATGAGCGGGGTGTGGGGGAGGGAGAAGGGAGACACAGGGCATGGGCGGGGGGTGGGGCGGAAGAAGGGAGACACGGGGCATGAGCGGGGGGTGGGGGGAAGAAGGGAGACACTGGGCATGAGCGGGGGAAAGAAGGGAGACACGGGGCATGAGCGGGTGGTGGGGAAAGAAGGGAGACACGGTGCATGAGCGGGTGGTGGGGGGGAAAGAAGGGAGACACAGGGCATGAGCAGGGGGTGGGGGGAAAGAAGGGAGACACGGGGCATGAGCGGGGGGTGGGGGGGAAAGAAGGGAGACATGGGGCATGAGCGGGGGTGGGGGGAAAGAAGGGAGACATGGGGTATGAGCAGGGGGTGGGGGGGAAGAAGGGAGACATGGGGTATGAGCAGGGGGTGGGGGGAGAAGGGATACACGGGCCATGAGCGGGGGTGAGGGGGAAAGAAGGGAGACACGGGGCATGAGCGGGGGTTGGGGGCGAAAAGGGAGATACGGGGCATGAGCGGGGGGTGTGGGGGAAAGAAGGGAGACACGGAGCAGGGGGTGGGGGTGAACAGGGGAGAGACGGGCCATGAGCAGGGGGGTGGGGGAAAAGGAGGGAGACAGACACGGAGCATGAGCAGGGGGTGAGGGTGAACAGGGGAGACACAGGGCATGAGCAGGGAGTGGTGGGAGAGGAGGGAGACACGGGGTGAGCGGGTGGTACAAGAGGGAGACACGGGGCATGAGCGGGGGTGGGGGGTACAGGAGAGAGACACGGGAGATGAGTGGGGCATGGGGGGTACAGGAGGGAGACACAGGGCATGAGCGGGGAAAGAAGGGAGACATGGGGCATGAGCGGGGGTGGGGGGGAAAGAAGGGGGATACGGGGAATGAGCAGGGGGTGGGGGGAAGAAGGGAGACACGGGGCATGAGCAGGGGGTAGGGAGGTAAAGAAGGGAGACACGGGGCATGAGCAGGGGGTGGGGGGAAAGAAGGGAGACACGGGCAGGAGCGGGGGATGTGCGGGGGAAAGAAGGGAGACACGGGGCATGAGCGGGGGTGGGGGCAACAGGAGAGACACGGAGCATGGAGGGGTGGGAGGGGAAAGAAGGGAGACATGGGGTTTCAGCAGGGGGTGGGGGGGAACGAAGGGAGACACGGGCATGAGCGGGGGGTGGTGGGGGAAAGAAGGGAGACACAGGGCATGAGCGGGGTGTGGGGGAGGGAGAAGGGAGACACAGGGCATGAGCGGGGGGTGAGGGGGAAGAAGGGAGACACGGGGCATGAGCGGGGGGTGGGGGGAAGAAGGGAGACACGGGGCATGAGCGGGGGAAAGAAGGGAGACACGGGGCATGAGCGGGTGGTGGGGGAAAGAAGGGAGACACGGGGCATGAGCGGGTGGTGGGGGGAAAGAAGAGAGACACAGGGCATGAGCAGGGGGTGGGGGAAAGAAGGGAGACACGGGGCATCAGCGGGGGGTGGGAGGGAAAGACAGGAGAAACGGGGCATGAGCGGGGGGTGGGGGGTAGGGAGACACAGGGCATGAGCGGGGGAAAGAAGGGAGACACGGGGCATGAGCGGGGGTGGGGGGAAAGAAGGGAGACACTGGGCATGAGCGGGTCGTGTGGGGAAAGAAGGGAGACACAGGCCATGAGCGGGGGGTGGGGGGAAAAGAAGGGAGATACGGGGCATGAGCGGGGGGTGGGGGGAAAAGAAGGGAGATACGGGGCATGAGCAGGGGGTGGGGGGAAAGAAGGGAGACACGGGGCATGAGGGGGGAAAGAAGGGAGACACGGGGCATGAGCAGGGGGAAATAAGGGAGACACAGGGCATGAGCAGGGGGTGGGGGGAAAGAAGGAAAGAAGGGAGACACGGGGCATGAGCGGGGGTCGGGGGGGAACACGAGGGAGAGAGACATGGGGCATTAGCGGGGGGTGGGGGGTGCATGAGGGAGACACGGGGTATGAGCGGGGAGTGGGGGGTACAGGGCAGACATGGGGCATGAGCGGGGGGTGGGGGGAAGAAGGGAGACACGGGGCATGAGCGTGGGGCGGGGGAAAGAAGGGAGACACAGGGCATGAGCGGGGGGTGGAGGGGTAAGAAGGGAGACACGGGGCATGAGCGGGGGGTGGGGGAAGAAGGGAGACACGTGGCATCTGCGGGGGCTGGGGGGAAGAAGGCAGATACGGGGCATGAGCGGGGGGTGGGGGGGACGAAGGGCAACACGGGGCATGAGCAGGGGTGGGGGGGAAGAAGGGAGACACGGTGCATGAGCGGGGGAAAGAAGGGAGACACGTGGCATGAGCGGGGGGATGGGGGAAAGAAGGGAGACACGGGGCATGAGCGGGAGTGGGGGGAAAGAAGGGAGACACGGGGCATGAGCGGGGGTGGAGGGGTAAGAAGGGAGACACGGGGCATGAGCGGGGGGTGGGGGAAGAAGGGAGACACGTGGCATGTGCGGGGGCTGGGGGGAAGAAGGCAGATACGGGGCATGAGCGGTGGGTGGGGGGGACGAAGGGCAACACGGGGCATGAGCAGGGGTGGGGGGAAAGAAAGGAGACACAGGGCATGAGCGGGGGAAATAAGGGAGACACGGGCATGAGCGGGGGGTCGGGGGGTACACGAGGGAGAGAGACATGGGGCATGAGCGGGGGTGGAGGGGTACACGAGGGAGACGCGGGGCATGAGCGGGGGGTGGGGGGATTAGGAGGGAGACACGGGGCATGAGCGGGGGGTGGGGGGGAAGAAGGGAGACACAGGGCATGAGCGGGGAGTGGGGGGAAGAAGGGAGTCACGGGGCATGAGCGGGGGGTGGGAGGGAAAGAAGGGAGACATGGGGCATGAGTGGGGGGTGGGGGGAAAGAAGGGAGACACGGGGCATGAGTGGGGGTGGGGGGTAGGGAGACACGGGGCATGAGCGGGGGAAAGAAGGGAGACACGGGGCATGAGCGGGGGGGAAAGAAGGGAGACACTGGGCATGAGCGGGGCGTGGGGGGAAAGAAGGGAGAAACAGGCCATGAGCGGGGGGTGGGGGGGAAAGAAGGGAGACACGGGGCATGAGCGGGGGGTGGGGGGAAAAGAAGGGAGATACGGGGCATGAGCGGGGGGTGGGGGGAAAGAAGGGAGACACGGGGCATGAGGGGGGAAAGAAGGGAGACACGGGGCATGAGCGGGGGGAAATAAGGGAGACACAGGGCATGAGCGGGGGGTGGGGGGGAAAGAAGGAAAGAAGGGAGACACGGGGCATGAGCGGGGGTCGGGGGGACCACGAGGGAGAGAGACATGGGGCATGAGTGGGGGGTGCATGAGGGAGACACGGGGCATGAGCGGGGGTGGGGGGAACAGGAAGGAGAAATGGGGCATGAACCGGGGCTGGGGGGTAACACGAGGGAGACACGGGGCATGAGCGGGGGGTGGGGGGAACAGGGCAGACACGGGGCATGAGCGGGGCGTGGGGGGTACAGGAGGGAGACACGGGGCATGAGCGGGGAGTGGGGGGAACAGGGCAGACATGGGGCATGAGCGGGGGGTGGGGGGAAGAAGGGAGCCACGGGGCATGAGCGTGGGGCGGGGGAAAGAAGGGAGACACAGGGCATGAGCGGGGTGTCGGGGGGAAGAAGAGAGACATGGGGCAATAGTGGGGGGTGGGGGGGAAGAAGGGACACATGGGGCATGAGCAGGGGGTGGGGGGAGAAGGGATCACGGGGCATGAACGGGGGTGGGGGGGAGAAGGGAGACACGGTGCATGAGCGGGTGAAAGAAGGGAGACACGTGGCATGAGCAGGGGTGGGGGAAAGAAGGGAGAAACGGGGCATGAGCGGGAGTGGGGGGAAAGAAAGGAGACACGGGGCATGAGCGGGGGGTGGAGGGGTAAGAAGGTAGACACGGGGCATGAGCGGGGGGTGGGGGAAGAAGGGAGACACGTGGCATGAGCGGGGGGTGGGGGGAACAGGGCAGACACGGGGCATGAGCGGGGCGTGGGGGGTACAGGAGGGAGACACGGGGCATGAGCGGGGAGTGGGGGGAACAGGGCAGACATGGGGCATGAGCGGGGGGTGGGGGGAAGAAGGGAGACACGGGGCATGAGCGTGGGGCGGGGGGAAAGAAGGGAGACACAGGGCATGAGCGGGGTGTCGGGGGGAAGAAGAGAGACATGGGGCATGAGCGGGGGGTGGGGGGAAGAAGGGACACATGGGGCATGAGCAGGGGGTGGGGGGGAGAAGGGATACACGGGGCATGAACGGGGGTGGGGGGGAAGAAGGGAGACACGGTGCATGAGCGGGGGAAAGAAGGGAGACACGTGGCATGAGCGGGGGGTGGGGGAAAGAAGGGAGACACGGGGCATGAGCGGGAGTGGGGGGAAAGAAGGGAGACACGGGGCATGAGCGGGGGGTGGAGGGGTAAGAAGGGAGACACGGGGCATGAGCGGGGGGTGGGGGAAGAAGGGAGACATGTGGCATGTGCGGGGGCTGGGGGGAAGAAGGCAGATACGGGGCATGAGCGGGGGGTGGGGAGGACGAAGGGCAACACGGGGCATGAGCAGGGGTGGGGGGAAAGAAAGGAGACACAGGGCATGAGCGGGGGGAAATAAGGGAGACACGGGCATGAGCAGGGGGTCGGGGGGTACATGAGGGAGAGAGACATGGGGCATGAGCGGGGGGTGGAGGGGTACACGAGGGAGACGCGGGGCATGAGCGGGGGGTGGGGGGATTAGGAGGGAGACACGGGGCATGAGCGGGGGGTGGGGGGGAAGAAGGGAGACACAGGGCATGAGCGGGGAGTGGGGGGGAAGAAGGGAGTCACGGGGCATGAGCGGGGGGTGGGAGGGAAAGAAGGGAGACATGGGGCATGAGTGGGGGGTGGGGGGGAAAGAAGGGAGACATGGGGCATGAGTGGGGGGTGGGGGGTAGGGAGACACGGGGCATGAGCGGGGGAAAGAAGGGAGACACGGGGCATGAGCGGGGGGGACAGAAGGGAGACACTGGGCATGAGCGGGGCGTGGGGGGAAAGAAGGGAGACACAGGCCATGAGCGGGGGGTGGGGGGGAAAGAAGGGAGACACGGGGCATGAGCGGGGGGTGGGGTGAAAAGAAGGGAGATACGGGGCATGAGCGGGGGGTGGGGGGAAAGAAGGGAGACACGGGGCATGAGGGGGGGGAAAGAAGGGAGACACGGGGCATGAGCGGGGGGAAATAAGGGAGACACAGGGCATGAGCGGGGGGTGGGGGGGAAAGAAGGAAAGAAGGGAGACACGGGGCATGAGCGGGGGTCGGGGGGACCACGAGGGAGAGAGACATGGGGCATGAGCGGGGGGTGGGGGGTGCATGAGGGAGACACGGGGCATGAGCGGGGTGGGGGGAACAGGAGGGAGAAATGGGGCATGAACCGGGGCTGGGGGTAACACGAGGGAGACACGGGGCATGAGCGGGGGGTGGGGGGAACAGGGCAGACACGGGGCATGAGCGGGGCGTGGGGGGTACAGGAGGGAGACACGGGGCATGAGCGGGGAGTGGGGGGAACAGGGCAGACATGGGGCATGAGCGGGGGGGTGGGGGGAAGAAGGGAGACACGGGGCATGAGCGTGGGGCGGGGGGAAAGAAGGGAGACACAGGGCATGAGCGGGGTGTCGGGGGGAAGAAGAGAGACACGGGGCAATAGCGGGGGGTGGGTGGGAAGAAGGGACACATGGGGCATGAGCAGGGGGTGGGGGGAGAAGGGATACACGGGGCATGAACGGGGTGGGGGGAAAGAAGGGAGACACGGTGCATGAGCGGGGGAAAGAAGGGAGACACGTGGCATGAGCAGGGGTGGGGGAAAGAAGGGAGAAACGGGGCATGAGCGGGAGTGGGGGGAAAGAAGGGAGACACGGGGCATGAGCGGGGGCTGGGGGAAGAAGGCAGATACAGGGCATGAGCGGGGGGTGGGGGGGAAGAAGGGCAACACGGGGCATGAGCAGGGGTGGGGGGAAAGAAAGGAGACACAGGGCATGAGCGGGGGGAAATAAGGGAGACACGGGCATGTACACGGGGGTCGGGGGGTACACAAGGGAGAGAGACACGGGGCATGAGCGGGGGGTGGAGGGGTACACGAGGGAGACACGGAGCATGAGCAGGGGGTGGGGGGATTAGGAGGGAGACACGGGGCATGAGCGGGGGCTGGGGGGGAAGAAGGGAGACACGGGGCATGAGCGGGGAGTGGGGGGGAAGAAGGGAGACATGGGGCATGAGTGGGGGGTGGGGGGAAAGAAGGGAGACACGGGGCATGAGTGGGGTTGAGGGGGGAAGGGAGACACGGGGCATGAGCGGGGGAAGAAGGGAGACACGGGGCATGAGCGGGGGGTGGGGGGAAAGAAGGGAGACACGGGGCATGAGCGGGGGTGGGGGGAAAGACGGGAGACACGGGACATGAGCGGGGGTGGGGGGGAAAGAAGGGAGACACGTGGCATGAGTGGGGGGTGGGGGGAAAGAAGGGAGACACGGGTCCTGAGCGGGGGGTGGGGGGGAAGCAGGGAGACACGGGGCATGAGCGGGGGGTGGGGGGGAAGAAGGGAGACACGGGGCATGAGCGGGGGGAAGAAGGGAGACACGGGGCATGAGCGGGGGAAATAAGGGAGACACAGGGCATGAGCGGGGAGTGGGGGGGAAAGAAGGGAGACACAGGGCATGAGCAGGGGGCGGGGGGAAGAAGGGAGACACGGGGCATGAGCGGGGGGTGGGGAGGAAGAAAGGAGACACGGGGCATGAGCGGGGGAAAGAAGGGAGACACGGGGCATGAGCGGGGGGGAAAGAAGGGAGACACGGGGCATGAGCGGGGGGTGGAGGGGTAAGAAGGGAGACACGGGGCATGAGAGGGGCGTGGGGGGAAGAAAGGGGACACGGGGCATGAGCGGGGGCTGGGGGGAAGAAGGAAGATACAGGGCATGAGCGGGGGTGGGGGGAAGAAGGACGACACGGGGCATGAGCGGGGGTGGGGGGAAAGAAGGGAGACACGGGGCATGAGCGGGGGAAATAAGGGAGACACGGGGCATGAGCGGGGGGTCGAGGGGTACACGAGGGTGAGAGACACGGGGCATGAGCGGGGGGTGGGGGGAACAGTAGGGAGACACGGGGCATGAACGGGGGGGTGGGGGTTAACATGAGGGAGACACAGGGCATGAGCGGGTGGTGGGGGCAACAGGGCAGACACGGGCCATGAGCAGGGGGTGGGGGGTAACACGAGGGAGACACGGGGCATGAGCGGGGAGTGGGGGATACAGGAGGGAGACACAGGGCATGAGCGGGTGGTGGGGGGAACAGGGCAGACACGGGCCATGAGCAGGGGGTGGGGGGTAACACGAGGGAGACACGGGGCATGAGCGGGGAGTGGGGGATATAGGAGGGAGACACAGGGCATGAGCGGGGGGTGGGGTAAAGGGCAGACATGGGGCATGAGCGGGGGGGGGAAGAAGGGAGACACGGGGCATGAGGGGAGGGTGGGGGGAACAGGGCAGACACGGGGCATGAGCAGGGGGTGGGGGGGTAACACGAGGAGAGACACGGGGCATGACCAGGGAGTGGGGGGTACAGGAGGGAGACACGGGGCATGAGCGGGGGTGGGGGTACAGGGCAGACATGGGGCATGAGTGGGGGGGTAGGGGGGAAAGAAGAGAGACACGGGGCATGAGGTGGGGTGGAGGGACAGGGGAGACATGGGGCATGAGCGGGGGTGGGAGTGAACAGGGGAGTCACAGGGCATGAGTGGGGGTTGGGAGGGACAGGAAGGAGACACGGGGCATGAGCGGGGGGGTGAGGGTACAGGAAGGAGACACGGGGCATGAGCGGGGGTGGGGGGTACAGGAGGGAGACACAGGACATGAGCGGGGTGTGGGGGGTACAGGAGGGAGACACGGGGCATGAGCGGGTGGTGGAGGAAGAAGGGAGACACGGGGCATGAGCGGGGCTGGAGGGGGGAAAGAAGGGAGACACGGGGCATGAACGGGGTGTGGGGGGTACAGGAGGGAGACACGGGGCATGAGCGGGTGGTGGGGGGGAAGAAGGGAGACACGGGGCATGAGCGAGGTGGAGGGGGGAAAGAAGGAAGACACGGGGCATGAGCGGGGGGTGGGGAGGGTAAAGAAGGGAGACACGGGGCATGAGCGGGGGGTGGGGGTACAGGGCAGACATGGGGCATGAGCGGGGGTGGGGGGAAAGAAGGGAGACACGGGGCATGAGCAGGGCGTGGGGGTACAGGGCAGACATGGGGCATGAGCGGGGGGCTGGGGGGAAAGAAGGGAGACACGGGGCATGAGCAGGGGGAGGGGGTACAGGGCAGACACGGGGCATGAGCAGGGGGGTGAGGGGAAAGAAGGGAGACACGGGGCATGAACGGTGGCTGGAGGAAAGAAGGGAGACACGGGGCATGAGCGGGGGTGGGGGAAAGAAGGGAGACACGGGGCGTGAGCGGGGGGTGGGGGGAAAGAAGGGAGACACGGGGCATGAGCGGGGGGTGGGAGGGAAAGAAGGGAGACACAGGGCATGAGCGGGGCATGGGGAGGGTAAAGAAGGGAGACACGGGGCATGAGCGGGGGTGGGGGGAAGAAGGGAGACACGGAGCATGAGCGGGGGTGGGGGGGAAGAAGGGAGACACGGGGCATGAGTGGGGGGTAGGGGGTAACACGAGGGAGACACGGGGCATGAGCGGGGGGTGGGGGAACACAAGGGGGACACGGGGCATGAGCGGGGGGTGGGGGTACAGGAGGGAGACATGGGGCATGAGCAGGGGGTGTGGGTTACAGAAGGGAGACACGGGACAAGAGCGGGGGTGGGGGGTACAGGAGGGAGACACGGGGCATGAGAGGGGGGTGGGGGGAAGAAGGGAGACACGGGGCATGAATGGGGGGTGGGGGGGAAGGAAGGGTGACACGGGGCATGAGTGGGGGGTAGGGGGGAAAGAAGGGACACACGGGGCATGAGCGTGGGGTGGGGGAGAAAGAAAGGAGACACGGGGCATGAGCAGGGGATGGGGGAATAAGGGCGACACAGGGCATGAGCCGGGGGGTTGGGGGGGAAGAAGGGAGACACAGGGCATGAGCGTGGGGTGGGGGGGAAGAAGGGAGACACAGGGCATGAGCGCGGGGTGGGGGGGTAAAAGAAGGGAGACACGGGGCATGAGTGGGGGGTGGGGGGAAGAAGGGAGACACGGGGCATGTGCGGGGGTAAGAAGGGAGACAGGGGGCATGAGCGGAGGTGGTGGGGAAAGAAGGGAGACACGAGGCATGAGCAGGGGGTGGGGAGAAGAAGGGAGACACGGGGCATGAGCAGGGGGTGGGGGGGAATGAAGGGAGACACAGGGCATGAGCGGGGGGGAAGAAGGGAGCCACGGGGCATGAGCGAGGGGTGGGGGGGAGAAGGGAGACACGGGGCATGAGTGGGGGGTGGGGGGGAAGAAGCGAGACACAGGGCATGAGCGGGGGGTCGAGGGGGAAAGAAGGGAGACGCGGGGTATGAGTGGGGAGTGGGGGGGAAAGAAGGGAGACACGGGGCATGAGCGGGGGGTGGGGAGGAAAGAAGGGAGACATGGGTCATGAGCGGGGGGTGGGGGGGAAAGAAGGGAGACACGGGGCATGAGCAGGGGGTGGGGGGAAAGAAGGGAGACCCGGGGCATGAGCGGGGGCTGGGGGGGAGAAGGGAGACACGGGGCGGGGGTGGGGGGGAAAGAAGGGAGACACGGGGCATGAGCGGGGGGGAAGAAGGGAGACACGGGGCATGAGCGGGGGGTGGGGGGAAAGTAGGGAGACACGGGGCATGAGCAGGGGGTGGGGAGAAGAAGGGAGACACGGGGCATGAGCAGGGGGTGGGGGGGAAGAAGGGAGACACGGGGCATGAGCGGGGGTGGGAGGAAGAAGTGAGACAAGGGGCATGAGCGGGGGGTGGGGGGAATGAAGGGAGACACGGGGCATGAGCGGGGGGGAAGAAGGGAGCCACGGGGCATGAGCGAGGGGTGGGGGGGAGAAGGGAGACACGGGGCATGAGTGGGGGGTGGGGGAAGAAGCGAGACACAGGGCATGAGCGGGGGGTCGGGGGGAAAGAAGGGAGACACGGGGTATGTGTGGGGGGTGGGGGGGAAAGAAGGGAGACACGGGGCATGAGCGGGAGGTGGGGGGGAAAGAAGGGAGACACGGGGCATGAGCAGGGGGTGGGGGGAAAGAAGGGAGACCCAGGGCATGAGTGGGGGCTGGGGGGGGAGAAGGGAGACACGGGGCATGAGCGGGGGGTGGGGGGGAAAGAAGGGAGACACGGGGCATGAGCGGGGGTGGGGGGAAAGAAGGGAGACACAGGGCATGAGCGGTGGCTAGAGGAAAGAAGGGAGACACGGGGCATGAGCGGGGGTGTGGGAAAGAAGGGAGACACGGGGCATGAGCGGGGGGTGGGGGGAAAGAAGGGAGACACGGGGCATGAGCGGGGGGTGGGGGGGGAAAGAAGGGAGACACGGCGCATGAGCGGGGGGTGGTGGGGGCTGGAAAGAAGGGAGACACGGGGCATGAGCGGTGGGTGGGGGGAAAGGAGGGAGACACACACGTAACATGAGCAGGGGAGGGGGTGAACAGGGGTGACACGGGGCATGAGCGGGGGTGGGGGGAACACGACAGAGACACGGGGCATGAGCGGGAGGTGGGGGTAACATGACGGAGACACAGGCATGAGCGGGGGGTGGGGGGAACAGGGCAGACACGGGGCATGAGCGGGGGGTCGGGCGGGGACACGGGGCATGAGCGGGGGGTGGGAGGTACACGAGGGAGAGAGACACGGGGCATGAGCAGGGGGTGAGGGGAACAGGAGGGAGACACGGGGCATGAATGGGGGTGGGGGTAACACGAGGGAGACACGGGGCATGAGCAGGGGGGTGGGGGGAACAGGGCAGACACGGGGCAGAAGCAGGCGGTGGGGGGTACAGGAGGGAGACACAGGGCATGAGCGGGGGGTGGGGGGAACAGGGCAGACGACACGGGGCATGAGCATGGGGTGGGGGGTAACACGAGGGAGACACGGGGCATGAGCGGGGGGTGGGGGGAACACGAGGGAGACACGGGCCATGAGTGGGGGTGGGGGGTACAGGAGGGAGACACGGGGCATGAGCAGGGGGTGGGGGGAACAGGGCAGACACAGGGCATGAGCGGGGGTGGGGGGTGAAAGAAGGGAGACAGGGGGCATGAGCAGGAGTGGGGGGGAACAGGGGAGACACGGGGCATGAGCGGGGGGAGGGGCTGAACAGGGGAGACACGGGGCATGAGCAGGGGGTGGGGGGTACATGAGGGAGACACGGGGCATGAGCAGGGGGTGGGGGGAACAGGGCAGACACAGGGCATGAGCGGGGGGTGGGGGGTGAAAGAAGGGAGACACGGGGCATGAGCAGGAGTGGGGGGAACAGGGGAGACACGGGGCATGAGCGAGGGTGGGGGGGAAGAAGGGAGACACGGGGCATGAGCGGGGGTGGGAAGGAAAGAAGGGAGACACGGGGCATGAGCGGGGGGTGGGGGGGAGAAGGGAGACACGGGGCATGAGCGGGGGTGGGGGGAATAGGGGAGACATGGGGCATGAGCGGGTGTGGAGGGGGGAAAGAAGGTAGACACAGGGCATGAGCGGGGGGTGGGGGGAAGAAGGGAGACACGGGGAATGAGCAGGGGGTGGGGGGAAGAAGGGAGACACGGGGCATGAGCGGGGGGTGGGGGAAAAGAAGAGAGACACGGGGCATGAGCGGGGTTCGGGGGGAGAAGGGAGACACGGGGAATGAGCGGGGGGTGGGGAGGAAGAAGGGAGACACGGGGCATGAGCGGGGGTGAGGGGGAAGAAGGGAGACAGACACGGAGCATGAGCGGGGGGTGGGGGTGAACAGGGGAGACACGGGCCATGAGCGGGGGTGGGGGGAAAAGGAGGGGGACAGACACGGAGCATGAGTGGGGGGTGGGGGTGAACAGGGGAGACGCGGCCCTTGAGCGGGGGAACGTGAGGAAGACACAGGGCATGAGCGGGGGTGGGGGGAACGGGAGGAAGACACAGGGCCTGAGCTAACTGTGCAGGCAGCAGATCCCGCTCCTCGGCCCTACGCAGGCCACTGTGTGCCATTGGCATGAGCGGGGGGTGGAGGAACAAAAGAGAGACAAGGTGCATGAGGGGGATGGGGGGACAGGAGGAAGACACGGGTCATGAGCGGGGGGTGGGGGGGAAGCAGGGAGACACGGGGCATGAGCGGGGGGTGGGGGAGAAGAAGGGAGACATGGGGCATGAGCGGGGGGAAGAAGGGAGACACGGGGCATGAGCGGGGGAAATAAGGGAGACACAGGGCATGAGCGGGGAGTGGGGGGGAAAGAAGGGAGACACGGGGCATGAGCAGGGGGCGGGGGGAAGAACGAGACACGGGGCATGAGCGGGGGGTGGGGAGGAAGAAAGGAGACACGGGGCATGAGCGGGGGAAAGAAGGGAGACACGGGGCATGAGCGGGGGGGAAAGAAGGGAGACACGGGGCATGAGCGGGGGGTGGAGGGGTAAGAAGGGAGACACGGGGCATGAGAGGGACGTGGGGGGAAGAAGGGAGACACGGGGCATGAGCGGGGGCTGGGGGGAAGAAGGCAGATACAGGGCATGAGCGGGGGGTGGGGGGAAGAAGGGCGACACGGGGCATGAGCGGGGGTGGGGGGAAAGAAGGGAGACACGGGGCATGAGCGGGGGGAAATAAGGGAGACACGGGGCATGAGCGGGGGGTCGAGGGGTACACGAGGGAGAGAGACACGGGGCATGAGCGGGGGGTGGGGGAACAGTAGGGAGACACGGGGCATGAACGGGGGGTGGGGGTTAACATGAGGGAGACACAGGGCATGAGCGGGTGGTGGGGGGAACAGGGCAGACACGGGCCATGAGCAGGGGGTGGGGGGTAACACGAGGGAGACACGGGGCATGAGCGGGGAGTGGGGGATACAGGAGGGAGACACAGGGCATGAGCGGGGGGTGGGGTAAAGGGCAGACATGGGGCATGAGCGGGGGTGGGGGGGAAAGAAGGGATTCACGGGGCATGAGGGGAGGGTGGGGGGAACAGGGCAGACACGGGGCATGGGGGGGTAACACGAGGAGAGACACAGGGCATGACCAGGGAGTGGGGGGTACAGGAGGGAGACACGGGGCATGAGCGGGGGTGGGGGTACAGGGCAGACATGGGGCATGAGTGGGGGGTAGGGGGAAAAGAAGAGAGACACGGGGCATGAGGTGGGGTGGGAGTGAACAGGGGAGTCACAGGGCATGAGTGGGGGGTGGGAGGGACAGGAAGGAGACACGGGGCATGAGCGGGGGGGTGGGGGTACAGGAGGGAGACACGGGGCATGAGCGGGGGTGGGGGGTACAGGAGGGAGACACAGGACATGAGCGGGGTGTGGGGGGTACAGGAGGGAGACACGGGGCATGAGCGGGTGGTGGAGGAAGAAGGGAGACACGGGGCATGAGCGGGGCTGGAGGGGGGAAAGAAGGAAGACACAGGGCATGAACGGGGTGTGGGGGGTACAGGAGGGAGACACGGGGCATGAGCGGGTGGTGGGGGGAAGAAGGGAGACACGGGGTATGAGCGGGGTGGAGGGGGAAAGAAGGAAGACACGGGCATGAGCGGGGGGTGGGGAGGGTAAAGAAGGGAGACACGGGGCATGAGCGGGGGGTGGGGGTACAGGGCAGACATGGGGCATGAGCGGGGGTGGGGGCAAAGAAGGGAGACACGGGGCATGAGCAGGGGGTGGGGGTACAGGGCAGGCATAGGGCATGAGCGGGGGGTGGGGGGAAAGAAGGGAGACACGGGGCATGAGCAGGGGGTGGGGGTACAGGGCAGACACGGGGCATGAGCAGGGGGGTGGGGGGAAAGAAGGGAGACACGGGGCATGAACGGTGGCTGGAGGAAAGAAGGGAGACACGGGGCATGAGCGGGGGTGGGGGAAAGAAGGGAGACACGGGGCATGAGCGGGGGGTGGGGGGAAAGAAGGGAGACACGGGGCATGAGCGGGGGGCGGGGGGGAAAGAAGGGAGACACAGGGCATGAGCGGGGGGTGGGGAGGGTAAAAGAAGGGAGACACGGGGCATGAGTGGGGGGTGGGGGGAAGAAGGGAGACACGGGGCATGAGCGGGGGAAAGAAGGGAGACAGGGGGCATGAGCGGAGGTGGGGGAAAGAAGGGAGACACGAGGCATGAGCAGGGGGTGGGGAGAAGAAGGGAGACATGGGGCATGAGCAGGGGGTGGGGGGAATGAAGGGAGACACAGGGCATGAGCGGGGGGGAAGAAGGGAGCCACGGGGCATGAGCGAGGGGTGGGGGGGAGAAGGGAGACACGGGGCATGAGTGGGGGGTGGGGGGGAAGAAGCGAGACACAGGGCATGAGCGGGGGGTCGGGGGGAAAGAAGGGAGACACGGGGTATGAGTGGGCGGTGGGGGGGAAAGAAGGGAGACACGGGGCATGAGCGGGGGGTGGGGAGGAAAGAAGGGAGACACGGGTCATGAGCGGGAGGTGGGGGGGAAAGAAGGGAGACACGGGGCATGAGCAGGGGGTGGGGGGAAAGAAGGGAGACCCGGGGCATGAGCGGGGGCTGGGGGGGGAGGAGGGAGACACGGGGCATGAGCGGGGGATGGGGGGAAAGAAGGGAGACACGGGGCATGAGCGGGGGGGAAGAAGGGAGACACGGGGCATGAGCGGGGGTGGGGGGAAAGAAGGGAGACACGGGACATGAGCAGGGGGTGGGGAGAAGAAGGGAGACACGGGGCATGAGCAGGGGGTGGGGGGGAAAGAAGGGAGACACGGGGCATGAGCGGGGGTGGGAGGAAGAAGGGAGACAAGGGGCATGAGCGGGGGGTGGGGGGAATGAAGGGAGACACGGGGCATGAGCGGGGGGGAAGAAGGGAGCCACGGGGCATGAGCGAGGGGTGGGGGGAGAAGGGAGACACGGGGCATGAGTGGGGGGTGGGGGGAAGAAGCGAGACACAGGGCATGAGCGGGGGGTCGGGGGGAAAGAAGGGAGACACGGGGTATGAGTGGGGGTGGGGGGGGAAAGAAGGGAGACACGGGGCATGAGCGGGAGGTGGGGGGGAAAGAAGGGAGACACGGGGCATGAGCAGGGGGTGGGGGGAAAGAAGGGAGACCCGGGGCATGAGCGGGGGCTGGGGGGGGAGAAGGGAGACACGGGGCATGAGCGGGGGGTGGGGGGGAAAGAAGGGAGACACAGGGCATGAGCGGGGGGGAAGAAGGGAGACACGAGGCATGAGCGGGGGGGAAGAAGGGAGACACGGGGCATGAGCGGGGGGTGGGGGGAAAGAAGGGAGACACAGGGCATGAGCGGTGGCTGGAGGAAAGAAGGGAGACACGGGGCATGAGCGGGGGTGGGGGAAAGAAGGGAGACACGGGGCATGAGCGGGGGGTGGGGGGAAAGAAGGGAGACACGGGGCATGAGCGGGGGGGAAAGAAGGGAGACACGGCGCATGAGCTGGGGGTGGTGTGGGCTGGAAAGAAGGGAGACACGGGGCATGAGCGGTGGGTGGGGGGAAAGAAGGGAGACACAGGGCATGTGCGGGGGTGCGGGTGAACAGGGGAAACACAGGCCATGAGAGGAGGGTGGGGGGGAAAGGAGGGAGACACACACGTAACATGAGCAGGGGAGGGGGTGAACAGGGGTGACACGGGGCATGAGCGGGGTGTGGGGGGAACACGACAGAGACACGGGGCATGAGCGGGAGGTGGGGGTAACACGACGGAGACACAGGCATGAGCGGGGGCTGGGGGAACAGGGCAGACACGGGGCATGAGCGGGGGGTCGGGCGGGGACACGGGGCATGAGCGGGGGGTGGGAGGTACACGAGGGAGAGAGATACGGGGCATGAGCAGGGGGTGAGGGGTACACAAGGGAGACACGGGGCATGAGCGGGGCTGGGGGGAACAGGAGGGAGACACGGGGCATGAATGGGGGTGGGGGTAACACGAGGGAGACACGGGGCATGAGCAGGGGGGTGGGGGGAACAGGGCAGACACGGGGCAGAAGCAGGCGGTGGGGGGTACAGGAGGGAGACACGGGCATGAGCGGGGGGTGGGGGGAACAGGGCAGACGACACGGGGCATGAGCGTGGGGTGGGGGGTAACACGAGGGAGACACGGGGCTTGAGCGGGGGGTGGGGGGAACACGAGGGAGACACGGGCCATGAGCGGGGGTGGGGGGTACAGGAGGGAGACATGGGGCATGAGCAGGGGGTGGGGGGAACAGGGCAGACACAGGGCATGAGCAGGGGGTGGGGGGTGAAAGAAGGGAGACAGGGGGCATGAGCAGGAGTGGGGGGGAACAGTGGAGACACGGGGCATGAGCGGGGGGTGGGGCTGAACAGGGGAGACACGGGGCATGAGCAGGGGGTGGGGGGTACATGAGGGAGACACGGGGCATGAGCAGGTGGTGGGGGGAACAGGGCAGACACAGGGCATGAGCGGGGGTGGGGGGAATAGGGGAGACACGGGGCATGAGCGGGTGTGGGGGGGGAAGAAGGTAGACACGGGGCATGAGCGGGGGGTGGGGGGAAGAAGGGAGACACGGGGAATGAGCAGGGGGTGGGGGAAGAAGGGAGACATGGGGCATGAGCGGGGGGTGGGGGAAAAGAAGAGACACACGGGGCATGAGCGGGGTTTGGGGGGAGAAGGGAGACACGGGGAATGAGCGGGGGGTGGGGAGGAAGAAGGGAGACACGGGGCATGAGCGGGGGTGAGGGGGAAGAAGGGAGACAGACACGGAGCATGAGCAGGGGGTGGGGGTGAACAGGGGAGACACGGGCCATGAGCGGGGGTGGGGGGAAAAGGAGGGGGACAGACACGGAGCATGAGTGGGGGGTGGGGGTGAACAGGGGAGACACGGCCCTTGAGCGGGGGGAACGTGAGGAAGACACAGGGCATGAGCGGGGGTGGGGGGAACGGGAGGAAGAAACGGGGCCTGAGCTTACTATGCAGGCAGCAGATCCCGCTCCTGAAACGATCAACAAAGATGGCGGGCGTCTCTCAAAATACGTCGCACTGCACGCTTCACTACAGCCAATGAGAGGGCACGTCAGATGTCCGCGGACATCACGCAAGCCGCTTGCCCAATCCCCGTCCTGTCCACGGAGCGAACAGGGAAGTGTGTCCGCGAAGCGGACACAGATATCACTAATTCTTTCTGACCTACTTTTTGGTCATTTTTAAAAAACTACTGGACGGATTTTGAAAAACCGTCCAGTGGTTTGGGCTGCAGGCGTGAGCAAAGTTTTTTCCCATTCAGTCTATGGGAAAAATAAAATTTGGGACCCCCCCTATAACTTTGCCCCCCTGGACCAAACCTCACCAAAATATTCAGAGTGGGCCATATACTTTTTTTGCTACATTTGGTGTGGATTCGTCCAGGGGTAGCAAAGTTATAAGCCGCCCAAAAAGTGCTCTTCCTATGGAAACAGCAACTTAACCATAACTACATGGCCACTACCGTGGCCATGTAATATATATATTGAACTTTGTTCCGCCAAAAATAACTTCTTGTCGGAAAAGTGAGCCACACTACACAGGGTGGGAGTTGAACAGGTACCTATTCGGGGTTTCCTTGAGAAAAGTTGCAAACCATCCATGTTTGAATTAAAACATATTCTTTATTTTGAAAAAGTCCATTTTCAGTTACAAAAGTGATTACAATCTTGGGTTCACAACCCTAGCCCGGCATCTGATCACGGGAGGCCAACAACGGGACAACGCATTTCACTACTTCCTGTAGCTTGATCACATGGTTGCCCCCTGGTCTAGGGATACATTTAAACTCTTTGATTCGGTCCACTCATGGTCATAGAAAGACGACTGCAGCATACACTTATGTTAAATGCAGTGCGACTGCCTTTGTTCGTTCAACAAACTGAAGGTCATTGTTAACTCACACATTCCCACAGTTTCAATAACTGCCACCACATTTGCCTTATGTACATCAGTGTGCCCGGTACTGTAATAGGTACAGTATTAAAAAATAGAGTGATATCCAACATTGCCTAATTCTCGCTGTTTGTAGAATATCAACATTCAGTGTTATATACCACCAAGTGCCAACAACATATATATATATATATATATATATATATATATATATATATATATATATATATATATATATATATATATATATATATATATATCCAAAGCAAACTGTAGAACAGCAGTTCACAGCAGCACTCCTCCATCTCGCTTTTCAAGAAAGGTACGCCACGCAGTCATTCATTTGAAAAAAACGTCCTTTATTCTTTTGGTGTGGACATTCAAGCACACCCGTGAAAAAACCCAATAACGCGTTTCACCCCAAACTGGGCTTCGTTGGATTGTAACTGACACCATGTTTGCAATGTATTTTATTTCATTTCCTGTTTAGCTTCAACCTCTTTCCTGTGTTTTTTTAAACCACTAGACTTGTGCTATGTTGTTTGCCTTCTAGTGGTGGCCATATTTGGTGAGTGTATACTCACTACCTACTTCCTAAACATAATGGGAGGTTATATATATTTTTTTAAGCGAAGTGGATTTTTTTTTATTTATATATTTATGTATTTGCAAAAAGTGCATGTGTTTAGGAAAGAGAGTGAAGAAAAGAGGCAACAGGGAAAGACAATTGATTTATTGTGTGCAAAATTTGCTTAAATATAAAGTGCTAACATTTATCAATAAAACACACAATGTATGTGTATTCCCTTGGTTGAATGTTCATAGATTGGATCTGATGGTAATAAAGATCAAGTGATCCTAGATATTTGGCAAAGTGAGCTGTTTGATATACATTTTTATTATGACCTATATTAAGCAAGCTGTATTCATCTGCCCTTGAATATCAATACATTAAGAAATAAAGTGCCTGGTGCCATTGTGCAATATCAGCTTTAGGGCGCAGTGCCTTCTTTTTTGATAAAGTGCCTAGTGCCTTTAAAAATGAAAACATTAATTGCGCTCATGTATTGTTTGGTCACTTTTATATTGTTGGATATTTGCCTTAATATTATCTATTTCTTTATTTAGATCCAATATAGACTATATAGCCATTTGATATAATGACTATAGATTGAGGCTAGCATATTTATTTAGATTCTAATGTTTAGCTATGCTATACATAGTTTTGTTTGTCTGTCCCTTTATTTTTGCTTGGTTGTTCAATGATAAAACCAGCTTGGTTTCAGTAAAAGACATATTAAAAAAGATGTGCTAAAACCCGGATATCTAAAAGTGCACATGTGAGAAAGTGATTAAAACTGTATTAAACACAATTGAACAAACGTTAAAACTTTCACGCATAGAAAAAATCACACATAGAAAAAAGCGCTTATTCAGTGAGACTGCTAGGTTATTGTCCAATGTTAGCAACGTTGTGTTTCTGCCATAAAGTTCTTATCGCATTTATGCCGGATCGGTCATAACTTCTATTTTCTTGTTCCAGTGTCCAATTAAGAACTTTAGGATTTCTCTGAGACATTGTTTTAATTATATCATTCCCCAATAAATGTATATAATTCTTCGTCTTTGTTGTGTCCACCAGGGGGCTTGGTGTTGTAGTCAATTATTTATCGACTTTCTAGTTGACACAATTTGCGCTCTCTGTTTCCTCCCCTTGCATGTGGCTGTACATGGTCTATGCCGAAGAACTTGAGGGACTGAATGTCTCCTCCATGTATGTCAGAGAAATGTTTTGCTAAAGGATAGGTTGGATCCAATATATATATATAATTCAATGAAAAAACGTTGTTAAAAGGGACGTTATGGTTAAGTTGCACTAATAAAAACCTTTGAATTTCAATGAAAAAACTTTGTTAAAAGGACATTATGGTTACAAGTAAAACTGAAAAACCCCAGAAATCCGCGAGTTATGGTAAGCTAAGCAACCATAACTCACGCCACCACCGTGCAATGCTAAGACTAACACCCAGGACATCAAAGATAACATCACAAAAGTCATTGATGACATCACTGATGACATCACATGTGAAATAAATGTTGGTGAAAATCCCTACAAGGCGTTGTGTTTATATTGTTGGTAACAAGATGTCAGGCGTGATTGGGAGACCTATTATGAACTACTTAAACTATTAAAGAATGTACTCATCTAAAATCATCAGCCCAAGTGAAGCGAGGGTGGATAACTAGGTCTACGGACCAACATCCCCCCATTCCAACCCCTGTATTGGGGGATGAAGGCCTTTAGCACCCTAGGTTCCCAAAGGGGGAAACAGGGGTGCTAAAAAAGAAGATTTTCCTTCCTACCGATGTAGGAAGGAAAATCCTTTTCCAAGATGGCCACCATGAAAAAGGAAGACGAGGTTCCATACAGGGCCCCTCTTCGCTTTCCATGGCAGCCTGCAGAAGGCGAAAAGAGAACCCTATGACCATATTACCACAAGCACCTTTGTCTTCCCTTTCAAACCTATCCCAATTTCGAATAACTGTACCACAAAGCCAGTCACAGGTAGACATGGCCACTTTAACGCGAAATGTGTTGTCCCTCGTGGTCATGTCCAGTAGCCAGATTGTCCGGATCATGACCTTATTCCATGACCCGGACAATCTGGCCACTGCCCATGGCTACAGGCTACACCTCAGTCACCAAAGGTTTATCACTATTTTTTGTACCTACATTATGACACTTGTCAAAAAATAAAACACGGACACATTTGCAAAACCATGCTTTCAGGTCCTTGCCAATGCTCCTTAAACAAGTTTGCTGGAAATCCACCTATGTTTTATTTTTTCAAAAGTGTCAAATGTATGCACATACAATAGTCATATAACCTAGCCCCCATTTGACAAAATCCATTCAGACTTTACAAAAACATTTATATCTAGATCTATAATCTTTTTGCAAACCTTTGTGTGGATTTGTCAAATGGCACCACATTTCATTTACAAGCCTTTACAATATTTTATGACCCTCCTTCTAATTTTGCCCCCTCTTGACAAAATCCCACCAAACTTCAAAAAAACATTTATATCTAGATCTATTATCAGTTTGCCAAATTAAGTGTAGATTCGTCAAATGGCACCTCATTTATAGGTCTTTACATTATTTTGGGACCCACCCACTACTTTTTCCCCCTCTTTACAGAATACCACCAAACTTTGCAAACTCATTCGGAATCAGGTCAGGAATATAATTCCAATGTTTTATGCAGATTCATTAAGAGGCGCCAAAGTTATAAGCCATCCAAGAACTACTTTTCACCAAACCTGTAATGCTGATGTGTCCGCGAACTTCACAGGACTGTTTGCGAACATCGGAACTGTAGGCTGACTTTTGTGGCAAAAAACGCCTGTTTTTTTGCTTTTTTGCAGTCATAATCCCATTCCATCCTCATCACCCATCACCTCTCCAGAGATTATTTGATAAATTTGACAAGTGCAATGTTGTGTTTTTTAATATGTTTTTACTGCGATGTCTGCGCCCACTGGTCGCTGTCCGCAAATCAAAGATAGCGGGCGTTTCCAAAAGTCTGACGCACTTCACGCTTTTCACCATCCAATCAATGGGCGTGTCCGATGTCCGCGAACAGATTTGGACAGATTATCGGAGAGAAGCTGTGGAGAAAAGCTCCACACGTGAGTCTTGCCCAGAAAGTGAAATTACTTGGGCTTGCTGTTCAGAAGATTTTAACTGATTGATTAACATGTGATCATTAGTTTGGGGCATAACTAACAGACCAACTTTTACATGGGGAACAAAGGAGACAGGTCTGGAAGTACTCGCTGCATTACTCACGAATACAGCCTCTGTCACAATTGATGGATCTTTACAAAATTTCTGAATGTCCATAGAGTCCTTTGTGCTGGCTTTTAATGTCGCCGCCTTCCGCACAGCCCTTGGAGTAGACGTGTGGTTAAGAATACAAGTCTTGGTATTAATAACAGCTGCCCTAACGGCAGCGGGCTGTTTCATAGGAAGAAGGCCCTGCGGCATGCCTGATTTGAGCAAAGTACCCATAAAAGTGCAGCAATTCGTGCAAGTCCAGAAGCCCACTCGACCGCGACGCTGCGGCGAAGAAGCAAAGAGGGACTTGACGGGACTTGCTTGGTGCGTGCGCACTGGTGCGCGCTGTCTGCTTCCTTTATGGACACGTGGCAAGTGGGCGTGGCTTGTATCTTATTTTAGCATTCTAAATGAACAAAAGGAAAATGAGGGTCAGATATAATGCTGGGTATACAAGCCGAGCTCCTTATTAGAGTTCTAAGGCAAATTAGTACCTTAGCTCTGTAGAAGAAAGTCTTGCAGTACACACAGCAAGCGTTCCAGGAGTGTTCCAAAAGCGTCCGAGGCAAAGAGGGACTTGACAGGACTTGCTCGGTCTGCGCACGCTGGTGCATTCGGACTGCTTCCTTTATAGACACGTGGCAAGTGGGCGTGGCTTGCACGTTATTTTAGCGTTCGTAGCTCTGTAGAAGAAAGTCTTGCCCAGCACACACAGCGAGCATTCCAGGAGTGTTCCAAAAGCGTCCGAGGCAAAGAGGGACTTGACGGGACGGGATCTCTTTATTTATTTTACTTATTTCACTAGTGGTATAAAATTGAGCTTTCTTTTTTTAAATATAGTACCTTATCAGAGGTGCGCTTAAAATGAATACCTAAATAAACTAGGTGATATTTGTCTTCTAAAGACTTGCAATGAATATACCAGGTGAAACTAGTTCTCTTAACTATCGGCACTCTGATTTTTATTATGTTAGTTTTCTCTCAGTTGACAGTTAAAGTTAGCCTGATTTGCCAACACAACTAAACTTCTTTGGAGACCTATCTGTGTCGTTGGAAACTATCAAGTCATCTGCATATGTTAACCAAAGTAATTTAATGCCCCCAGTTTAGGTGGATTATTCTTGACCATTTGCAATCTGTCTTCCAAATCAAACATATAAAGATTTATTAAGTTCTGTTTTAAGCCTTCATTTCACGTAACTTAGTGTTAGGAGCGATCATAATTATTAAGTCTGATACTCAATGTTGTGTTTGTGTGAAATATAAAAAAAAGTATATTTAAGCGTGTAGTATACCCCACTGTTTCAGTTTGGACCAGAAATGATTCATATCCACCGCATCACAGGTAATCACATAGTCAATAAAGTCTAGGTATATACATACCTAGATTTCAGTATGCACACAAAAAGCATTCAATAAAGTTTCCTGAGCCTTCATGAAACCATAGTGAAAAGTGGAGAGAATGTTATTTTGTTGAATAGCATACTTGGCGATCTTTCAGCAACATAGATACAAATATCTTCCCTGGAGCATCAAGCAGGACTATAGGGTGGTAGTTGTTTGGATTTTCATGTGGTCCTTCATTATGAATGGGATAATATGGGACTTAGTCAAGATGGTGCTAAAACATTTGGTTTAATATTCTGCCCAAATGAAATAATCAAAATATCTATTGAAATGTAATGAAATACCTTTAACACAAGGTTTGGTAATCGTCTGGCCCAGTTGCCCCTGAGTCTTTTGTTTTTTTAATTATCTCTATGATGTCACCCTTTGAGAACTTGCCATGCCAAACAGGTGATGCTTGAAATTGGTTATGATCTATCTTCAGATAAAACTGGAATTTGTTCTTTAAATATGCAACTACAATTCCTTCCCCAATGGGGGTTAGCTTGTCTTTAGTATGACGATCAGTATCCACATTCTGTTTGTTTGTTTGTTTGTTTGTTTATTTATTTATTGTGCGCACCAGACCCTAGGGTAGCAGGGCGCAAGAGAACAAGGAGGTTTACAGCTTAGTTAACGTTTACAGGTTACAGATTAGTTAACGTTACAGGTTACAGGCATAGTGGACATTTCGAATCTGCAGGGTAGGGCAAGTGCAAGTGCAGATAAGGCGTAGCTAAACAGTCAAATCTATGGCGATCAAACAATAAAAGCAGGTTAGTACAAACATTATAAGAAGACGTTACGTATAAAGTGACATACGCTATGTCGCATTCTCAATAAGCCATTTTATGGTGTTCTTTCTGAAGTTATTGAAGGTTTGGTCAGATCTGAGTGCAAGGGGTAGGGAGTTCCATAACTGTGCTGCCTTAACTGGGAAGCTGGAACCTCCAATGGAGGCTAGTTTGAATCTGGGCACTAGGAGGCAGTTGGGGCTGGCTGTCCTTGTGAGTCTCGTTGGATTTTTCCTGTTGAAGCGTTCTGAGAGGTATCGGGGAGCTTTGTTGTTTAGGCATTTGTGGATAAGGGACGCAGATTTAAGGTTGATTTTTTCTTGGGTGGAAAGCCATTTGTGTTTTCGTCTTATTTCTGAAATGTGTGCACTTCTGGGGATACTTAGGGCCGCTCTAAGTGCATTGTTTTGGAGCACTTGGATTCTGTGGATGATTTGTTTGGTAGTCCCTATGTAGAGGGCGTTGCAATAATCTAATTTCGATAAAATGAGGGCTACCTAAATAAACTAGGTGATATTTGTCTTCTAAAGACTTGCAATGAATATACCAGGTGAAACTAGTTCTCTTAACTATCGGCACTCTGATTTTTATTATGTTAGTTTTCTCTCAGTTGACAGTTAAAGTTAGCCTGATTTGCCAACACAACTAAACTTCTTTGGAGACCTATCTGTGTCGTTGGAAACTATCAAGTCATCTGCATATGTTAACCAAAGTAATTTAATGCCCCCAGTTTAGGTGGATTATTCTTGACCATTTGCAATCTGTCTTCCAAATCAAACATATAAAGATTTATTAAGTTCTGTTTTAAGCCTTCATTTCACGTAACTTAGTGTTAGGAGCGATCATAATTATTAAGTCTGATACTCAATGTTGTGTTTGTGTGAAATATAAAAAAAAGTATATTTAAGCGTGTAGTATACCCCACTGTTTCAGTTTGGACCAGAAATGATTCGTATCCACCGCATCACAGGTAATCACATAGTCAATAAAGTCTAGGTATATACATACCTAGATTTCAGTATGCACACAAAAAGCATTCAATAAAGTTTCCTGAGCCTTCATGAAACCATAGTGAAAAGTGGAGAGAATGTTATTTTGTTGAATAGCATACTTGGCGATCTTTCAGCAACATAGATACAAATATCTTCCCTGGAGCATCAAGCAGGACTATAGGGTGGTAGTTGTTTGGATTTTCATGTGGTCCTTCATTATGAATGGGATAATATGGGACTTAGTCAAGATGGTGCTAAAACATTTGGTTTAATATTCTGCCCAAATGAAATAATCAAAATATCTATTGAAATGTAATGAAATACCTTTAACACAAGGTTTGGTAATCGTCTGGCCCAGTTGCCCCTGAGTCTTTTGTTTTTTTAATTATCTCTATGATGTCACCCTTTGAGAACTTGCCATGCCAAACAGGTGATGCTTGAAATTGGTTATGATCTATCTTCAGATAAAACTGGAATTTGTTCTTTAAATATGCAACTACAATTCCTTCCCCAATGGGGGTTAGCTTGTCTTTAGTATGACGATCAGTATCCACATTCTGTTTGTTTGTTTGTTTGTTTGTTTATTTATTTATTGTGCGCACCAGACCCTAGGGTAGCAGGGCGCAAGAGAACAAGGAGGTTTACAGCTTAGTTAACGTTTACAGGTTACAGATTAGTTAACGTTACAGGTTACAGGCATAGTGGACATTTCGAATCTGCAGGGTAGGGCAAGTGCAAGTGCAGATAAGGCGTAGCTAAACAGTCAAATCTATGGCGATCAAACAATAAAAGCAGGTTAGTACAAACATTATAAGAAGACGTTACGTATAAAGTGACATACGCTATGTCGCATTCTCAATAAGCCATTTTATGGTGTTCTTTCTGAAGTTATTGAAGGTTTGGTCAGATCTGAGTGCAAGGGGTAGGGAGTTCCATAACTGTGCTGCCTTAACTGGGAAGCTGGAACCTCCAATGGAGGCTAGTTTGAATCTGGGCACTAGGAGGCAGTTGGGGCTGGCTGTCCTTGTGAGTCTCGTTGGATTTTTCCTGTTGAAGCGTTCTGAGAGGTATCGGGGAGCTTTGTTGTTTAGGCATTTGTGGATAAGGGACGCAGATTTAAGGTTGATTTTTTCTTGGGTGGAAAGCCATTTGTGTTTTCGTCTTATTTCTGAAATGTGTGCACTTCTGGGGATACTTAGGGCCGCTCTAAGTGCATTGTTTTGGAGCACTTGGATTCTGTGGATGATTTGTTTGGTAGTCCCTATGTAGAGGGCGTTGCAATAATCTAATTTCGATAAAATGAGGGCTCTAGCTAGAATAAGACAGCTGTCCTCTGAAAGGAATGGTTTCCCAGCTCGTATTAACTTGCATGTATAGGCAGTGGATGATGACAGTGAGTTCACCTGTTTGGTGAAAGATAGTGTCGCATCAAGGTAAAAACCTAGGGTTTTTACTTCTCTGGCGACCTTGATAGTGTTACCATCGATGATGAAGGCGGAGTAGTTTTGGTTAAGTTTGGAGATACGGTCTGCCGTGCCCAGGATGATGAGCTCTGTTTTGTCATCGTTCAAGCATAGGCCATGGTTGGCCATCCATGCTTGAACGATGCTATAGACTCTATTCACCAGAGCCAGATCTTCGACGTAATCCCCAGTAAGTGGTAAGAGAATCTGAGTATCATCTGCATAGTTAGTGTAGGTGATACCCAGATTATCAAGATCGTCAAAGAGTGGCTTGGTGAAGATGTTATAGAGTGTCGGCGAGACGCAGGATCCCTGGGGCACTCCGCAAGTGATTGGGATAGGGTCTGCTGCCGCTGCGGGGGAGAACACCCTCATAGTCCTGTCACTAAGAAATGATTGAATCCAGACTATAGCCTCCTCTGAGAAGTGGGCAGCCGAGTCCAAGTGATTACATAGGACTTTATGGTCCACCAGATCAAAGGCGGCTGAAAGGTCTAGAAGGAGGAGGAGAGCTAGTTTTCCCTCGTCTCTGAGTGGGTCTATTTGGGCTTTTAGGTCGATAAGGGCAGTCTCTGTGCCGTGTTGCGGACGGAAACCGGATTGGCGGGTGCCGAGGAGATGGTTCATCTCAAGGAAGTTCTGGATTTGGGTGTATGCTACCTTGTCTAATATTTTTAGTAGGAAGGGAACCGTGGTGATGGGCCTGTAGTTAGTAGGAATGTTGGGGTCCAATGTTTGCTTTTTTAGGAGGGGGAGTACCCAAGATTCCTTTAGGTTGCGGGGGATGGTGCCCGTAGTAAAGGAGGCATTGATAAGTTTTGTGATAAAGGGGGCTAAATCCCTAGCCGCATCCTTGATCAGTTGTGCGGGGCATTGGTCGCCTTTGCAATTAGAAGGTTTGAGAGTCAAAATGGTCTTCTCTACCTCAATTACTGAGACCTTGGAGAAACGGAATTGGGTGGATTCTGGGTTGTTGGATGTGGGAGTTTTGACTATCAGAGGTTGAGTTGGCAGAGAGGCTTTCTTTAGGGCAATTTTTGTTTGGAGGTTGGATACTTTGTTGGTTAGTGCCAGTTGTATGTCTGTGCACCAAGTTTTGTCTTTGATGGAGTCATCCTGTACTGTGATAGGAGTTTCCAATTCCTTTAGGATGGAGAATAGCTCCTTCATGCTGGAGTTGGATTGGGAGATCCTATTATTATAGGTTTCTTGTTTGGCCAGGATGATGTCTTTTTTGTATTGCGAGGAGATGTTAATTAGGTTAGTTTTATTTTCAGCGGTCGGATGTCGGTTCCAAGCTGTTTCGCATTTTCTCTTCTGTAGTCTTAAGTTTTTTAGGTGGGGTGTAAACCATGAGTTCAAATGCTTTTTGGGTTTACTGATCCGAAGTTTAAATGGAGCAGTACTGTCAAGAGCAGAGCACATGGCTGCGTTGAATGCATCCACTAGGATGCCTGGGTCAGAGTGGTCAGGTAGGGAATTTAGTTTGGGTAGGATGTGGGGGAGAATATTGTCGGCTGTAATGTTTTTCTTGTTTCTCGTTAAGGTGGGTGTGGCTGGCGTGGGTGTTAAGACTATGGGTCTTTTGGTGTTGAGGGTGAAAGAGATAAGGTAATGGTCAGACCATATTTGGGGGGTGATGGCTGTTATAGAAGGGTAGCAGTTGTGACTGGCAATCCAGTCTAGTGTTCTTCCCTTGATATGTGTGGAAGTATTCACGAACTGCGTGAAGCCTAGCACTGACAGAGTATTGCCTGTGGCAGTAGCATGATGGTCGTTGATATCGTTGAGCCCTAGATTGAAATCTCCTAGTACTAGTGTTTGGGAGGATTCTTTTAGCTTCTCAGAGATAACAGTGGTGATGTCTTCAGTGAAGGTGCTGACGGGGCCAGGGGGTCTATAGATAAGGTGGATATTTAGTGTTTGGGAGTTCGCAGTCGGTAATTTGATAGAGAGAAGCTCGCAGGATTTGAGGGAGGGTGTGGGTGTGATTCTCATAGAGAGATCAGATTTGGCGATAATTGCAATTCCTCCACCGCGCGAGTCTGGTCTGTCAGCTCTGAGAATGGTATAATTCTCTGGGACTGCCAGAGTGAGAGCCGGACCTGCTGCATCGTGGAGCCAAGATTCAGTAATGGCAATGAAGTCAAGGCTATTATCCCGTATGATATCTGCTATGTCAGTGGCATGGGCGACTAATGATCTGGCATTGATTAGAGCAGCTTTTAGTTCAGGTTCTAGCTGCGCTGTGAGCGGGGGTTTGGCTATAAGTTTATTGATTTTATGGTGTGGTTGGCGTCTGAGAGGGGCGGTGGTTACTAGTGGTCGGCATATTTTGGGTCGAAGGTGTTCTAGGTTAATGTTATATTTAGTAATAGGTTCGAATATTTTAGGTAGTCGAGCACGGAGTCTAAGCTTCCTTTGTTCTAAGTTGCAGGGTTTAGAGATGAGTTGTATGTGGGCACCAAGGCCCTCTGTAGGCAGAACTGTAGGCATGGTCGTGTAGATGATGGTAAGGATAATTGTCAGTTTGGAGAATTGTGCAAGGTGAACTGGGTTAGGCATGTGGAAGTACATACTGTTACTACTAGCTGAGCTAGGTGGGCTGGAATTAGTTGCCGTGGGTGGATACGGGGCAGAGTTGGCAGAGTACAGTTCTCAAATACTTGGCGAGATTAATGCAGCAGTGACGTACTAGTCTAAGAGTAGCAGTCAGATACTGGGCTAAGTGCGACGGTCAGATGTAGGTCTAAAAACCGAGGTCAGATACTGGGCTGAGAGTGATAGTACAGTGGTCTCTGGGCGACCATAAGGCACTACGCAATAATACAGTGGTCTCTGGGCGACCGTAAGGCACTACACAATAATACAGTGGTCTCTGGGCGACCATAAGGCACTACACAATAATACAGTGGTCTCTGGGCGACCATAAGGCACTACACAATAATACAGTGGTCTCTGGGCGACCATAAGGCACTACGCAATAATACAGTGGTCTCTGGGCGACCGTAAGGCACTACACAATAATACAGTGGTCTCTGGGCGACCATAAGGCACTACACAATAATACAGTGGTCTCTGGGCGACCATAAGGCACTACACAATAATACAGTGGTCTCTGGGCGACCATAAGGCACTACACAATACTACAGTGGTCTCTGGGCAACCATAAGGCACTACACAATAATACAGTGGTCTCTGGGCGACCATGAGGCACAATACAGTGCAGTGGTCTGTTAGCGACCATAAGGCACAACACAAATGCAGTGGTCCGTAAGCGACCATAAGGCACAGCACAATTGCAGTGGTCAGTTAGCGACCAAAGGGCACGGCCAATAGCAGTCATGAGGCATAAAGCACTAGGGGCTGAAGATGACTGTACTATTAAAGAGGTGGCAGCAGTAACGCATAGGGGCGGCGGAGTTGGAAGCATAAGCGTATGTAGCAAACAGTTATCGAAGGTGAAAGAAACCGAGATCAAATGTTTATGAATGCGGAATAGCAGAAGACATACCAGAAAGCACAATAGTGTAGACTGAGGGTATCCCCTTTACTCACAAAAGATTAAAGGTCCGAGTAGGCACTGGCTCCGAGGCTCCGGACTTCCCTTGGATGGGGCGACTGATAATGAGGATAACGTTCTGTGCCGTGGGCATGCTCGAGCAGGCGGCAGTATGAAGGCGGTTTAATCACCAAAGTTACCAAAGGCAAGTTAGTACGGGTAACGCTACAATTAAGACATAGTTCATGAGTCTCACCGCTGTATGCTGGGACAGGATGCCAGGCGCACTCGAGCACGGCCAAGCTCGGTCAGCTCAGTCAGTGACCAGCCTTGTCGAGTGCCTTTGCGAGGGCCGGCGTTCGCCAGCCGGCGAATCCTAGAGGAAGATGAAGAAGGGGCCAGCCAATCCGGGTGTCTCCCAGTGAAGCAGCCTACAGGCATCTGGTCGGAGGGAGCCCTGTTGCGGCGGCCATCTTGGAGGGAGCACAACAAAGGGCTTACGGATGTATTCAGCCGAAATAAGGTCAAAATCAGGGTTTTTCAATGAAGTCGAATCTAGTAAGCATCACGATAGATGTTGTTGGCAACCTTTCATCAGGGCATCCTGTGTTCAAAGTGTGGTTTCCTTTCATCAGGGCATCCTGTGTTCAAAGGGTGGTTTCCTGCAGACGAAGCGCAATGGGAACATGATGCATTTTCCAATTAACAACGAATAACCTAGTCTCCTGCACCTGCTGTGGGCAGTGCTGGCCTCACGTCTCCTCGGGGTTCTGCCAGCAGCAGGACAGGCGTTGCTGCCGTGGACAGTGCAGGCCTCGCGTCTGCCAGTGCCAGAGGAAGCAAGTGCGGGCAGTGCGGGCCTCTCGTCTCCTCAGGGGCAGCAGGACAGGCCCTGGTGACTGGTGACTGGCGAGGGGCTCTCTGCGTGGCAGCGTGGCTCTGCCTGCTCCAGACGGCCGCATTCAAAAGGGACCATATCTTTTTAGAGTCATTCTTTGCCAATGCACCCAAAATTCCTTGCCATTGTAAAGTAATCATATATTGCCTGTGAAACTTCAATCAGTTTTTATAACTGTACAGTATCTATCTCTTTCATCTGCTATACCTCTAGCTAAAATTTGATCTTAGTCGTAGATTTTTCTTTTTCAAACTTAGTTTTATTGATTTTCCAAAGGGATGTTTCAGTTTTCAGTACAAACATAATAGTGAAACTTGACATGAAGTATGAAAAAAGTTGAGACCATAACACCCAATGTCAGCCATATGAAATGACATGTTACATTAACACTTCTAATAACTAATATCCTCAGGTTCCCACCCCCACCCCTTCCTATATTACTGTAGGCGACGTCAACATGTCCCAATATCTGGCGATAAAGTTTTCAGGCTTAACCTTTGGATTAAACAGTGGCACATCATAGTACATCATAACTCTTTGCGGGCATTATCAGGAGATCATCAGATTGTCTATTACACTTTACCATATCGCACACACATTTCTTCATGTGATATATTTGGCCTGGAATTCAGACCATTCATTGTCGATGGAGGTACGGTCTCCGTGGAGGGCAGCGGTCAATTTGTCCATTCTGAATATGTTTCGGGAGACAACGATCCATTCAATTTTTGTATGTAGGCTTTCCCTTTTCCAAGCTGTCGTGAGACAGGCCCTTGCGGCCAGCAGGAGTCCGTGTATCATTTTAGGTACCTTAATTACCGCCTCTTTCATCTCAACCAATCCAAATAAGATCATAAGCGGCTGTTTCTCTCTCTCCTCCCCATCTAGCTCTTTTATCCAATTTAGCACTACATCCCAGTATGCTTGGACCACCCTACAATCCCACCACATATGCCAGTAGTCTGCCTTCTGGCCACAACCCCACCAGCAGTGTGGGCTTACATCTTGATACATTCTGGCCAATCTGAGCGGGTCGTACTGCCATCTATACAATAGTTTAACACCATGCAATTTATACTGACAAGAGATAGATGTTTTCGAAGTCCTCCTGCATATCTGGAGCCACATCTTCTGGGAGAGATGCCTTCCCAGATCTACTTCCCATTTGTTCTTCAGTACGACTGAGGGGGTCGTTTCGACCTCCACTAGTGCCGTGTACATCGCACTTATAGGAGCCCTGGAGCCCGTGCAGGTGTCAAGGATGTTTTAAAACGGAGTGAGGTCCCTCTGTAATACTTCTTTTCAGGCCTCTCAAATCATGACACCTTTTAGCTTCAAGTATTGGAACACCGAGAGCGTGCCTATACACAGAGCTTCCTCGAGCTCTTGGATAGTGATGTATGTCTTATTTCTCCATAGTTGCCCTGTCCTTTCAAGCCCTGCCTCGTATCATGATTGGAAACTCCCCGGGCCCGGGATGGCGTCCCGAATCCCCGGTACCCATAAATATCCTAGAGGGGAGGGCCATGTCGTGATCCCTTTCATTCCTTTACTTGGTTTCCACACTGCCTTATTGCTTTCGAGGATGGGGTGATTCTTGATTTAGTAAGTGGGGTCCCGGCACCCAGAGCCATTCTCCTACGGTGAATGGGCGGAGGTGATAATTATCTAAGCCTACCCACTGCAGGTCTACCTGTTGTCTGAGGTGCTGAACTAGCACTCGCAGTTGGGCTGCCTTATAATACAGTTCTAATTCTGGGAGGCCCACCCCTCCATTGTCTTTTTGGAGGTGGATCAAAGTTTTGGGAACCCTGGGCTTCTTGTTTTGCCATAGGAAAGTGAGGAGGGTTTTCTTGGAGGCAATGAAGTATTCTTTTGGCAATTGAATGGGGAGCATCTGGAATAAATAGAGCAACTTTGGCAGGATTACCATCTTGATGGCATTCAAGTGGCCCATCCAAGAGATGGTGAGTCTAGACCATCTTTCAATGTCCTTTTGTATAGTGAGAGATAACGGGGGAAAGTTAGTTTCATATAGATCACCCAGTTCTCAGGTAACATTGATACCAAGGGATTGCAGAGTAGTAAGGCTGACCTTCATCCCTAGGGGCGCAACTCGCTCCACCTCAGAATCCCTGCTCTTATCGATCGGGAGGAGGACCGATTTCCCTGTATTGATCTTGAGACCCGCCAGTTGGCCATATTACTCAATTATTTCTATCGCGGCCAGGATGGAACTCAGAGGGTTGGTTATGTGCAGGAGAATGTCATCAGCGTATAGGCTCAGTTTGTATTCTTGCTCCCCTACTCTAATTCCCTCCACCCTTTTATCGAGCCTCAATTTCTGTGCCAGTGGTTCAAGGGACAGGACGAATAGTATTGCAGACAGAGGTCAGTCCTGGCTAGTCCCTCTCTCCAATGCAAACCATCTTGAGTAGCCACCATTCACTGCCACGGAGGTCTTTGGAGATGAGTATATTGCCTTAATGGCATGACGTAGCCTCAGTGCCAAGCCTATCCAGACTAAAACCTTTTCTAGGAAATCCCAGGCCACCCCGTCAAATGCCTTCTCGGCATCTGATGACAGGAGAGTCGGATCCTCCCACCTCCCCTGTGCTTCGTATATCAGGTGCAATGTTTTCCTCATCGTGTCTGCTCCTTGTCTCCCCATCACAAAGCCAACCTGGTCTGAGTGTATTAACCTCGGTAAGTGTGTATCCAATCTAGCCGCGATGATTCTCGCATATATTTTGACATCTAGGTTGAGGAGCGAGATGGGGCGGTATGATCCGCAGTGTTTCGGGTCCCTACCTTCCTTTGGGATGACCGTTAGAAGGGCCTGTGCAAAGGATGGGGGTGCCCAGCCCATCTCAAAAACTTCATTGAAGAGGGTTACTAGAAAGGGGGTAAGAAGCGTGGAGAACGTTTTAAAGAAACCGGGTGTGGAGCCGTTCTCCCCTGGGGCCTTCTCTACCTTGAGACGTTTGATAGCGTCTAAAACTTCCTCCCCTATGACAGGTGTATCAAGGGCTTCCGCTTCAGTGTGAGACCCGCCTCTTTAAGATAGGTGTCTACACTCCCCGGGGGGTGGAGGTGGGTCGCTGGTGTATAAGTCTTCGTAGAAGGAGGCAAACGCCTCTTGTATTCCTTCAGGGGAGGCTTCAGTTGCATCTATGAGAGTGCCATCCATTCTCTCTATTTTGTCTACCCATCTCTATTTTGTCTACCCATCTCTCCGCCCTCTGTGCCCAGAGCCGAGCCGACAAGAGGGCACCTGCTTTGTCTCCCTTTTCATAATATGCGAGTTGTTTAAGTCTATTTTGTGGGGATGACTGTGCTAGCTTCTCCGCTGTATCTAATTTCCCATGATGTTTCTCTCTAATAGGGTGCGTTCCCTCTTCTCCGGGCTCCTTCTCTGATAAGGATCCTCCTCCAAAGTGGCCTTAGCAGCTTCCCATACAGGCACCTTCGCGACTTCACCCGTGTCGTTGTTAATGAAGAACTGTTTGATTTCGTTCTCAAAATCCTCCCTGAAGACCATGTCGGACCATAGCGATTCATTGCATCTCCACTTTGTGTTCCGAGGGGCGAGGCCATCCCAGTCCATGTCCAACATGACCATGTCATGATCCGACCATGCAATGGGGTGTATATTTGCGGTTCGGGGTATTCTCAGCAGGCCCTCACAATTCTTGTGAGAGTATCATGGGGGATGGAATGAAAAGTGAAACCTCTGTCTAATGGGTGTAGGTGACGCCAGCTATCAGTGAGGCCATACAGGGCAAGGGTCGTTTTAATTTCAGCATCCTGGTGCTGTGCATCATTTATAGTTTGCCTATCCATGGTACTATTCATCGATGTGTTGAAATCACCCCCGAGGACTATGTGACCTTGTGCTATATTAAACACCTTCTCAGTCATCGTGTGGAGAAACCTCTTTTGTCCCTGGTTAGGCACGTAGACCGTGGCTAGGGTGATAACTGTGTCTCAGATAGTCCCCACCATGAGCATGGCTCTTCCCTCTGTGTCCGCCCAGGACTTCAGGATCGCCATACGAAGGCCCTTTCAAATTAAGAGCCCCACACCTGCCTTTTTAGAGATCCTCCTGAGTCTGAGGTGGGTGCTGTGCATCATTTATAGTTTGCCTATCCATGGTACTATTCATCGATGTGTTGAAATCACCCCCGAGGACTATGTGACCTTGTGCTATATTAAACACCTTCTCAGTCATCGTGTGGAGAAACCTCTTTTGTCCCTGGTTAGGCACGTAGACCGTGGCTAGGGTGATAACTGTGTCTCAGATAGTCCCCACCATGAGCATGGCTCTTCCCTCTGTGTCTGCCCAGGACTTCAGGATCGCCATACGAAGGCCCTTTCAAATTAAGAGCCCCACACCTGCCTTTTTAGAGATGCCCAAGCTCCAGAAGGTATGTCCTATTTTACCACTAGGGATCCCCCTCTCGTCCCCCCTCTGATATTGCGTTTCCTGTAGGAACAAAATGTCAATATCAGATCTTCTGAATTCTCTTGCTACCATAGATCGCTTGGTGGGGGAGTTCAGGCCTTTCACATTGAGTGTGCATATGCGTAGTGTGCATTTTCTAGGTCTAGCAGACATTGTTACCCTTAAGTGTATATTTGCGTGACAAGTGTACCCAACTGAGTGCCTCTGCTCCTGAATCCGGTCTTGTGTCTGACTCTTCGCCAGCGAGTTGGGCCATGACTGACCCTGAAAGGGCTGTTGTTTGATCTTTACACTCTACAGTACATTTTTCCCATAATACCCCCCTTCTTTCACTCCCCACCCACCCGTCCAACCCACCAACCCCGACTTGTCCCACTCTCGCACCCTCACCTCCCCCCACGTCACACGGCATCCGATCCGGCCGGGTTATTGTCGCACAGTCGTTCTCGGACCACCAGCAGGAACCGTACAGCGAACGGTACCAACCATATTATAATTCAATTAACAACCAACTCCCCCCGCATCGTAACAGAACCATTACAATCCGAAACTGTGTTTTAAACCCAGACGTCTTGTTCGCGGAAGCCCCGACCTGGGCTCCCGTCCCAGCATCATGGAGACAGCCATTGTGTCTGAGTTAACTTTGCACCATTGGTGTTTCCCCCCCTTCCCTCATGGGGCCTCTAACATTCCAAACTCCCCCTCATTTTCTGATGGCCGACTAAAGTACATTGGCTTCTAGCATGCAATCGTGACATTACCCTTCTCCAGTTATCGGTTACTCTGTGCGAAACAGTTGGAGCATCGTGAGGGGAAAGCCCCCCACCCACTGTGCGGTACCTCCAGTATGCCAGTCATTCCCTCATTCGCTGTTGTTTGGTCGATATTCATTCGCCATTGACATGAGTCTCCATCTAACCCAGCTCCCGTCATCGGGTGCACTTACGCAAAACCACCAGAGCATCAAGATGGGGGACTCAATGTTCCATGACCGGGGAGGCGTTCATCCGTCTGTATTTCCTGGAACCCTGTATCTTCTTCCGTCGTGGTCCCTTAATCCACCATTCCTTGTCCTCAGTCCTTCCCCCATCCTGGGATGCTTCCTCCTCGTGGCCACTCAGTGAGTCTGCTATACAGCCACGGATGTCCTTCTCAGAAGTCAGTTTTATCTCAGTCCCTTCCCACTCGAAGGCGAGTGAAAAGGGGTATCCCCAACGGTACTGTATGTCTTTTTCTTTGAGCATTTTGGTGAGTGGAAGACATTTTGTCCTCATTGCCAGCATGGGGGAGGGCAAGTCTTGGTATAGGGAGATGTTTGCAGTGTCCAATGTGATTTGCAGTGTACGTCTGGCCTTCTCCAGGACTGGAGCTTTGTCCGCATAGTTATGGAATCAGGCTAGCACTGTTCTCAGACCCCCTGGCTTGCCGCCGGCCCTGTGGGTGCGGTCGATTTTGGGTTCACCCACTGAGTCGTCGTTGAATATCAATTTCAATACGGTATGCAGGGTTCTTTTTAGATCGAGCTCAGTTTCGCCCTCCTTTTCTGGGATGCCAAAAAATGCATACATTGTTGCGTCGCTCCCTATTTTCCAGGTCGTCGACCTTTAAGCAAAATTCCTCTTCCCTGCCCTCGATCTCAGGGATCCGTATGTCCATTTGGGTTTCTAGGGTACTCAGGGATGTCTGGTTATGCTCGACTTTCTCCAGTCTATCCTCTATTTTGTCGATCCTTCCGGTGATTTTGTCAATTTTACCACCAATGTCGTCTCTCATGCTCCTCATCTCGGTGAGTAGGTCAGCAACGTCCACTTTGGTTGCGGCTGCTTCGGATCTCGGTGACGCCATTGTTATGTCGCTAGGTGAGCGATGACAGTCGTGTAGTGGCAAGAACTTATATATTGCCAATTTCTCCTTAATGTCCATGAGCAGCAAATCTGAAGCGCTGGGATGGGTGGTCCCCTTTGGCATGTATTGTAAAGATGGGTAATAGTGTCCTTTCTTGGAGCTTTAACCAACGCGAAGAGGGCCCAGCCTTCACGGTGATGGATATGCCCCCAGAGCAATGGGGTTGTGGCTCCAACCAAATTAGCAGACTTTTAAAGGCGTGAGCGGAGTATCCATCGATGTTGCCCGTGTCGTTGCTAAGTGTGCACGGGGGTTTTTTATCTGTGTCGTTCCTCTTGTCACTTCTCCCCTTTATTTGGCATAGAGAGCACTTCAGGGCTGCTAGGTGGAGCCTGCAGGGTCTGCAGAGGGGTGGGGTGTTTTCAAAATAATTCCAGGAATATGGCGTGTGGCAAGGCACATGCATTAAGTATGTTGGGGGTTTCTGGGTTGTCCTGGTCCACTCTCTCCCCCAGGTGCACCCAACAAGCTTGCCGTATGCTGATTGTGTTCCTGTCTTTTTGATACAGTTATAGTTTCCAGAGGGCCATGGGTGGGTACCGGGGAATGTGTGCGCCGAAGTAGGCCCAAAGTACTCAGACTGTTCTGTATTGCCACAAAACGTTTTATATGTGTAGGCCGTGTAAAAGCCAGCCCACGCAGTCAGTCGCAATATATAACGTGGAAAGTGGTGATGGTTGAAAGTCAGCCATTCATTTTACACCTCACTCCATTGCATATGATTCAACGCTCGTGTCTCAGCTTCTTGCGTGCCGGCGTGTGAAGCAAAACGCAAATGCTCATTACGGGGAGAGGCCGTTGTGCTGGCCGGGCCACATAGAGTCAACGGCGCAATCTTGTCACAGAGTTCCTTTCAGGGCTTGAGCTCCCGCCCCTTAGAGAGTGAAAGCTGTGGTCAAAGGCCGTAGTAAACACTCAAATGCTCCTCTGGGGTTTGGGAGTTAGACCGTGGCTTTGGGATCTGCGGGCACCTTCTTTCATATGGTTCGGTCTATAAGCCACCGCATTCCTCCAGAATGATTACGTTAGAAGGTGCGGCCCCAGTGACGAGTGACGGAGGAGCAGGCCGCTTAATAGTTTGTAAGGCACTGCGGGGGATGCTGGCTCACCTCCATAGGATCCGCATGTCACTGGGCCGCGTGCTGGTGGATCTCCGCTCTGTTCCTTTGTTCCAAGACCCAGAGGGGCAGCCTCGAATAGCCGTTGCCGGAGAGGGTCATTCCCCGGGCGGTGTGGCAGCTATCGGGTTCTCCTTGTCGAAGCGGGCTCCTTCGTTTGCTGTCATGGAGCAATGATCCAGAATGAGGCACACGGGTGGACTCATAAGCCCCAGCCCCGGTACGCAGTCAAATGCTGAGACTTTGGCCTCGCATATTTCGACGAAACCAAGTCCAATTTTAGTCGGGTTTCTTCTCAGAATGGTGGGGCCACCTTTAGCCGCAAGATTCTCTCGATTCCTCTGCTGGGGGCTACGATAGTGGGGGCTCAAGCCACTCCCTGGGACCGTGGAACGGAGCTCACACAGAGGAGATGTCCATCTGTGCGCCCTATGGTGACCAGTCAGTAGTAGCTTTTTACATTCCATTCACAACTGATTTTTTTTGTTGCAACCATATATGCACATCATGATGTTTGGATGTTATTGAAGGCTGTTCCCTTCATGGGATATTGGTCTAAACTTGGAAAGTTTCAGTATATGTAACCCCTCATTTATGAGAGTTACAAAGTAGGACAGTTGAGTACAAGGATAAATTATGTTCAGCACTTAAGAACTCATGGTCACTTGTTGTTGCTTCAGTATCTATAATAGATACCATGATGCATCAGCTAAGCTTGGTGACACAATAATGTAATCTAGTGTAGTCCTTGTATTATCATATGTCCAGATATAAGCCCACGGTACGTCTCCAGCAACCCAACCAATAATCATCATCAAATGCCATGCTGCCTAAATATCTGCCCACATCTCCCCTTGCAGGTTAGTTATTTGCTTGCTAGTAGTTGATAGTGGTATGACAGAACATACTCGTCCCTTATCGACCTCTAACTGTCTAACATTGTCTGGCTACAGACCTTTTAGATCCCCCTTTAACACAATATTATTAGTGCCATTATAGTTAGAGTTAGAGTTAGAGCAATACTTAACAATGTTTCATTGAATTGATTCTGAGTTGATCCAGTGAGCTATGGTTGCTAATTGCTATCCATGATTTATTATATTCAGGTGAATTACATTTCATTTTGATTGCTAGTAAATCACTATATAGAATCTGAATTTCAAAAGTCAGTACTGGCAAACTATTTATACCACTAGTAGAAGACTCACGCGCCCCTGAGGGAGGCCCGTAATCGATTTGCAGGCCGGTTTTAAGATACAGTGAAATCCATCAAAAGAGGGCAGGCTCATCAGACTGACTTCATGTAAGGGGATTAAATGATGTTTGTTAAAAAATAACCATACCTCTGTGTGTGCTAATAAACAATTGTGCTCTCTGGAATTCCGAGACCATTTCCCCCTAAATTAAAACCTGGCTGTGGTCGCTGATGTCTTAGGCAACCATGATCAATCCTCTTTAGAAACTCTTGTATTAAAATGAAAATAGAAATGTTACATCTTACAGAGTCATCATGAGGACAGTTCATTTTTAAGTTTATCTAATCATCAGAGAGGGGTTTCTGTTTTGAAGAATTGATTATAAATTACCTGCAAGCGTCAATTGAAATGACTGATGGTATTCCTTGATAGGCTATATCAGTGTCCATAGTCATTTGCTTCGAGAGGCTAGATGATTAAGAATTAACTTTACACATGCTAAAGATTTAAAATAATGGTGCTCCATTTGTAGATCTTTCCAGCGACAAAATTCCACTGGGATCAACTCTTTTCTTTTCTTGAAATGTGCATAAGGGGCAATATTTCATTAAAGAACTGCTGTACATGACCTCCATTTAATGGGGCACTTTGCGAAGACTCAAATATTGATTCAAGACAGACATCCTTAGACACTCCGTTCACAGAGCAGTCACAACCTCAAGCCATTTGGGTGGTTAGTAACAGTTCAATTTTAGTCATTCATTTTCAAATTTAGTCATTCAATTTCCCTCCTTCTGCGTCAATGTTGAACTGACTTTCTCCACTGGATGGGTCGTTTCTGCCTTGTAATCTACATCAGTAAGCATGCCATTGAGGTTAATTTTCTCAGTCGTGCCAACCTTCTTGTAACTCATGGAGAGTGACAAGAGATTGTTGCTGTAGTATACAGTCTAGTTGTTCCTTTTCCACATCAATGTCGCTAGCATCCTGCTGTACCTGGCTTCCAAATTAGGTAGCATTGTCCTTAGTTCTGCAGTATACGAAACTCCTTACATTATGCTTCTGTCGATATTGTATGGCTTGTACCTTTGCTCTGACTAATAGATTTATGCTTCCATTTTGTTTTGTATTTCAAAATGGTTATCGTCATTACATATCAACATGGTTTTTATTGCTTCGCTAGTGTGGTGGAAAAGTCAATGCATGCTATAAGATGGTATGTACTGAGTTGGTATGAAGAAATGTAATGCTGCTTTAAGAAACAAACCAATATGAATGCTGATCTATCAGTTAGGCCAGGCCAATATAAGTCTGCTCTAGCTGGTTTAGAGATGCAACTCCATGTTTTCTGTGAAATACTCTCACACATACATGTTTCTGCTCTGCGTACCTAAGCAATAATTCTTCCCACCGCATTACTCATGCTCTGCACACTTACGCTATTTTTAAGAACTCTCACCATTTTATGTGCACTGGTTGAGCTGGATGAGGCAGGCTTTATAGTCAAAACTAGATAAGATGCAGCAGCACATACCAATGCGGGCTTCTGCACAAGAAAGCAGAAGAAGCGATAGAGTTCCCATTTCTCTTTTGATGTTTGGTAAAAAAGTAGGAAGCCAAAGGTTTACTTCCTTGAATTGCCCTTAATAATCACCATTGTGTACACTCCTCGTGTTGGTTTCAAGGGTTTCAGAAAAGTATAAGAACTACTGTGCTTTGGGCAGGGGCATGTTCGGATTGGATTTGTTTGTGGTGACCTGCTCTGTCGATGTATGTTTGCTGCTTTGCCGCTTTGCCATTAAGGACATTTACCAACCTACCTCAACTGGGGTGTGTGGAAGGATTTTTGGTATCACTACATATTATCCCCACAAAAAATATCGCCGTATATATGGTCGTCTGGAACGGCCATAGGCGATATTTTTTGGGGGGGATCATTTTTGGGGTTTTTGGGAGCGGGGGTTGTGGCGGTGTCCCCCAGTCCTTTAGAAATAATGCAGGGGTTGCGGGGCTGTCCCCCGCAGGTTCTGTGCCTTAATATCGGCACAAAAATATGGCAATTTTTTTGTATGGTGATATTTGTGTGGGGATATTAACACATGGAACCGGATTTTTCCCTGTCACTAATGATAACTTCTTTCGAATTCTGTTCTTTTTCATTTGACCCCTTAGGATGATTACCTTTCTTCCAACCCTTTTGGTTAGTCCGGACTCCATTATTAACACCTCTGCACCCTCTTGTCTTTGATTATCTAGTTTGTTAATACAACAACACTTTCCGGCTGGAGCAATCAGAAGTTGAAACTTGGTCTTCTTGAATTTCAAGATGTGTTAAAAGTCAAATGCACCATCGTCACATTTTTATGGAAGAACAAAACAAGGATATAGTATGTTACTTTGTGTAGACCAAAAATGGAAGGTAAACTGAGTCAGCCAAATATACTTCAAAGTAGCATTGCAGCTATGCATGGAGAATAGGAATCACTTCGAACAGCAGTCGGAATTCAAAGATCAACACACTATATAATCGGTACTGCAGATTCAAGGGATTTTTGTGTTAAAAATTGCATCTTTTTGTTTAATTTAGATTAAAAATTATATTGAGAACAGTACAAAAAAAGGTTGGTGGGTAAATTGAGTCAATATTCGGTGAACTACTTTTAGTGGTTACACACCAATTTGAAATAACCCGCAACCCGCAATCCCCTGTAATGTTCAGTGCCTGAAATTCCACGATGACCATCATAAGAGAGAGAAAGTGAAGTGAAGTAACTGAGTTCCAATATTAACAACTGAAATCCACAGTTGGACCAATCCTCAATAAATTAGCCTTAAACACACGTGCAAGTAAAAAGGCATTACAAAGACATCTTGTTAAAGATAATTGTTATATTACAATTAATATGTCATGATATTATTTGATTTTTATATTATGCAACGTATACATATAAACAGAATAATAATTATATATTCAGTAAATACAAAACAGAAAGTGGTACAGTGACATATACCAGTCCAGCTCCTCTGCTACTCCTGCATCCTATGTGCAACACCCTGGGGGCATCCCCTTTCAACAGTGCTCTGTTGTCTCCCAGCAAGGTTTGCACTTCATACATCTAATGCATGCATGCATGCATGATGGCAGATTGCTCAAAGTGAGCGGACTATTGGACAAAAATACAACTTGAGTTAAATTGGATATTTTCTCACAGTCAGATTGACATTACTGCAAAGATAATCTGCTTGAACTTTACGAAGTCATTAGGCAGTACAGAAACCTTTTGTTTGCTGTAAGGATTATGCCAAGAATATAAATCGTGCAACAATGGATAAGTAGTAATGCGCCCAGGATGGTGGAATGAGGTAATGCAGACAGTGACATATGAAATTGAATTGAAATGTAATCAAGAAATCAGAACTAGAAAAGGAAAATAATAAATGGAATGGAAAATTAGGGAGCTGTACATTACTGTTGAATATCCTGAAAGATAAACATGAGAAGGAAAATAAGTGTAGAGGTTAACTTAAAAATACAATAACCATAAACTAGCTAGAGCTATACATACTTACACAAAACAAAACTGATATATTACAGAGTTGTGGATATGGGTAAATTGAAAAAGCTCCTACTTATTGGGGGGTTTATAACTTTGGCACCATTCAACAAATCTTCACAAACCTGTGCCATGAAAAATAGAGCAGACTTTAAAAAAAATGTTTATGCAGCTTTGTTGGATTTGCAGGCAAAGTTATAGGGAGGGGTCCAAAATGTATGTTTTCACATTCAATTCTCATAGACAAAGATTTGCTCTACAGAACAAACCATTTAATATATTTGCACCAAATGTTCATGAGTAGCAGCACCTGAGTCTAAAGGTATGTTGTAGCAAATTGTGTGCAAACTCATCTAGTATTTGTTTTAAACTATGCCCAAAAGTGGGCAAAAATGGATTATTGATATCTGATGCAATCCATGGAACTGCATCCTTTGGCCACCTCTCTGGATCTTTGGGCCCGGGTTTACAAGCCCATTACGGGAAACCCCAACCCTAGCTCTGGTTACCCAGTAATGCTCAACCAAATTAGCTCACTGACAGAGGGCCAATTCTGTTGGTGGGCAGGAGTAAAGCATTTCTCAAGGGGATGTTAATGTGGGCCATTGGGGGGTCTGAATGGTCATCTTGTTTCCTGCTCCTCATATTATCATATCAAAGTCCTGGCACAAATCCGCCCCTTCCTAGATGCGAGCAGCTGTGCCACTAGGGCGTGGGCCATCATTGGGTCCCGCTTAGACTACTGTTCTGGCCTCCTTTAGGGGGTAGGTCAGGGGGAACTGAATGGCCTCCAGGTTTTGCAGAACAACGCTGTCCGAGTAGTTTGTGGCCTTCACAAATCAGACCACGCATCTATAGTAAGATATTCCCTGCACTGGCTTCCTACTAGGATGCATATTGTCTTCTTCACCCTGTGCATTGTTCACTATTGTCTTTTTGGCAAGAGCCCAGCCTACCTTTCATCTATGCTGCGATGGCTCCTGGCTAGACGCACATTGCCATCCAACAACTCAGGTTTCCTTCTGACCCCAAGAGCCAAACTGACTATTGTTTCGGAAGACTGCTTCCCTATGGCAGCCCCTCGCCTTTGGAATGCACTACCGCCTGATTTGAGATCTTGGTCCTCCCTCACATTGTTCAAACTTATGCTGAAGACTCTTTTATTTGAATGATTGACCCCTTGGCTTTTCCCCTCCATCTGCTCACTTCTTTCTATGTTTTGTTGTTTGTTAGTCCAGTCTCCCGCTTCCATGCCCAAGGACCTAGTTCCTGCGCTCTACAAATAAAATAAATAAATAAATACATTTGCACTGCAATCATTTTTCAAAGGGGGATTTGCGACCGTTTTGGGTTTGTTTGACCCCACGGAGAGTAGCAGGCAACCCTTAAGGGTGTACAAAATACCCCCAAACATTAAAAAAGCAGTTTGGGCATTGTGCTCATGGACCACTGTTAGGGTCTATGGGTCACTACTAGCCCATGGGCCACCTCTAGGTCTGTGGGAAACATCCAGTTCATGGACTCAGGACGTGAGTCATGAACCAATGTGGTGGCTAATGGGTTACCTGTAGCCAATGGACCCACCTGGTGGCACATGGGCCATCATTAGCGTCAATTAGAGCACTGGGTCTTGACACAGGTCAGGTTCAGTGGCTGCTGTATGTAGCTTAGGATGGCCTGAGGCATGACAGAAGGAAATACGGTGGGCAGAAAGGCCATTGTCCATGGCCGCTATCAATGAGCAATAGATATTTTGGGGGGAACAATGGACACTGATAACTCATTGTCGAGGGGCCAACAAGCTGTAGGACACTGGCTGTGGCCTGCATCTATGCCCAGTGGACCTATTGGGTTTCTCGTAGGGCGCAGGACCTGGGTCTAAGGCAGTGGCCATGTTCGGGGGGAACAGTGGCCACTGGTGGCATTTGCAATCCACTCTGTGGCCAGGGGCTATGGCCATGACTATAGGCCACTGCCAGTGACCACTTCGGGTTGTTCGGGAAAGCTTGGGGCATGGCTGATGGCCATATCACAAGGTCAATCCATGGACATAGGATAGTGGCCATGGCTTTGGTGGCCCAGGGGGTAAGTGGGCTACTATCCATGACCTTTCACTGTGGCCAGTGGCCACTACACACCAACATGGGGAATGGTCAGTATTCCCAAAAGGTGGGCTGGTCATAGAAGAGTGCCTGGAGCAGGGCCGAAGGCGTATCCTGTCAAAGCAGACACTGAGCATGGCTATAGGCCATTCCCAGTGGGCCCATCAAATGGTTTGCAGGGTTCTTGAGCAGGGTCAGTAAAAATGGGCAGTGTCCATGGCCTACGCCCATGCCCAGTTGGCCTATTTTGTAGCTTAGGGGAGTGGTACAAAGGAAAGGCTGAATGCCCTGCCTCAATCCAAGTAGACACTGCTCGTGACCTGCAGCCATGCACAAAGGGCCTGCCAGGTGGATTGTGAATTCCAGGACCAGGGCTGAAGTCACTGCCCTCAGCACAATGGCCACTGCACATGGCATGGCAACAGGTTAGCTTGGCCTGGTCAATGTACCCACTGGGCATGGGTACAGGTCATTTCTCATGGCCAGTTAGTGTTTGATACTGCATATCATTTAAAACAGATCACAAGAAAATAAATTGGTAAAGGGAACATCGTGGTTAGTTTTCATTTAAACAAAACCATAGAAATTAAGCTATAAAACATTCTTAAAAGGATGTTATGGTTGCAATACAAAGCAACAAAACCCCAAATGTTCACCACTTATGGTCATGTTAAACACTTCACCATGGACATTCTAAATCAGCCATATTTCAGCCACCGCCATGCACATTTCATGAACCAAATTACCTACAAAAACAACAGGCGCATAAATCCACTTCCAACAGGACATGAGCCGCAAAATAGAGGAGTACCCCAAACTATAAAGCTAATGGGAAGGCAAACACAATCAAATATGCACCCTAAAATTGTAAAGATTTAACGGAATCACAATACAGAGACACCTCGTGAGGGGTGCATGGCAGTGGCTGAGTTATGGTTGTTTTACGATGGAGGTGGTGCAGTTATGGTTCCTTAAGAAAGTCAAATAGGAAATATATGTGCACATACCGCCCACAAATGTTTTAATGGTACACCCACGCACTTTCACCAAACATCCATGCTGTCACCATGCCAAACAACAAACTTACCTGTATCATACACCATACTTACACCATCAACTGCATGGTTTAACACTCCACAAAAATCTCCCAACATCCACTTATGCTTAGTAAATACCTCCAAACATACACCGTTTGGGCATCACAGGTGGAGAGACACACTACGCGCCCGGCACACCCAGCAAAACACTGAGACACCCACAAAAAAACAGACACACACCCACCAACACGCTCACAATTCACCAGACCCACCCACCGAAATGCCCATACCACATAGCCAAGAAAGTCTGAATGAATGCGAAAAGCATGCCACTGATGCATGCACATTACATGCCGGACATTCAAGGAATTGCGGAACATACACCAGATCGCAGATACACAGGGGAACCGCTCCAACAATGACAACATAGCCAACACAATGCAAGATAGATAAAGCACCCATCCGACAATCACTTCACACAGCAACACAGACATATTCCATCAGATACAAAGACACAACCATAAAGAACACACACAGCAAGCCTACAGCACATGTGATACCACCAGGAACACCTGCCTCCCACAATCATCAAACATGCTTCACACTAGGAAAAAGACGCATCTCACTTCACATGAAAGGAACCTGTGCACACACCCAAGCAACACAGCACACATGGTCAGTACCACACAAGTTGATGATGTACACATCCGAATCAGAGCCAAACGCCTCCACCTTCAACGTACACAAACAATATAAACCAACGCACAAATGACTCCAATCACTGCATAGGTCCTGGTGTCCAGCAAGATGAAAGCTGCCAAGGAGGACCGACGCAAGATGAACTTGACCGAAGGTGAGGGGGACCTGTTGGTGCAGTTCATCCACAGCCACCAGACCCACATGTTCCGCATGCTGGGACACTGCACCACATGAAGCCAGTAGTACGCACATAAGTTCAAGTTCCCAAAGCAGGTCAACATGCTGGGCATCGAGCAACGCACCTTGGGAGGAAATAGAAAAGAAGTGGTTGGACAAGAAGTGGAGGGTGAAACTGAGGTTCTCCCAGTTCCAGGTGGCCCAAGCTTCTGGTGGAGAACCACCAGGCCCCGGCTGGGTTGCACCTGATGCCCAGGGAGGAGAAGATAGTGAGCTTGATCCCAGAGGAGGTGTGCACTGTCCTATTAAGCACAGTGACAGGAACAGACTTCCATGCTAAGCACACTGCCTATGCTCACCCACCCATGTCAGCGTCCCACACACACACACATGCAGCACATGCCCAATCCATGCAAGCAGGCTAAAAGCAATACAACATGTACGCACACAAGCCGCAACCCATACCTTGTCCTCCTTCCGCACTTCCCTGAAATCTCTCCTTCTCCATTCCCTACTATGAATCCTTCCCCACCTCTCTTTCTCTCCCCTTCCCTTGAATCTTCCCAATGATCCTCACTACCCTCCCCCTTCCGCTTAACCTCCCTCATTTTCGCCGTATACCCCTTCCCCTTCCCTCCTCCTTCCCATCCTCACCCCTTCCCTATTTCCCCACAGATTAATTGCTCTACCTACTGTTTTTATTGGTTCGATTCATGATTGTTTATTGCTTCTACTGTTATAATGTTCTATGTTTTAATGTTGTTTTAATGTAAAGCGCTTTGGATGAAAGCACTATATAAACAAATAAATACAAATACAAAAATACAAATATCCATTGTTATGACACCACATCGCCTCACAGTACGAAGGACACGCCATAGTGCAACCACTGCAAACGGACCTGGACGCACACCTCCACAGAACTCACATAGACAAGTTGCCATACCACACGGCACAAGATGTCACCACTGGTTCACGCATCCCAGACTCCAAAGAACCCCCGGCCCCAGTCACATGGACGGGTGTGTGACTACCAAAAGGAAAATACCACCATACCACATCTTCCACCTGTGCACTGGCACCAAGCAACATGTCCCATGCCACTACTGCACATGCAACAACACGCCCAAAAACTATTGGATGCACAGCCACATGTACACAGGGGACACAACCAAAACATGCAACACACCATCACCCACACACATAGACATGCAATGAATCATTGGGTAGTCACCAAACCAACACGCACATAGACCTCACACATCACCACCTTGCACAGACATGCACCACCAATCGACAATGGGTGCAGTAATCCATCTGCAGGGTCATACATACATACATATGCTCAGACAACAATGAGAAGGGAGGACAATGCCTGGCTTCCCGGAGCGCTCCCACACAGGATGCCCAGGAGGAGGAGGACTGGGGGAACCACATCTCCTTACCTCCCCCACACAGGAGGAGCACTGTACAGAGTCAACAGCAGCACATAGATGTGTAGGTCTTCAAATCGCTCTGCCTGCAGAGGAAACCAATCCAGATGTGCTAGTGGAGGACAGCATGCCCCTCGTGCAAGCAGAGGTATACGAGGGTGAAACCAGCATGGGAGACTCCAATCACATCACCTCGCCACCACCACTCCCCGTAGGTGCCTCACCCGTGCCACGCCCAAGTGCCTGGGTCTGAGCTGCTGCATCCACCAGAGCCCACCCTCAGGCTGCACCCCCACCACCACAGCCTGTGGCACCATCAAGGTTTGAGCAGCCTGAGTGGCTGCGTGACTTCATGCAGCAGCAATGGCGCATTGTGGGCACAGTGGCCGAGGTTGGGTGTAGCATAAAATGGGAGTTTGCAGGCATGTCCAACCACCTTGATTCCACCCATTCGACAGGAAATGAGATAAACAGGGACATCTTTGGACTGAGTACGCCCTTGGATACCATGACTGAAGCACAGAGGAGTTTCGAGCAGCTACTGACAATGTACGGCACACCCTTGAGGAGACCTGAGATAGTGGATGGGGCCATGCAGGCAACTGGCACCCCATCTCATGTGCCATAACCTGCACGCAGGCCCACCACTCGCCAGAATGCCACTCAGCCTGGAGGCAGCCAAGCCATCGGGCAGGAGGACGGATTGGCCTCCCCCCGCATCCCAGCTGAGCCACAGGCCAAAAGGTGATGGGTGAGGCCTAGCAAGCAGCCTCCTACTCTCACCTCAGACTCACCTCATTCCACTCCTCCTATTCCCCTCATCTGTCTCCCCTGCCACCAAGTCCTGAACACCCCCCTAAGCACAGCACCACAGCACCACACACATGCACCCAACAAATATATGTTCCACACTTAATAAAGAACTTGTTCACTACCAAGTTGTCTGATGTGGTTTGCATGACACAGAGACATGGGCTGCACATGGATGGAGGAAGGTTGGGACTGTGCAAGTGGAGGCCAGGGGAGAGGCACACCATGCACACGGTCACACATCCATTCACACCCACTGCATATAAAACATCAGCACAAACACCCACCACCACACAGGCAAAGGACAACGTACCCCTCAGTGTCACCAGCATATGTCCATCCAACACATCCATGCATCGGTCCGATCTCTAGCTGCGCCTAGGTCTAGGCCCAGATGCTATATGTCTCCTTTTAGCACTCTGACTTCTGCACTCTTATTCCCAGCTTGGGAAACTTGCCTCTATTTATCTGCCTGATAAAACTAGAACACGGATGGGATCTCTAGCTGCGCCTGGGTCTAGGCCCAGATGCTATATGTCTCCTTTTAGCACTCTGACTTCTGCACTTTTATTCCCAGCTTGGGAAACTTGCCCCTATATTTCTGCCAGATACCAATAGAACACGGATGGGATCTCTGGCTGCGCCTGGGTCTAGGCCCAGATGCTATATGTTTCCTTTTAGCACTCTGCCTTTTGCACTCTTATTCCCAGCTTGGGAAACTTGCCTCTATTTATCTGCCTGATAAAACTAGAACACGGATGGGATCTCTAGCTGCGCCTGGGTCTAGGCCCAGATGCTATATGTCTCCTTTTAGCACTCCGACTTCTGCACTTTTATTCCCAGCTTGGGAAACTTGCCCCTATATTTCTGCCAGATACAAATAGAACACGGATGGGATCTCTGGCTGCGCCTGGGTCTAGGCGCAGATGCTATATGTTTCCTTTTAGCACTCTGCCTTTTGCACTCTTATTCCCAGCTTGGGAAACTTGCCTCTATTTATCTGCCTGATAAAACTAGAACACGGATGGGATCTCTGGCTGTGTCTGGGTCTAGGCCCAGATGCTATAGGTCTCCTTTTAGCACTCTGCCTTCTGCACTCTTATTCCCAGCTTGGGGAACTCGCCTCTATACATCTGCCTGATACAACTAGAACACGGATGGGATATCTGGCTGCGCCTCGTTCTAGATGCTATATGTCTCCTTTTAGAACTCTGCCTTCTGCACTCTCATTCCCAGTTTGAGAAACTCGCCTTTATATATCTGCCTGATACAACTAGAACACGGAAGGGATCTCTGGCTGAGCCTGGTTTTAGGGTCCCATGCTATATGTCTCCTTTTAGCGCTCTGCCTTCTGTACTCTTATTCCGAGCTTGGGAAACTCGCCTCTATATATCTGCCTGATACAACTAGAACACGGACGTATTCCTTCTGATGATCTGGGTAAGAACAACTCCGGTGCTATGGTCCTGCTCTTCAGTGTCCTTGACCCTCAGGAAATGCACAGAAGCCAGTCATTTCTTGCCGCTCTCAGGGCTCCTTAACAGTAGCCCCAATTGCTGCCAAGAAAGTCACTCACCTCTTCCTTTTCTGCGCCCAACTCCAAGCACATCCAGCACATTGAGAAGCCGTGGGGGGAAACATGAGCATGGCAGTTCCTCATTATCTTCATGTCCTGCCTATGTGGCCATGCCACCATTTAAACAATTTATCACAATAAGAATTAGACCCAATCGCATCATATCTGTGGTGGAGGGGTGCAACAGAGGGGTGCATCAATGGTCATCCATGAAAAGCAGGCATGATATGTATTAGTGGCTAGACTGGAATTTTGGTACTGCCTGTCTTGTCGTTTTTTTTACTATGGCATGACATTTGTACTGGGCATCTATAATAAAGTAAGCATGATACGTGTTATTATTACCTGTATAGCCATTTCTTACTGTGTCATGGCATATTTTTTGGTCATACATAATGAAGTAAGCATGCAGGTTGTAGGTTAAGGTTAAAATCCCGGCAAGGCAAACTCGGCCTTTCATCCGTTTGAGGTTGATAAAAGAGTGGGATGATTATTGCATGTAAATATGTGCTATGTATAGCACTTTGGCGAAAGCACTATAAAATAACTAATCATTATCATGAATCAGGGCATTAATGCACTGTTGGTGACTTGCACCTCTTGGGTTTTTGGATAATGCAATATCACAGCAACTTGCAATGTAGGGGCTCTACTTATTATATAATGACAATACCTGACATGCAGCTATAATTGGTATACTATGGAGGTAACTGACCATACAATGCTGAAGCGTCATATCAATGGCAGTGCCTCGGGCTATGTTGATTCAATTGGGTCTAACCGCATCATATCATGACCCCATCCATGGCATATGAAAGCAGCACCTTTGTTCGTGGTTGGTATATAAAATATTCTTGTCTGCTTTAGTGCCTATTTGGCATTTTGAACATTGATCATTTGTGTACTTTTTTATACACCCACAAGCCACTTCCTGTGATGTCACCAGGGTTAAAGAGGAACTGAGGTCATCAGGTGTGTGATGTCACTTCAGCTACCCCTAGCATTTTGGTGAATCTATGTCCCTGCTTATTGGAATCTTATAAGACTTTTTTGTATGGGAAACCAGCAGGCTGACCATGTCCCATAGAGCAATAGGTCAATGCGCAAAGAGACAGGATAGTAGACATCTCTGGACCAATGTTATGGGTCAATGTGAGCCAAGGTAATGGCTCAGCAAACTGTGCAATTGGTAGTTGTAATCAATGTTACTGTCCCTTTTCAACAGATTTCATCACACAAATAACATCAATTTAGTACCCCTCAAGCAGTTTGTTGTGAAAAGTCAAGAATTGCGATCTGTGAAAGTGAGTCATCTGGTTACTTTGTGTCCCTGTTTGACGCCATCACCATTGTTAAAATCAGGACACACTAAACTCTAAGGTCACTCCTATTTGCTTTATTTGGTGATTTTTTTTAAACAATATGTTCTTCAGTAACTTTTTGATATTACCCCAGTGGGTTGGCAAAAGAATGGAAGCAAAATCCTACTCCTGCCTTTTACTAGTGGGGAAAAAATGGGGCCATTGTCTAAGTCCCCGGGGCGTAAAAATTATGACAATAACAAAGGCGTATGCGGTTTACATCTTGCTTTTACGGTTTTGTGGGAATGTGCATCTTTTTTTTAAAAAAAATGTATTTAAATGTTTTATTGGTTACAAGTCAAAGATGTTAAAAGAAAAACATTCATCAACTTAAAATAAACCTTTAACATTAATTTTCTAGAATGGAATAGGGTCTTCCATATATTCAATTCAATTCAATCCAACCCCCGAATTCCAGAGTTCACACGTATCAAAAGAACAAAATCAAGAGTCCAGAGTTCAATGAATCCCTGCCCTCCATCTTACTGGTACCCTCCCAAACTGGCAATACCGCCTCTAGCATTTTCATCACAGCAATGACCGACCTCGTTTGAGCGCCAATTAGCACCCATTTCCACCATTCCAACCTTACAAGTGTAGCTCTCCTTGATTTGAAATCATCCACAAAGAAAGATCGTATCTCTGTAATGCTTCACAATTCATTACTAAATGCTCCGAGGTTTCCACAAACCGCTTGTTCATGCAATATCGACAGAAAGCATTGTCAACTCCCACCATTTTCCTCCTTAACTGGACCTCTCTTGTACGCAAGATGTTAAGGTAGTAAATGCCGATACTTCGGCGAAGGGAACTTGATCATAAAATTAGGTAGCACATTGGCCCTCCTACTCTCAATGGCCAAAGGTTCTCTAGATTTTAGACCACCACATTGATCAACGGTGGGAATCCAATCCCGGAGCAACAACCTCTTTCTTGTATTCGTTGGGTACAGCAATAATTTTTCTACATGAACCTGCTTATCCCGTAAGAAGGCTACTACCTTCCTCCTCCATTGCTGAAGCGGTCCTTCTACCACTCTACTATCCAATGCTCAGATCTTAGAAGGCTTCTCCACACTCACCAAGGCACATTTCCTGTATAATGAGACTGTGCACCTTTTATGGGGAGGAGTGTGGGAACAGAGCAGGATATGAGCTCTCGCTGTGAATTCCCGCTCCACTTTCAAACAGTGCATGATTTTACGCCACCATGTTATTTCCTGCTGGGACTCCTGTGGAATCCACCTGCTTTTGTAGACCTGCTTAAGGCAGGTGGAATCCATAGGAAACTACTTTAAATATTGTCTGCTAAGCATTAAGGGCAGGCGGCTTTTACACTTTTTGCAAAAGCGGAATTCAGAAACAACGGTATATAGACCGTTTTGCCAGTATTTACGCTTATTCTCTGCCCCCCCGATGTGCAAATGGCTAAGATAGCAATGAGGAAGCCCAAATCAAGCGCCCATGAGGGATGTTGTGGCGCAGCAGTCCCTTCCGTGAAATTAACACTTTTGTGAATATGAGCCGAGAGGATTTAAGGAAATACAGCCAGGCTGTTTGAAGGCCCTCTAGTCCCTTTTGGCCTAATCTTGATTTGTGTTAAGAGCCGCAGAACTCTGCAATAGGCGGCTCCACGGTGGCCTCCCAGGCAGAGAGGAGGCCATTCAGAGCTGTGCACTGTTTCCACGCAACGGCGGCCGAGAGGAGCGCCGGGGAGGGGGGCGCATTCAGTTCCCGTGGCGGGGTCTCTGTGCCTTATAATAACCTCTCCCACAGTCCGGCGGACTCGCAGCCATTCAGCGCACACTGGCACCTTTTACCCGGGACAATGGGGGACTTTCAGATTTCCCTCACAGCGCCCCCCCGCCGAGCGGCCTCCGCGCAGAGCGCGCAGCGGCCTTCAAACACAGCGGAGACATTCCATTATTGGCAAAACGTAACCATCCCCCTTTGAACTGCTGCACATCTCGGGTCTGTTTCAAGGAGCGAACAGCTGTGTAAATACATGGTTCCGAGCGATCTGTTTACTGGGTTCTTGTCCCTCCCTCTGACGGTGTCCCCCCTGTTGCTGCCCTCAAAGGCACATGACACACATATGTAAAACACATCCATCTTGTATAAATACACGGCATGAAATATGCTTGACTGAGCTACTCTGCGGGACGTTTGAATAAATGTCAGCATGGCCCTTTTAATGGAACAGTTGGATTAAATAGCGCATTGTTACTGTTTCTCACCTATTTTCTGACTGCATTTCATAATTGATTAAACTCATTGCCTTGCTATGCTATTGCCACACACTGTTGCCCAACTCTGAATTTACAATTATGAGTGCTCTTCTCAAAACAAAGTCCTGTGACGCAGAACGCTAACATCATAGCAGGGTAGCTGGCGACCGACCCCGTGCCATTGCATTCTCCTTCACACAGTCCTGCGTTTCCACACATTCACTTGCATGCCGGGACTTGTAGGCATGTACTTATATTGGGTAATGCAGAACTACAAGTCGCTTCGCCGTGGCGCGTTTGGCTAGAAAGCCAGGACTGGATAAACATGACGTGCGATCATTTGCCAACTATGCACCATGCAGTGTATATTGAAAGCATATTTTTTTGGGTGCATATTTCACATAGTGTCTTTAGTGGCTTCAAGTGTGAGCTAACCCCCTCGCACCCAACGTACAGGGGTGAACTGGGACCTAAAAGAGGCCCTGGAAATTATTACTGGGGACCAAAAGAGGCCCTGGAAATCATTTTCAAAGTGCCCCATATGACACATTTTCAGCAAGCCCAATGCTTTTCCTATGAGCAAATGTGGAAATACCAAACAAAAGAGGGCCAGGGTGCAGAGGCCCACCGGGAAATCTCCAGAGTTCCCTATAGGCCAGTCCACCCCTGCCAACGTAGCATCAACCTGTGGTCAGTATGCTGCTACATTATGCTAATAAGCGTGTATGCTGCTCCCAGCTCAGCCCTATTGGTTTTAGGCCACATAGTTGTGTCCAGATAGTGGTGTTTTGTGCCCGTGCCCCCGGTGCTCAAGATAAGAGAAAGAAAAGGCAAAGGCTGAGAGGGCAGGAGAAGAAGGTGTAGGGTAGAAACGAAAAACAACTGAAAAGGTACAATGGCATTAAGGAGGAGGGTGTATGGTTGTCTTACTAGGGGTGCATGTGTCATCATGGTTAAGGAATCAAACAAATGTTTGTTGAGAAAAAAAAGCAGGGCCTAAACCCCACCCTGCACAGCCCCCACCCGAGGTCCACTTTTGGGACCATAGTGACTTTTAAGCCCCTTTCCTCTGCCCTTTTCTTATAAGACACCTAAGGCGGAGTGAGGCGAGTGAGATTGTGGTCTGCTGTGGTGGATTTCAACTTTTTAATTTCTACTAACTCGGAGGCAGACCTACGAGTACTTGATTTCCAGTGCCTATAAGTGCTTCACAATACCGCAGAGCACAACTTAACTGCACCTTAACTAAGTTTTTTTTTTCAGTGAATTTCAAGGGTTTGGTTATACCATAGTTTTTTTGTGGACCACTGGCCAGGCCCAGTGGACATGGCCAAATGTTCCCCCAATATCTTTCTTTTGGACCCACTAGGTGGCCATGGCCAATGGGAGTGCCCACTATACATGTCTTTCGGGTCCACTAGGCAAGGCCTTTGGCCATGCCCATGGCCACGGTCTTTGGCCATGTCCACTTTCCATATTGCAACATTCGGTTCCTTAAAGTAACCCAGTAGCCATCTCCTTCAGCCACACCCCCACCTCACTGTAGCTGTAAAATTCTATTTTTTGTTGTATCAATCTAATTTTTGAACGTTCTCTTTTAAAACAACTTTTTTTTATCATAACTGCGGTTACATTAGCAATGTAGTACAAATAACCCCGGCTATTGTTAAACACACGCAAATAACCACAATTTTTTGTAAAAAGCGCACAAAATCCCAAACTCTTCCCTGCCCTTCCAGGCACTCACCAAGTGCCCTCCTCCTCTTGCATGCTCCCCCACTCCTCTCAAGTCATTTTCCCCTCCCTAGCCCTCTTCCATTCCTGCCAACACTATTTTATTATGTGAAAACGTTACAGCTCTGAACTTAGTCCTCAGTCCCCCTATAACTCCCCAATTTCTTATGGTGCCCTCAATCCCCTGCCCCACCCTCTAGTCTGAGGCCATTTCATCCTTTTTGCTAATCCAAATAGCATTTTTTATTTGTTTCGTTTTCGGCTGGCCCCGGTCATTACCACGGTTATCGCTCGCACCAAACAAAAAGAAATGGTGGATTTTTCATTTGTGAAAAGTCTCTGCTGCACATCGCAGGGGAAACATTTCGCATCATTTTGGGAGAAGGGGTCACCCCTTTCTCCGTCAAATATTTTAACAACTACTGTACAGAATAACCCCAGTCCCCCTGCGGAAATCGAGTTTTTGTTGTGGGCTGCACAGAAATGTGGACTTTTTTTCTAGGGGAAAATGTGTGGGATAGGCCAAAAACAGGGTATTTTTGCTTTCTTAATAACCTTTTCCTTTTTTAATGAATCATTCCCAAAATGTCCACTCTGTGGGAATAGCCGGCGGGCCGTGACATTTTGTTTGCAACATATCATCCAAATCCTCCATGCAAGTCAAAAGTTATTAGCAGTTTCATTTTTGGGTTTCCAATGGAACTTGGTACTCAACTACACTATAGTTTGGCACACACCGTACTATAACATAGAGAAAGAGATTTGTTTTACACAAATGGATGTTTGTGCGCTTTGTAAATTAGAAGATACTAGCAGGCAGTTTATTGTTTCCTTCTATAGACAAGCTGCTTGTAATTGTATACTATTGTTGTTGACTTCCCCAGCATCCTTTCTGACCCATCGATAATTGCAGCGGTCACTAGGTCTAGGGCCAAAGAAGCATCAGGGAAGCAGCACATAAGACCATGGGCCCGTGACACTTCCAGCATGCGAGAGCAAAATACCAGAGACCACAGTAATCTCCAGTACAGATGCTTAGTGGCCACTGAGGTATCTACTGCAGTGGCACTAGATTGAGTGATCTCATGGTTGCACACTAACGTAGAAGCAGACCCTGAACTGGAGGATACAGAAGTTTAAGGCCTCAAGGGGTTGTCAGAACTGAGTGAGTTGTCATCAGCTGGAAGCCCAAGTCAGGCTGGCATTTTAAGGGAACAGAGAGACTGTCCCACACTAGCTGATCTGCACAGGCAGACAGAGAAAGGCTCAGAGTGAAGCCTCTGGGATGTTCATGGTGTACTGGGAGTATGGCCTCCTGGACTTGACTCATGACATTCTTTTGGCAGGTCACTTAGGAGTGACACATTTATTCTGGCCTCAGGTGGGTGTAAAAATAAAGGAATGTGCCTGGTCCTACCATACTTTCTAGGCATCCAGAAAGTCAGACAGCGTGACAAGGGCCCCCTTAATTCTACTACCAATGGTTGAGCTACCTTTCCAGAGTAAAGGTACGGACAGTATTGGTCCTCTGGATCCTCAAACCATCTCTGGGAACCCGGTACAATCTGGGTGTGGTATATGTTAGGGAGAATTCTCTCTTTAGGCTGAATTTCCTAACCTAGTGAGTCCCCCAGCAGCTTTGCTGGATTTCTGGAGTTTGTTTTTTCCTCCTGCCAAGAGTGAGACTCTTTTTCTCCCACTCTTGGACATGATTTATGGTATTCCTTGGACTGGTAATGTGTTTTATGGACTATGGGGTCCTTTACTCCATGGGGGTCTCATGTGTTTTTCCTATGTGTGTTACACAGCACCCTCCGTGCAGTAACACAGGGGTGTCATAGTGACACCCCATCATAGACTCCATACCCTGGGACTGACTACTGTCTCCCAGGGCATGTAAAGTCACCATTGGCTTTACTAGTCCCAAATTTCTAACAGAAACCAGTACAAACCATCATATTGTGGACGTACTGGTCGGGGCAATTCGATTGCCCTAGGGTCTGTTAGTCGAGGGGGCACGTCTCCGTCCCCCCTGATCGAGTTTTGGCTGGTGGCAGTGGAAACTACTTTTTATATTGGACCGTGAATATTTCCCTATGGGATTTTCCCATTTTCGAGGCTACCAACTTTAATTATTTAATTCTCATAGCCTCGAACATACCGCCGGTTTATTTAATTAATATTAATTCTCCGGTTGGTTTTTTTTGCCAAGACTCGATTCTAAAATGGCGTTTGTGTTCTCTTCTGTGACTCCAACCCAAGTCGAGCCCTTTGTTCCACTTTTTGGCGGGCTTCTCCACAGAAGCCTCCAAAAGTGGTGCCACTCTGTCTGGGTACCACAGGGGGTGCGGGAGGGGGATTAGGCACCCTGGACTGAGTTACCTTGGTAACTCAAGTCGCACTCTTGTGTGATTGGCCCAAGTGGTGAGCCGGCCGGCTCACCACTTAGCATGTTTGAGCGACAGCTAGGGTGAGTGAATGGGGGTTTTCTGCATAAAAGCAGGGCTTTGGGGACTGGAACTTCAGAAGTCGCCACAGGACCTGAGAATCCGACGAGGGAGAAGCTGAGCCGACCTACCACGACGACACCACCGGTGGAGCCCTGCAGAACCAACTCACCACTTTCCGACGACAGAGAAGATCTCCCGGCTGGAGAGGCTTCTTCCCCTGACTGGTGGGCACAATCAGTTTACCTTTCTTTCTTCGCACCCCAGCCCGGTTTGTGGTCGAACTGCCCGTGCCAAGCACCCCGGCAGCCGGATAGCCACTCACCACTGAACCGCAAACTAACGGACCGCTCCTTGTACCTGAGAAACTCCGCGGCTGGTTTCTTCCCTGGCAGTGCAACGGACTCCTGTCTTCCTCCACGACAAGATCCTCTCTTCCCCCGGACGAAGCACCGACTTGCATCTGCTGCCAGGAACAACTGCCCCCGCTGGAGCGTTCTCACCACTTTAAGGTACCATGTCCGCCAGGCCTCCCTTTCTAAAGATTGCAACAAGGTAATAATAACTCCTTAACCTTCTGGAGTGGGCTGGCCGCCTTGATCCTCTAACTGGTCCCTTTCTTTGATCCAACTCCTTTTTGAACCATTACAAGACTTTTGTGCACTGCAACCGTGTGACCTTGGACACATTTCGTTTCGATCCTCCTAGAGCAGATCCGGCCCACTGACTCTGAATTCACGGTTTTACTTTGCCTTCTCCTCCTGTTCTGTTCTTGTAAAAGTGTTGGGATCTGTTTCAAGTTGTTCTCTGCTTTTCTCTCCCTTTTTTAAAAACGAATTATTAGAGTGCCATCTACGTTAAGCGCTCACCGCTGTCTGAAAATAAGTGGAGCTTTACTTAAGACTTGTCTAATATTCTTTTAAGGGAGTGTATATCTTTTAGTGACTGTGTTTTTGAATTGCTTACTATTAGTGCCTGTGTGTTTTTCTAAATGTGGTTTTAAATAAATAATTATAACTCTTTTACACCAAGCCCTGGTCAGTGTTTACTTGTTCTATTGTGTGCTCTTGACCTATTGTGAATATTCTGTATACTGCCTAACTCTTCTTGAGGGAAGTCTGACTGCTCAGCCACAGCTACCAAGTGAATCTGTGTGGTACAGACTGCTACCAGGTGGGTTTACTGCCAAACACCTGTAGTCCTAAATCTTTTGCAGTGGTCCCAGAGGGAACTGCACAGGTTTCTGCCTAACAGTATATCACACACCGAATACCATGAAGCAGTAGTCTTGAGGAGCATCAAAGCCACTGTGGTGGCAAAGGCTCTGATTGGAATATTCTCTCGCATAGGGTTCCCTAAAGAGGTAATTTCTGGCAGGGGCTCCAACTTCATATATGTATATAATATGTCCATGTGGGACCATTGTGGAGTAACCTACCAATTCTCTACAGCTTTCCACCCACAAACCAATGGGCATGAGGGGTTTGGAAGAGCACCTGAGGGGAGCATTGGATATTCTCATGCCATGTATTCTATTTGCCTACTGGGAGGTACCACAGAGCACAGTGAGGTTCAGCTCCTCTCAGCTTTTGTTTGGTCATCCTCTTAGAGGTTCCCTAAGTATGGTACATGAAGGATGGAAGAGTAACCCCCAAAGGCCTTCCCACGACATAGTGAACTAAGTACTTGGGCCCAGATCCAAAATTGCCAAATACAGAGAACTGAGGACACAAATTCTCAAAGTCAGCCAGAAGCTCGTAAAGCACTGGCATGATCAGAAGGCCAGAGTGGCAGAGTACACTCCAGGGAAGATGTCTGGATAATAGAACCTGTCAAGCACAGTGCCCTTCAAGATAAGCGGAATAGGCCTTATGTGGTTATGGAAAAGATCAGTCAGGTAATCTATCTCATCGATACAAACACCCTGAGGCAAAAGCACAAGGCCTTTCAGGTCAACAGCTGAATCCTGATTACAGTAGGAATGGCTTGGTGTTGGCTATCAAGACTGATGATGAGACTGAGGAGGAGACAGAGCCCCTTCCAGACTTGTTATGCACAGTATCCACAGGTGGGTCTTTGGGGCGATTTCAGCCCTCCCACAAATCACAAAAAAAATTGCTGGACTGCCGATGGACCAATTTGCGGATCTGTTCTCACTGACTTCAGGAAAAATAGTGCATCCATGATAAAGGTATAGTATTACCTACTTTTGCCAAGTGCCAATTTTGTTGATTCTTTTTGCTGCATCTTTTGCTGCTTTGTTTACAACAAAAAATGTAGCTGGCAGGGATGGGTATGGTATATAGAAAGGTGCGGGGTGAGTGGTGGAATGGGGTGTGTGGTAAAAAAGCAGTACAATCGATCAAAAGATTTTTGGTTAAATTGCCACTCAGCGATAATAATTCAAAGAATGTTCATAGATCCATTGATACTGGTATCAGTAAGCCGGTGAAGAGTAGAATTCACCATATGCCTGACAAATTGATGGACACCATCAATGATCAAAGATAAAGGGCCTCATTAGGACCCAGGCATTAAGGGGTTAACGGCGCCGTAAAAGGTGTCGGCGCCGTTAAACCCTGAACGCCTTACTACAAGTTCCTTTTGCGGGACCCGACCTTAACGGCCGTTAAAGTAGGGGCCTGCAAAGGGACTCTCAAGGTAAGTACGGTACCGCAATTTGCGGTACCATACTTACCGCCTTCTCCATTCCCATTATGCCCTATGGGGCAAAAATGGGAATGGGGAAGGGCCATGGTGGCATGGGGAATTACCGCCCCGCCAACCTTGGAATGGGGTGGTAATTCCCCATTCCGCCATGGCGGACTCCGGCATCGACCCTGGTTTTCCGCCGGAGTCCTAATGTGGGCCAAAGTCTCCCAAAATGTTGGATTTTAGGGTTATTGAGCCTTTGGCTAGTCCTGTGCTACTGTTACCTCAAAAGCTCACCAATAGGAAGACTGACGTTGTCATTTGTGTGCACTGAGGGAGCTTAACTCTGTCATCAAGACAGATGATTACCTTATATCTCAGGCAGACGAGCTGAATGACAGATTACATGCTCTAATGTACATGAGTACCTCACTGCTGGGTACTGGATGGTCGGCCTAATTGCCAGAGTAAAGGAGAGGTAAGCATTTTCCACACGAGAGTGGCAGCACCAGTTTACTGTAATGTCCTTTGGGTTAAAAAACCCCAGCTCTGCCACCTTTCCTACAGATAGTGAATTAATTCCTATCCGGTTTATAAGATTTCACGCTGCCCATTTATAGGACGTTGTTGTCTTCAGAAATACTTGGGAAGATAATTTTTCCAACCTGAAGCAGGTGCTTCAAGTCATGTAGGAGGCTGGATCGACAAGCTAGGCTTCTAAGTACCAGATAGTGCAGGGAACTGTAACTTCCCTGGGACACAAAGTAGGAGGTTGTACGAAACAGCCCCTCCTGGCCAAAGTGCAAGAAATAATGGAATGGGACATGCCCACCACCCAGACACAGATAGGAGCCTTCAAGGGACTCATAGAATACTACAGTCCTTTCGTTAAAGGGTAGGTGACCATTGCCTGTCCCTTGAATGGTTTGGCATCTTAGAAGATGATAAAGAAGATAACATGGACTGCCAAACATCTTTGCAGAATGAGATGGCTTGTGTAGAGAGCAGTTCTAAAGGGCCCAGATTATGGGCAGGAATTCATTATAAAGACAGATGCATGTGAATTTGAAATTGGAGCATTATTATCACAGGTAAATTTGAGAGGATTGAACAACCATGTACCTACCTTGGCTGGCACTTGTATCTACCCTTATCCTTTCCAGTCTCTTTTATTGTCCTAGTCTTCCTGGATTTCCTGCTACTCATCTGGCCCCTCTTCGTTCTGTCTATAACTCCTCTGATCATTTCTTTTCCTTATCAACTCCTGACTCTATTTCTCCAGCTTTGACTTCTTTGTGCTGGCTTTCTATTCATTCTCGCTTATGCTTCAATTCATCTCTTGTATTCAAATTTCTTAATAATCATGCACCTACTTATCTTTTTCACCATATCGTTCTATCCCCCCACATGTTCCTTACGTTCTGAATCTTTATTTCTTCTTGCTGTTCCTCGACCTCCCTCTGCCTCCTCCCATTTCTGGTCTTTCTCTCTGTTCTCTCCATTTCATTGGAATGCCCCTCCTCTTTCTATTCATTTTCTTTCCACATTTTCTTTGTTTCGTTCACGTTTTAAAGACCATCATCTTTCTTCTGTATAATAAATAATTCCTTGTTATTGGTACATTTTTTGTACCATTATTATTGTTGTGTCAAGCGCGACTGGGTCAAAATTGAAAAGAAGGCATTTGTGGTAGTAACCGTGGTGCGCAAGTTGAGACCCTACATTTTTGTGTCTCACTTTAACATCCAAACTGGCCACTCAGGTAGCTAATGGCCATGCCGAGAGAGAATACCAAGTTACTGTGTTTGGCCAATGGGCCTCATTCCGAGTATGGCGGTAAGGGATAGCGGCCACCGGTAACGAGACCGGTGGCGGTGATCCCTTACCGCCATACTCCGAGGTCCCTTTGCGCCCTCGCCCTTAACGCCTGCTTTGAACAGGTGTTAAAGTCGAGGGCGCAAAGGGGCCTCCAAGCCAATAACGGTGACCGTAATGAACGGTCACCGTTATTTGCATCTTCCCCATTCCCATTGAGCCCTATGGGGGCTCATTTGGGAATGGGGAAGAGCCTTGGTGAATGGGGAATTACCGCCCCGCCAACCTTGGAATGGGGCGGTAAATCCGCCATCCACCAAGGCGCTGCCGGTCCGGGTACGGCGTCAACCAAGGCGTTAATAGCGCCATTGGTTAGCGCCGTACTCGGAATGAGGCCCAATGTCTCTACAGGGACTGAATATGGACATTCAGAATAAACCTAAGTATCAACACTCCAATGCAGATGGCTTTTGTAGATATTTTCTGCTTGAGGTGAAAGGTCCGGTGAGGTGATATTTTCACCTTGAGGTGCTTGACCTTTGGAAGGGTAGTGTTTAACCTTTTTGATTGCTGGGTGTGTAACAGAATGACATCTGGCGAGTGGGGTATAAAAGCCCTCGCTTTTTTGATTTGTATTTTGTTTCTGAAAGGGAAGTCTACTAATTAGAGTCCCCTTTCAAAAAGCTCAATGCCAAAATGATAGTACACACAGGTGCCTCGTGTAACAAGCTACTGACGTGACAGCACCAGCTCTCAGCAGGTTTAAAGGGACCCTCTGCATCCCTTCCAGCTGCTGGGACACCAAGTCACTGCATTCAGAGGTAGCAACATTTTTGCACTTCTGATCTAAATTATAATAATTGTCTACCTCAAACAGTCTGGTGGCAGGTAAATCTCTAAATATAAGCCGTGCCAACGTTGTGGCATGGAACTGATATGAGTCAAAGCAAGGACTGAAGGAGACACTTTTAGTGCAGAGTGCTCACTCTCTGAGCGGACAAACTCATCAACAAATCAAAAAATGTTCAAATAATGTACACCAAGTTGAACGTGTTCATATGTTAAAAATCCTTTAATCATCTAGAATAAGTGTGTCACAGAAGCAAACGTAAGAATATGGGCCAATGCATTTCGGTGACATCTTCTTCAGGGTCAATCTACATTGAGAAGTGGTAACAGAACAAAAGAGAAAACAAAGGAAACAAATGAAAATATCCTTAAAGTTTAAAATCCCACTGTGGCAATGAAACACAATAAACAGCATAGAAACATACCTGTCCATCAGGACATAAAATCCAGCTTCTAAAGAGAAAAAAAATATTAAAGGGTATGAGTGAACAAGAAGCCCATTACCCACAACACTCCAAGTCGTGCAATTGTGAAAATAGTGAGAGGCAAACGATACCTTTGTGTTAGAGCTCGCTAAAAATGCCAAAACCTACTAATAAATACAGAAAATGTAGCATATAAATACATCATAAAGTAATGCTAGTGTAAACAGTCAAACTACTGGACAGAGAATACTCTAACCAAACTTGACTCACCAAGAGGTTGTGGTCGATAAGCACTTACTTAGGTACTGTTTGCATAGAAATGCAGCACCGCTGCAGTTAAAGTTTATATTAAAGGAGGCTGTCATTAATCAAAATGGGAAATGCCCAATGAGGTTGCAGAATGCCTTGCTGCAATGTCCCAATGTGTGACGTCATAACTATGTTACGAGAAATGTAACGGGACAGGGTTGAAACTGAAATGCATGAATAGCACAAAGGCACAGGATAGAAAAAGAGAAATACAATCTAACGTGAAGATCGTGGGTAATAATGTCATCTACAGCATGAAACTACTGAAAAGATAGGAAGAAATGAGGAAAAAGAAGCATAAGGAGTTGTGGGAAACCTGAGGATATTCTCACTCCTACTCCCCTGGGATCCTCTACACATGTGGATAGGGAAAAGCCATTGCTTTTGGATCCTGGCGGTGGTCGTCGACGGTGGTGGACAACAGTGTCCGGGCGCTTCTTCTTGTGATTCCGGGGCCATCCCGGTCTCCGGTCGGCAGCCTGTCGTAGGTCTGTCTAGCAGGGAGCTTTGGCAAAGATCAGCTGGTGTACGATGGTCCCTCGTAGCTCGGGAAGAGGGCGCCTTACCAGGTCCTCTCTGGGTCAGTCCTTGGAGACACAGCAGCTTTCAGATTGATGAAGAAGGGCAACAGCAATTCTTCTCTCCCAGCAAGGCTTCAAGGTTAAGCTTCAGTTTCAACTCCAGTTTCTCTTCAGCTTCTGAACACGAATTCTAGCATTGAGAGGCCCCCAGATATACAAGTTGATCTTCCCAATTCTGCTGGGTCACACTCAGGCAACCAATCAGTCAGAAGGGCATTCATGCAGGCAGGCAGCCAATCAGGTGCATAGTGCATTCAGGCCATTCACTCCTCTCCAGACACTCACAACAAGTTATGTGTATTGGGACAAGTACCCAGCCATTCAACACTCCACACTGCATTCATACCATTTTCGGGCAGGGCTGACTCAGTCATTGTGTCAAACACCAGAAACCAGACATCCACAACAAGAAGTGCATATTGGTCACACACTCCATTCACCCAGGTCCCACCCACAGGGTGTACCCACAACATACAGTCACTGGGAAGGCTCCAGCCAGTCTGGCCTGGACTTCACAACTACACCATATATGGAACTTCCACCCAACAGCCGGTCAGGGGGAAGGGACAGAGTCAGGGCTTCCCAGGACTTTGGGAAAACAAGGTAACAGGCAATAGAAAGCAAGAGGCCGCAGATGCCATCTTGTTTCCTGTCAGGAATCAACTGATTCCAATGCCAGGTCCTGGGTATCCCAAAATGGAGGATAATCAGAGCACCTGTCAAATTCAGCATGGAGCTGCCACCAGCCCATACCCTGCTCTGTGGGCCACACACAGGTGCCCAAAAACATACACTAGGGGCACAGGGTTGTACCCCCACCCATGGGCGCCATAAGGGTATCCCATGGGTCTTTAGTCCAAACCAAAAGAGAGAGCTGCACCACCAGGAGTCCCACATGAACTCCTGCGCAGAAAACACGACAGAACACACAATAAAAAGCAGTAAAGGACAAGGATAAGGAGGCCCTGTCCCTCTGATACATTTCCAGCATCACAGTTTCCCCCCACAAACTGAGGCTAGGGTGCCTAATCTCCCACGAGATAGACACCCTCATCCAGACGGTCAACATACCTTCTGGGAAGGCCATCTGCATTAACGTGACTCTTCCCTGGCCTATGCTCTATGGTGAAGTCTAGCCCTTGCAACCTAAAGGACCACCTGAGCAGTTTTGGGTTCTCACCCTTCATCTGCATAAGCCACTTCAGGGGCTTATGATCTGTTTGGACCTTGAAGGTAGACCCTGTAAGGTAGTGCCTAAAATGCCTAAGGCTCCAAACTATGCTAAAACATTCCTTTTCAACAGTAGCCCACCTAAGTTCTCTACCCTTGAGTTGTCTACTGATAAATATGATAGGATGTTCCCTCCCTTTGCCATCTAAATGGGACAAGACAACTCAAATTCCAGTGTCGCAGGCGTCAGTTTGAACAATAAAGGGTTTGCTGTAGTCGGGTGCACACAACACAGGTGCCGTACACAGACTTTTTTTCAAGCCATCAAAGGCCCTCTGACAGTCTTCAGTCAAATTAACCTTCCTAGGCTGTTTGGGTGAAGTCAGAGCTGTCAGGGGTGCAACTATGGTTCCATAGTCTGCCATGAAATTGTGATAATACCCAGTGAGGCCCCAAAAGGCTCTTAACTGGGTTTGAGTAGTGGGAAGCTCCCAGTCCTGTACATCCTCTACTTTACTGGGGAGAGGTTGGATTGGACCCCCTCCTACCTCATGACCAAGATATGTGACTTTCCCCTGAGCTATCTGGCACTTGGTGGCCTTGATAGTGAGGTTATCCCTTTTCAAGGCCTGCAACACCTTATCCAGATGCGTCAAATGCTCTTCCCAGGTGGAACTGTAGACGGCAATGTCGTCTAAGTAGGCCACACAAAAGGCCTCCAGACCACTAAGCGCATGATTGACCAATCTCTGGAAGGTTGCAGGGGCATTCTTCAACACAAAAGGCATGACCCTAAACTGGTAGAGTCCCTCAGGTGTAGAGAATGCCGTCTTTTCCTTGGCATCGTCCATGAGAGCTATTTGCCAATAGCCTGAGGTAAGGTCAAAGGGGCTCACAAATTTGGCAGCACCTATGGTGTCCACAAACTCATCAGCCCTGGGCAATGGGTGCGCATCAGTTTTGGTGACGGCATTGACTCCTCTGTAGTCCACACAGAACCTCCAATCCTTGGTACCTCCCTGGGAACTTGCCTTGGGGACAAGGACCACTGGACTGGACCAGGGACTGGTTGAGGGTTCAATAACACCCAAATCCAACATCTTGGCGACCTCAGCCTGGATGTGGTTCTTAACTGTATCTGATATATGGTAGCACCTGCTTTTGACAGGCACACTGTCACCAGTGTCAATTTTGTGCCTACACCACGGTGTAAGGCCTGGTGTCAGTGAAAACAGAGAGGCATACAGCTGGAGCAAAGCCCTGCAGGCCCTCTGCTGCTCTGTCGTCAGATCTGGAGAGAGATGCACTCCCTCCACTGAGCCATCCTGAGGGTTGCTATGCAGCAGATCAGGAAGGGGCTCACTCTCATCCTTTTCTTGCTCTGAAGCTAGCAAGAGACATGAGACTTCTGCTCGCCTGTGGAAAGGCTTGAGCCTGTTAACATGGTATTCCTGAGGGGCTACCCCCAGGACTCCCATGTCAACCAGATAATTGACTTCACCCATCTTGGAGATGATCCTGAAGGGTCCATTCTGCCAAAGCTCTAGGCTTGGTAGGCTCCATCACAAGGATTTCCTGTCCCGGAGTCCAATCCACTTGCGAGGCTTTAAGGTCATGCCTCGCAAGTGGATTGGTGGATGGGGATTTGCTGTTGCCTGACCCATTATCTGTGTCATCCTCCGTCTGAGGCCTAACACATAGCCCCCCACTTGCTTGGTGGGACCTGGAGGGGTGGCATCCAAACCTTCTCTGATCAAGGCAAGGGGCCCCCTCACGGTATGTCCAAAGAGTAACACCCTCTTGAGGTACCTCTCTGTAAGCAAACAGCAAGCATGGCAGGAGGAGCTCCCATTTCCTCCTTAGGGGCTCTTCCAAAGTGCCTAGGATGCCCTTGAGAGTTTGTTAAATCTCTCAACCAGACCATTGGTCTGGGGATGGTAAGAGGTGGAGAACTTGTAGGTTACCCCGCACTCTTTCCACATGGTTTTCATGTACTTAGACATGAAGTTGGATCCTCTGTCAGAGATAACCTCCTTAGAGAATCCAACCCGGGTAAAAATGCCCAGGAGAGCCCTGGCAACCACCTTGGCAGTAACAGTCCGAAGGGGTATAGCCTCAGGGTACCTGGTGTATGATCAACCAAGACCAGGATGAACTGATGTCCACCTGAAGTGGGAGGGTCAAGGGGACCGATAATGTCGATGCCCACCCTCTCAAATAGGGTGACAACCACTGGCAATGGCTGCAGTGGGGCAATGACACTGCCTCCAGTCTTGCCCTACAACTGAGAAGTTGGGCAGGTCCTGCAGTGGGACTCCACTTCTACTCCCATCCGAGGCCAGTAGAAATGGGCAGAGAGCCTCTGCTTAGTCTTCCTGGTACCAAGATGACCACCTCATGTGCCAACTGCAGCAGGAAGGGCCTGTAAACCTGGAGTACCACCAACCTCTTGAGGGCACCAGGTTCGGGCTTAGTGGGCTCACTAACAAGGAACTCAGCCTCCCAATAGATCTGGAATGTTCTAGGCAATTCTCCCTGTGCCTGGGACAGGGCCTGTTTCCTCAGGCCCTCGAGAGAGTGGCACTCTCTCTGTCCCTTACAGAAGTCAGCCCGGGGGGGTCCCCTTTCAGCCAATAGGCATTGATGGTCGGGGTGGACCTACGGGTTGAGAACATCTTCCACAGGAGAGTCTTCTGTCTCTTCTCTCGCAGGAGTTGAGTTTAGTTTTCCACTGGACGCAGCCCGTCCAGAGCATGGATCCCAATGGGTGCTGTAGGAATAGCAGGAAGAGAAGGCTCCCCCTTCACAGAGGTGGCCTTCTTGTTCTTCCTCCATCTTGCCTTAGGCCTCGCCTTTGGCTCGGGTACCTCCCTCACAGCCAGACCCTGTGTCACCTGTGACCTAGTGACTGCAGCAGCAGCCATGGGGAGACCATCAGAGATCAACCACAACTCTACTAGATCAATAACGAACAAAATGTTAGCAGGGACATTGTCCTGAACCAGGACAGGAAGCTTTGCTGTCTTGTCTCTAATCATGAGTGTGACTAAGGCGACAGGTGATAATTTAGGAGGCCCATCAGCTAACCTAGTGGTTCTCAGAGGAGCACCTACATAGTCCTCTGGCTTGAGCAGGGTTCTGTCCACCACTGACATGCTTGCCCCAGTGTCTCTCAAGCTAGTAGAAGGCTGGCCATTCAAGAGGACACTTCTCAAAAACCTATGGGTGTTCTGTGGGATAGTCGCCAGTACTTCTGCGTACTGGTCCCAGACCACAAGGGACACTAAGGAAATCTCTACAGGAGCACCAAAGGTGATTCCTGTAGAGGAGGGGAGGACGGTGGCCTCCACCTGATAGACATGGGGTAAGGGTAGCTCAGGCTGGCAGCCCGTACTCCAAGTGCCTTTCCTTTACATTTGGAGTCACCCTTCTTGTGATCCAGAGCCCCACATTCCCAACAAGTGCCAGGAATGCCGGGTACGGTACTGGAACCACTGGGAGCCTGCTTTGCAGAAGGTGGACCACTACTCTTATTCCCACCCACAGATGACTTAACCCCACTAAATGTATGGGTCTTAGGAGAGGAAGGTTTTGGTTTATTCGACTGTGATTGCTTCTGGGACTCCTCAGCTTTCTGTGAGGTCCCCTTTTTCTTTGTCCTTGTCCTTCCCACCGGAGTCCTTAGGGGACACCCGTGGGAGACCCACTTGTCAGCCAACCTAGCCAGCTTAAAGGGTTCCAAAATGTTCTGGTCAGCAACATAGTGACGCGGCTCTGGTGAAAAGGCTTCAGAAAAATGCTCAAATAACAAAAGGTGGGACAATTCAACAAACATTTTCACTTTGTAACCATCAATCCACCCCATCATGTTCATATGCGCAGCACTCACCCAGTCAACAAGACACATTCTCTCTTTTCTTAAAATCCCTGAACCTTTTAAGGTATTGGGTAGGTGTCTTGCCAAACTTGGCAATCAAATCAGACTTCATACAGTCCTACTGACCCCTTTCTTCCACACTCAGTTTCGGAATACAGTCATATCCAGTCTGAGGCACTCTGCTTAACAAACACTTAGCCCAATCTCTCTTATCAACATCATGAATTGCACAAGCCATTAAAAAAGGCTTCAATCCATTGGAGGATATCTGAACCCTCCACAAACACACCAACCAAATCTTTCATAAACTTGGTGGATGGGGACCTGCCACTCTCAACTGGTTTAGCTGAAGTCTCCACTCTAGCTTTCTCTAGCTGGATTCTCTGGTGCTCAGCGTCCCCATCTTTGAGTATCACTTGCTGTGCCAACTCCTCTTTCTTCAACTCAGCTTCTGTTTCCAATTTCTTGTATTGAAAGGCTAACTGTTCCTGTTGTATCTCCAATTTTAATAGTTCAATCTTCAGGGCACCCTCTAAAGGGCAGTGCTGGGGTTTGGAACAGGGGCAGCAGGAATGGTGGCATTCCCAGAATCAGATTCAGTGACAACCCCAGGGGCAGAAACCTCATTGGTTGCATTCCCCCCTCATCAAGAGTTTTACCATCAGTCTGGCAGTCCACCAGGGCAGCTATCAGCTCAGCCCTAGACATATCCACAAAGTCTAACTCCCTGGCTTCACAAGCACTCTGGAGAGCCTCTAAGCTCATCCTAGTCAATTTACCATCTACAATAGACTCCATTGCTTGTAATGCAGTTACCTTGTACACAACTAAACCTCAATTTATCAAAGTGCAGATATTTTGTAAGTGGCACAGTTATACACTGATTCTTAAAACCATAAGCATCCCACCGCTGCCAACAGTGTAAAGACTGGAGGGGGTGCCTGTACTTCTGCTCTCTATATGGGAGAGGAGAGGCACAGAGGACCCCAGCCAAGATTCTCTATTATTGGTACGTGGTCGAGCAATCAAGGCCTAGCTTCCCAGGAGGTGATGCAGGCTGGTTCGTAAGTACAGCGTTGTCCCCAAGCCCCCACAAAGGAATGTCCACACACTGGGCCTCATTAGGACCCAGGTGTTAAGGGGTTAACGGTGCCGTAAATGGTGTCGGCGTCGTTAAACCCTTAACGCCTTACTACGAGGTCCCTTTGCAGGACCCGACCTTAACGGCAGGTCTAGACCAGCCGTTAAAGTAGGGGCCCGCAAAGGGACTCCCGCGGTAAGTACGGTACCGCAATTTGCGGTACCGTACTTACCGCCTTCCCCATTCCCATTATGCCCTATGGGGCAAAAATAGGAATGGGGAAGGGCCATGGTGGCATGGGGAATTACCGCCCCGCCAACCTTGGAATGGGGTGGTAATTCCCCATTCCGCCATGGCGGACTCCGGCATCGACCCTGGTGCTAATAGCACCATGGTTTTCCGCCGGAGTCCTAATGAGGGCTACTGTATTAGTTAAAACACAGTCTTTATATAATTAGTGTTCAAGGTTATGTACAATATCACAATAACTCACTTTGTTCTTGGTTATCCCAATGGCAAATATACAGTTCTATGTGGTACCACTCTTTCTATTAGATCTCATTAAAGTACATCAACTGTATGGTTAAATGTCACACAAATCAGTTCGTAAAGGAAACCAACAATAGATATAAGAGGAAAGGGTTATAGGTTAAAGGTTCGAATCAAAAGGTTCGAAATACAATAGGGTCAAATCAAAAGGACCAAAAACAAAAGGTTCGAAAAATTGTTTTTTTTGTTTTTTGTTTGTTTTTGGAGGTCCCCCCCCCGCACAACCCCTGTTTTTGTGGTAAAAACCACTTTTTTTACCTAAACGGAAACCCAAAAAAAAATATAATAATAAAAAAAAAATGAGAACCTTTTGTTTTTGGTCCTATTGATCCGATCCTATTGCATTCAAACCTTTTGTATTCACACCTTTAACCGGACACCAGAGGAAAGCAGTTGGTTAGAACAAAAGGCAGAATACTGGCCCTGCTATCTAGACACAGCTCTGTGTGGATATCCCCCCACCTGAGCAACCTGTAAAGTAAAGATATATCACAAGCCCAGTCCATATATTGTTCACAAGAGTCTTTCCAATAGTTCAGCAACCCCAAAGTACCTGGTGTTGTAGAGTTCCTCATCGGGAAATAGACGGCCCTTCTTGAGTGCACTCCCTTTAAGGCAGGAGCCACGGGTCGTTGAACGTTCGGCGATGAACAGGGTGAACTACGGCGGTGAAGTGGCAGCTTTGTTCCTAGCAGTGCACGTCGGCGACGGAGCGTAGACATCCTGCAAGGATGAGGCGTGCAAGGCACCTCGATGTCGACAGTTCAGGACCACAAAGAGTTTGAAGAACTGTGGCCCAGAAAGGGCGTCGAGTCGTCGGTGTCTCTGTGGTCTTTGGGTGGCGGGAAACCCACCGGCAGATGCTCCTCGGCGCGTCGACTGCCTGCCCGTCTCTGTTGGGAAAAGGCAGGCGGCGGTGCGGACGACCGCGTCTGTGAATCGAAAGTTCTTAGGCAACGGGGGCATAGCGGCTCCGGTCAGTGATGGTGGTCATCGACGGTGGTGGACAACAGTGTCCGGCCGCTTCTCCTTGTGATTCCGCGGCGGGCCCCGTCTCCGGTCAGCAGCCTGTCGTAGGTCTGTCTACCAGGGAGCTTTGGCAAAGATCAGCTGGTGCTGATGATCCCTCGTAGCTCGGGAAGAGGGCGCCTTACCAGGTCCTCTCTGGGTCAGTCCTTGGAGACATAGCAGCTTTCAGATTGATGAAGAAGGGCAACAGCAATTCTTCTCTTCCAGCAGGGCTTCAACGTTAAGCTTCAGTTTCAACTCCAGTTTCTCTTCAGCATTTGAACACGAATTCTAGCATTGAGAGGCCCCCAGATATATTCGTTGATCTCCCATTCATTCTGCTGGGTCACACTCAGGCAACCAATCAGTCAGAAGTGCATTCATGCAGGCAGTCACCAATCAGGTGCATAGTGCATTCAGGCCATTCACTTCTCTCCAGACACTCACAACAAGTTATGTGTATTGGGACAAGTACCCAGCCATTCAACACTCCACACTGCATTCATACCAGTTTCGAGCAGGGCTGTCTCAGTCATTGTGTCAAACACCAGAAACCAGAAATCCACAACAAGAAATGCATATTGGTCACACACTCCATTCACCCAGGTCCCACCCACAGGGTGTACCCACAACATACAGTCACTGGGAAGGCTCCAGTCAGTCTGGCCTGGACTTCACAACAACACCATATATGGAACTTCCACCCAACAGCCGGTCAGGGGGAAGGGACAGAGTCAGGGCTTCCCAGGACTTTGGGAAAACAAGGTAACAGGCAATAGAAAGCAAGAGGCCACAGAGGCCATCTTGTTTCCTATCAGGAATCAACTGATTCCAATGCCAGGGCCTGGGTATCCCAAAATGGAGGAAACTCAGAGCACCTGTCAAATTCAGCATGGAGCTGCCATACCCTGCTCTGTGGGCCACACACAGGTGCCCAAGAACATACACTAGGGCCACAGGGTTGTACCTCCACCCATGGGTGCCATAAGGGTATCCCATAGGCCTGTACACCAAACCAAAAGAGAGAGCTGCACCGCCAGGAGCCGCACATGAACGCAGAAAACACGACAGAACACATGGTAAAAATCAGTAAAGGACAAGGATACAGAGGCCTTGTCCCTCCGATACATTTCCAGCATCACAGTCGGACCCGAGGATGAGACATGACACCGGCCGACATCCCCAAACCAAGGGAAGCATCCTGTGTGCAGAATGTAGCCTCCTGTGTGAAGTGGGAGCAAAAGGAGCAGAGGCGTGGCACGAAAAAAATGGGGAACACTGTGCCTGGCCTCGCAGAGGCATTTGAGTCGCCTACGCCGACCAAGCTCCTGTCCCTTCACGAGCGGGGCGAGCGGTGTCCGAAGCAGCAGTCAGAGGGAAGAAGGAAAGCAGCAAGGACCGCAAGAGGAAGACACCTACAACCGATGAGTGCTGGTGAAGTTAACCAGAGACCGGGGCCTGCGGGCAGGCTGCGATGGTTGTAAGCAGCTCCAAGGCCATAAATATCTCAGTCACAAATGTAACTTTGAAGTTAAATGAATGAATGAATGATTGAAAGGGTAGTGGCACGAAAAGCAGCAGACCTGCTAATATTGAATACCGAACTGAATGAAAACAGCAAAACTGCTAATATTGACTACCGAACTGAATGAAAACGGCAAAAATGCTAATGTTGAATACCGAGCTGAATGAAACAGCAAACCTGCTAATATTGAACAACAACCTGAAGGCAAATAGCGAACTTGGGAATGTTGAATCATGTACTAAAAGAAAATAGGAAACTAAAATTGAATGAAGGACTCTGGATGCAGAGCTGAAGTCAAATCTGAGAAACTGTTTGTAGAATATTGAATTGCTAAAAGGAGTACTAAAGGTTCCTGGTTGCGTGACCTGTAATGAGTGGACTGTGTGGTGTGACAACTGCGCCAAGACCAGAGAACCCCTAATCAAACTTCTACAAGGAGAACTAAAGCTTCCGGTTTGCGTGACCTGTAATGGGTGGATCGTGTGGTCCAACAACTGCGCCAAGACCAGAGAACTAAGTTACCAAGGAAACCTACTATTGATGCACAGAAGGCTTGAGTAAGGGCTCCCTGAGCTGTGAAGAATTGTTAAAAGTTAGTTTAAAGACAGAGCTTGAAGATACTTTCTTTTGTGACATCTTTTAATAATAAAATAGCCTGCTCAGAAGAGGAACTAATTCAGAATCCCATGAGAATAAAATCTAAAATGGAATGGCTGGATTGGATAAAAACAAACAACAACTCAACTACGAGCAAGTTACTAACCCACCTGCCACCAATTTACAACAAATTAAAGCAACCAATGGAGTACTGTCTGAAATATCCGACTAAGCGCCTCATGAGAACTCTACTCAAAGCCTGTTTAAATCTTCTACCGACTCAAGAAGTCCTGGCAATTCGGGCCACATCAAAAGAAAAATCCTGCAGACTCTGTGGAGATCCTCAATCCACAGAAACAATGAAACATCTTTTGATGGCTTGCCCTTCAATTGACCACGAAAGAGAGGCCTTTCTAGGCCATATGTTCAAATCATCATATGTCATCGACAACAATGTCTGGTGGAATCGTTTGATCACGGGAGCCAAAACTAGATGGCTAATAGCGGCTTCCAAGCTAATAGACATTGCTTTGGAGAAAATTCTGCAAAAAAAAAAAAAATTCAGCAATCGAAACCTTCAATCAACCAGCGGTATGAGCGCACCAGTGTACACAGGAAACGGTAGAAAGTTTTCTTCTTCTCTTGTAAAAATCTAATTTTGATTAAATACAAATAAAAAAAAAAAAAAACATCTTTTAATATTGAACTTGGGGAAGGGAACCCTGAGACTTGCTGCCATGAGACTGCATTGAACTTGGGGAAGGGTATCCTGACATTTAAAAAGGTGTGGAACCATATAACCTAAACTTCAAGAGAAGAGCTGGAAATAGCTCTGAACTTTACTTTTGGAGCACTATTTAATTCATGGTTGACATCCCTACACATTGTTTTGATGTTAGTTATGAGGACAAACATAGGTTTTGAACACAGATGGACATTTACGTTGAATTTACTGACACAGACTTTCCTTAGTTTCTTCAGGTAGGGAAATCCCAATTTAGCATAGGACAAGTTAGGCCTTACACCGCTCTGACATTTAAGTTAATAAAGGTATTTTTTTTGTTACATTGAATCTGTTGTCTGTGTTTCCTTCCATGATGCCGCCAACCTCACAGAGTAAGGGACTGATAAGGGCACACAATTATGAAAAACATAATAATCTGATATCACACCAGTGTCCCCTCTGCAAGCAGACCCCAGATGCGACAGGACTGATGTGTGTTGACAGCAAGGCTGAGGGGCTGTCCTGTTCTCTTGTGATCTAATGTCCAAGATGCTGCTTCTTAAGGATGAAGGGATACACCTTTGCCCATGGTATAGAAACTTTCCCCGAGTGGTCTCCTCGGAATGGTGCTTCAGAGGCAGGACTGAGACAGCAAAGCAAGCCTTATCCCAGGGTGCTGCCCACTGGAATGCCTTGAGAGCATGCAGGCTTGGGAAGGTGGCAGGCTTATTGTAGCAGAGATGAAAGGTAAGCCTGGAGAGTGGAGAATGAAGGAGAGCAGAAGCGTGAGAGAGAGAGAGAGATTGAGAGTGAGGGAAGGCACGAGATAAGATGATTGAACGGAGGCAGGTGAGGGTAAAATGGTAAATGGGTACAGAGAATGAACGAGGGCAGGAGAATGGGGCCATAGTTCATGAGGGACAATAGTGAGGGGAAATGCAGGGTAAAGAAGATTCAAGGGAGGGGAAATAGACAGCACAGGGTTCAGGAGTGTAAGGAGAATGGGGAATAATGGGGGTCTAAAGAGTTAGGTAGAAATGAAGAGTGAGGGAAGGCAGCATAAAGGGGAAGAAGGGAAGTGAGGAATGGGGAGTGGAGGAGCAACAATGTAAAGTCAAATGGTGTGATGTGGGTAAAGGAGGGAGAGAAAAATTGAGAGAAGGCAGGTGAATATGCAAATAGCTGCAAAATGAGGAAGAGAGAGGGATCTTCATAACAAAGAACCTTTGGCAGAAATGGAGAAACAAAAAGGCAGCAGGAGGGAAAGCATGAAAGTGGAGAATATTTGTGATGCGAGGTGGACATGCGCTTGTCCTAGCTGCCCACCTATACGCAGTCACAGCTTCAACAGACAAATGAACAGGGAAAAAAATAAAAATGCAGGCACTTAAATAAGGTTGTATTGAAATGGGCCAAAACGATCCACATAGTTGACAAAAATCTTGTTTGTGCGAGTTCTGCATTTTCACCTATACCAAGTTGGTAGCTAAACAAGCCCAAATGAAACGCACTGTTGGGGAACAAGGATGGGTGTGTCTGTATGGTGGCCAACCGTCCCACATTTTTCATGGGCCGTGACATGTGTCTCGCACACAGCCAGTTTGGGACAGGAATAAGCCCTGCATTTACTCCTCTGAAGCTGGATCAGCGGTCCTGTGTCTTCCCAGCTGACCCTTTTTGTGTGGCAGTTAAAAGTGTAGGGGAGCACAGCACCTTTCCCACTGCTCCCCCAGCGCCCTCAGGTTCAGTTTTGTGTCAACCTCATTTCAATAAACCAATTAGAGGTTGATGACCAGACACAGGGGCGCCTGAATAAAGACTGTTGTCTCTTAAAAGGTGTGAATGGTAGATGATGATAAGGTTATATTGAACTTTTCTTTTAACTTTTTTTAAACCAAATGATATTACTTTTATGTCCATATTCCTTTTTAGGCCTCTACTGCAATCATGTATTCAGGGTGGCAAAATGTAAGCTATACACGTCTTTTTTATTGACCTATTTCTATAACAATGTATATAATGTATATAATGTCAGGTTGGTTTCTTGTGTGATTTGGTACTTTTCAAGGCATTGATAGAAAAACGAATTGTTTCATTTTTGGAAACCCAATTTTTGTGACCTATCATTGGGAAGATATGTAGTCAAGTTCTTAAATCACAGCCTGAGTCCCAAATACTGATTTCACCACTTTGACAAAATGAGTGATCCTGGGCAAATCATTTAATCTCACTGTGCCTGATCTGCCGACACTGGGTGTTGCAAGCAGTGATTTAGTTTGCAATTTTTGCTATGAAGAAAAAACCTCATAGTTTACTAAACTATTGAGTTGTTGCATATTAATTATAGTGAATATGTATATATTGCACAGCACATTATGCCCTTGGCTTACACATGAAAATGTATGTCAATGTCAATTGTTTCCTAGATTATTGAAGACTGATGTTACTGTTTGTAATGTTATTAACTGTGATGTCGCTTCTGATCATGTCAATCCATAGGTTGCAAATTCGGGGTTTGTATATCTTTTGCTGGACAGACCCGAAAGACAAATTAGAATATATCAGTGCCTTGTATGCCTAACAGTCCCAGTGTTGTGATTCTGTTCAATGTATGTGTTCAAGACCCTCGTGCGGGGTGGGGGGGCAAGCAGCTTCTCCTCTTTTGGCTGTCTTGCTACACAGTAACATATTACTTTCTTTCATGGCATTAAATGTGCACTTTGCCTTGAGTGTATGTTACAGGCTGCCCTTTGCTGGCTGCTGTCACCTTAACTGAAGAATTTAAATGTGTGCTCTGCAGAAGATTACAGACTGCCTTTGAAAGCACACAGCATCCAGCAGTGTTATCACCTCTTTGCCTTTACTCTGGTTTGATCTGCGTTAGCACCTTGCTGACGGAGCAATTACTAACTTTTCAGTGGCAGTCTAGTCTTTCAGTGCCCCTCCGGCTACCTGACGCTCTAGAGCAGTCCTTTGTATGCATTCTTATTTAAGCACCCCAAGGGCGCAATAAACTGCGTCCACCAGCCTAGCTTTAGGCAATGGGGGACCCGATCATATTGAAATGGGCCCCCATGAAACCTGACAAATGTTTATCTGGGCCTGCGAGCGGGCGCTAAGACTGCTCTTTTTTATTCCAAAGTTGGTGGAGGGGTAAGGGCATGTGTGTTGTGGCTGATATTAGGAAGGTGACGAATCAGGGCATGGCAGGGCCCACTCACCCTTTGTCCGTCATCCGAGTGCTAAATCCATCTTTGCTTACCACCCAATAGTGGGGTACATTAAATTAAAAGTGTGAGAATGCGATGGACCCAGATGCTATGAAATGAAAGCACTAGAGAGGAGTGGGGAAAGTTATGGAGAAGAAAACCCAAGATGGCACGGGCAGTACTCCACCAAGAAGCATGGCATAAATATATATTCGGGTGGCATTTTACTCCTGCGCGCCTACATAGAATCTACCCGGGTATCCGGGGAATGCTGGAGGGGCTGCAGGGAGGAGGGCTCTGCAGCGCACATATGGTGGGAATGCCCCAAACTTAAGCCGTTTTGGAAGGAGGTACTCCAAGCGCAAGCGCAAGCATTCGGCGGGGGGCCGGAAAAGACCCCAAACAGGTCCTCTTGGGACTGAAGGGCACGGAGACAGAGGGGGGAAGCGGGGGATGAGGAAAGGCAATGGTGGGAATAACACTGGCGACAATGACCCTCATAGCACAAAACTGGAAGGATGCAGGGGTCCCGACGGAACAAGAATGGCTGCGAAAGGTGTGGGAATCGGTAGCTTTGGAATCGGCTACATATGCTATGAACAATAATCTGGGGAAGTTTGCAACGGACTGGGGAGAAACCCTGGCCTTCCTGAAGGCCGACTACAGGTCCCAATGGTGCCCACAACGTTTGAAACTCCTGGACTTCAATTAGAGGAACCCCACAGGGACAAGCCAACCGGAATTAGAGACTGCAAGCTGCTGAAGAAGCGGAAGGGGTGGCCGGGTGGGGAGTGGGGAAGGGGAACAGGAAGTTCAACATGTTGTAAAACAATAAAAAGATGTTAAAAAAAAAGTGTGAGAATGAATCTGTACTTGAAAGCCCAGCAGGTTAGGGTGACCAGATTCTCAAGACTGAAAACCGGGACGGACAACATCATAAAAGAAGGACTACCCCACTCACCACCCTCCCCCTAAACTGACCTCCTCCATGCCCCTCGCCCCCACTATATGCATAATAATGGTGCAGTTTTGACTGTTGTTAAAACCACGTGAATAACGAAGGAGCTGTTGCTCTTTTTGACATTGAATGCCTTACTATTAATTTTTTTTCAGGCAGTCTCTGTGGCGCAAGCAGCTAATGCATATTGTTGGTAGTTGGAAGGTTGGACGTTTGAGCTCATCCTCAGATGGCAAAATTCTGAAAATATAATCATGTCCATTTAGTTTATAATGGTGGGCAAATAAAATGCCGGGACTATCCCTCTTCCTTTCCCCAAAACTAGGGATGTGGTTTTTAAATAAAAAAAAAAAACTCTTAGGACAGGGGCAGGGAAAGCCCAACACCTGGACGTCTGGTCACCCCACACAGGAGCTCTGATTGAATGTAATCATGACAGCTCTGCTTCCAGTGCACACCTATTCTGGACTGACAAGACGCTCTTCATCCTTTACCATGGTAAACAAGCAGGACACACTAAAGGCTGCGTCACATTGCGTGCTGCCCAGTGCATCAGGCCACCAAGGAAGCGTCTTGGAGAGCGTTGGAGGAGGTTGCAGAAGGCTGCTACAGGTAAGTGGTATGAGAAAGGGGAGTAGAACATTGGGCCCGCATAGTGGGAGAACTTGTGGGCGGAGACAACCCTCGAAATTGGAAAGGGAGATCGGCATGGACGTCATTTGGGGATCCCCAGGGGTCGCAACTGCGACCCATGAGTTCTACCTTGCTACCCCTATGGCCACCCTTGCTACCCCTAAAAGAAAAAACGAAACACATTTTTTTTAATTGGGGATCTTGGGCTGTGGCCAACAGCATGTGGCTCTTTGTTTCTGGAGTGGCTGATTTTCTGATAGCTAAAGCCGGTAGGATAGCTCAGTGGGTTGAGCACTGGCTGCTGCAATGTGTGTGATTTGCAGGTTCGACTCCCGGCAAGGTAAACTCAGCCTTTCATACTGCTGAAGTTGATAAATGAGTACCAACACCGGTTGGGTGATATTGTATGAATATTTGTTCTAGATGAACCGCTTAAGCATAAGTGCTATGTAATATCACATGGTTTGGCCTTGGAGGTCTGCTTGCATTCAAAGTAATTTTGTAATATGGGCCTATAAGCATTGGTATTAATGATACATATAGTGATCCATTCTTTTATGAAATTTATTTCACTTTACAGTGATATCGTAACCATTTGTTTCGTAGTGTACTTAAAAACAATGCTATGTGATGCCACTTCCTGTTTTGTCAAGGGGTGAAAGGTTGTGTTCTATTATTATTATTATTATTATTATTATTATTATTATTATTATTATTATTATTATTAACATTATTATTAACATTATCATCGCTTACTGTGATGTCACTTCACGGTGGGGTCAAATGACATCACTTCCTCTGATGTCATCAGAAGTCAAAGGTCGTGTGTCACTTCTGCTACCCTTAGCATTTTGGTCAAATGATGTCCCTTGGGATCGGGAGCCATAAGATAAGACCTTGGGAGCTTGGGAGACGGCCTTCACGTCTGCCTTCCCCAAGCAGGTCTTTTGTTCGCAGTTCTCAGAACCTGAACCATTGGTCGCGGGCTGGTAGGAAAGATGTAGTGGTGTAGATTTCTGTTTGATGTCTGTATTAAGGGGGTTTCAATTAATGTGTTTGCGTGGCATACTTGGTCTGCATATGGTGTGTATGGGGAGTGTTAATGTTTGTCAGTTGATTTAACAAAAGTTCGCGGAATAGGGGCAAAGTGAGCCATACAATTAGATGACAGTTTGATTTCGATATTTAAAGCAATTTGTTTTTCGATTTTTGATGTAATTGCTATTACAAAACATGAGATAGCAATTCTATGTTTTGAGTCAACTTTTTTCATTCAAGATTTACACTATTCTAATATTGAACTTTCACGATTTTCACGGGTATGAGATGGTGTGGGTCAGAATAAAGAGTGGTATCCGGCCAGATGGCACCTATTGCAGAAGGGAAAGTGTCCACAAGCCCCGTTTTAGAACAGTGCCCGGGGTCAAGGAATGTGCTTGTAAGGGGGTAGCTGCCTTCCTTGGGTGGCCCACAAAACGCTGAGGTCAAACATCTTGTATTGCACAGTATGACTTTAAGGGCATTAGTGAGAGTTGATTTACGACTGACCATGTGGAAGAGGTTCAACTAGGTTGCGAATGCACGAGTCCTTTGAAACCGATTGACAGTGCTTCGGTGACTCTTGGGTATACTGTGTTTTCCCTGAGTATAGGAAGAAATGACAAACCGTATTTCTGACACAGAAATGAAGACCTGTCACCCTCGGAAAGAACATTGCCAACAAATAAAAGGGCCTTTAACTCAAACAAGTACACCAGAAGCCTGTTGGCCAGAGAGGCGAGATCAGGGCGCTATAAAAGACAGGCTCTTTGGAGAAAATTGTGTGAGAGGACAGGAGTTGGGGAAAGAAGGAGGGGACTAGAGGACAGATGAGGAGGTGGGTAAAATGGGAGTGGAAAAGGAAGTGGAAAGGAGAGTGGGGAATCAGGAGACAGCGTGATGCGGAGGGCGAGAGGAGAGACATATTGCAGGGTAAAAAGGGAGAGGATGATGAGGGTGAGAAGAGAGTGTCAGAGGAGGTGAGAGGAGCGAAGAGAAGAAGGCTGAAAGGAGAAGAGTAGAGGACCATCAGGAGATTAAGGGAGGAAGAGCAGCGTGAAAGGAGAGGAAATGAGGAGAGGCTGAATACCCAAGGGGAGCATGGGAGCAAAGGCGAGGAGACAAATCTGCTGGCTAAGGAAGGAGAAGAGTGAATGGAAAGGTGGAGATGAGTGAATGGAGTCTATTAGAAATTGAGAGGAGATGGTAGAAGAAAAAGGCAGGTCTGGGCCAGAGAACATCCATGTAGGATGTAGAGAAAGCTCTGTATCTGAGAAGGGTGATCCTGGGATGGGTGTTGGAACGAGCATGTTGCGGAGTGTCAAGGTCGTGCTGGTGAAACCTGAGAACTAGAGCCACAGAAGGAGGAAAAATAGACATTTCCCTTAGGTAAAGGCTAATAGCTAGATTTTGAGGATGCAGGTGATAGTGGGCTGGTGGGCAACGAACCAGGCCCCTGAGATAGGGAAGTGGCAAGAATCCGGAAGGACAGCCAGTGAAAGCAATAGGGGGCCTCCTGTTTTTCCAGGAATCTAGACCCTTGTGAAAAGTGAGCTGAAGCCCTTCAACCTATGCCTACCCAACCAGACCTGAGACTACGAGAAAGGGTCTTCCAACTGTACACAAGCAGCAAAAGACCCAGCCAAGAAAGCAGGAAGACCAAAACAAAGCTTTCAATGACTGGCAGACTATGCATGAGTGGGGAAAGACCCTGAGGAGATTGTAAGAGACATTCAAAAGACACACCCCCCAGAAATGAAAATTTTAAGTGGTGTACATTTTATTTTGGACAGTCATGTAAATATCCCCAATAAATACTACCTTAGTTACTGGTGTTGCTCCTGTATGTGAAGTTCACCCAGTTGCGTGAAACATGGTGTCAGCGGAGGGATCCATAAAAGCTAGCCTAGAAGCCTTTCCTACACCTCCAGTAGCCACTGGTCGGAGCCAGAAGGAGGGCTATGCTACTATCCATAACCTAGACAGCGGGATTCAATATATGTAGCAAGGAAGACATGGACATAACCTTACGGAGCTATGCTCTGGTTTCCACAGGCATAGAAAATCCTGCTTTCTGAGGATACGTAAAACAGAATAGCAGCAAGGCTGGCGGCAAAGTATAGAAATGATCTGGGGGCAGGAGTAGTAGATGGAGACTGAAGGAGTATAGCTAAGGTCTTGTTTAAATATGGGACGAAGACAGGAGAGGGATCCTGTAGCCCAGATTATCTATGAGGAATTCTTACCAATCTTACCAAAGGACATTGCAAACTTTCCATCTAGAGAGAGGGGTGAAAATGTATTTGGTACTTCCCATCCAAAGCTGGGCAGTCCTAGAGACACTGCGCCCACAAAGGTCCCAGTTAGACTCCTGCCTCCTTTCACTTTACTCTGAATTTCACTGCTGCCTTTTGTAATGATCCATCTCTTAGATCTACGTGTGCACAAACTATTTTTCGCTCGAAAGGCAGACATCAGGACATATTTATTTAATGGAAAGGTGAGACCAGGGATAATGGGTGGAAAATAACCCCATGTAGAATGGACAACTCCAGCATCAGTTGCTGGTACTCCCTTCGTTCAGAAAAACTTTCTTAGAGTTAGCACATTGATATCTATCTACAGGTCATTAAGGAATGACAAAAAGCCAGGACCATGTCCTACGTAGATTCAACCGACCAGGAATCTACAAACTGGCCAGGAATCTACTAGCACAAAAATAAATATTGTGATCTTTGAAGTATTTTCCAGAAGACCTGGCATAGTGCTGTGGGGAGAGCTTCTTTGTAACCTTTGCCTATTACTGATGTATCCTTTTCAAGACTTGGTATGGACTTTGTGTGGTCACCCAGCCCCTACAAAGGTGGGAATAATATATCCTAATCGCACAGGGTCAGGTGCCGCAGCCAATCAGCTTGCTCGGATCGTGGGCTGAATCCCACGATCCAAGCCCGTGTTCCAAGAAAGCTGAATGCTCCTGGCACCCGCCCGCCATCTTCCTCTCACCTCTCCTTCCCACTGATGACCGGCTCCAACTTTCCACCTCCCCCTTACCTTTCCTCAAGCCCACTTACTCTCACAAATGTCGGATTCACTGTGTTACTCTCCTGAAGATGCAGTAGAAGTTTACTGTTGTTCTTTCTTCTTCTTTGCCTTCTTCTTTTCTTTTCTTGTCTTTGCAGTCCTTCTGCCAGAGAAAAGATAGGGTCCCTCCCCATCAGAGGCCACCGTGCTTGGTTGAATGAAACAACCTAAGCAGTGAGGGCTTTCCTAGGTGAGAGCCCGAAATGGGGAAAAAACCTTGAAGGCACAAAAAAACCTTAACTGGAAGATCCTACGGTGCTCTGATGTAAGTGGAGGTTCAATGGCAACTAGGGCCGCAGGTAGTTGGATAGTATTAGCAAGAAAAAGCACAGTAAGGTCCAGTCGGCAAAGGCGGAAGCAAGTGGAGAGCAGAGGAGGAGAAGCAGACAGTGCAAAGCAGGGGGCAATGTGACAGAAGCGGCAGAGGAGGGATGCACAAGAGGGATCAGAGGGAGAAAAGAAGCACATTCTCTAACCGCAAAACCAGAGCAGGAGGGTTGCAACTTGGGGAGCTGCCACTCCGCCATGGTATAAACAATAGCGGCGGCCATCTTGAAAATGACTACACCACTGCAGTGGCAGTAACAGGGAAATATGATGGAAGCATCAGATTAGTTTCCAGAGTCTTCACAGGCTATGCCGGTGCAACATGAGACTTACCTGTTCCTGGTTGCAGCAGGTACCGCTGCCAAGCCGCTCCGCCACCCTAGGCCGCCATGGAAATGGAAGAGGGGCTCCAAATGGAGCATTTCTCCATTTCCATGTTGGCCCTTTTGGGTGAGTATTTTGGTTGAATGAAAAAGGTTGTGCGCTTGTCGTAACCCTCTCATTCAAACAAATATAGTGCTACTAACACCCTGAGACATTAACCCAGTATGCTAATAGCAATAAAAGCCTGGTGGTAACATCCCAGGGATCCTCGTTAAAGACCCTTCCTTTCTCAGGCCTATTAACCTGGGCTCCAGACCATTACCACTTGGTACAGCCCAGGGACCTGTCTATCATGCTTAATTGGTTGTGGACTACATCACTCATTATTTTGAGGTATTTGTTTTAAGGACTAACACCACACAGCAAACCATTACGCATTTATTTCCGTTTATCTCTATATAGCATTCCCCTAAGGCATACTTATGGAACAAGAGTCCAGAAAGACGGAGCTTAAGACCCTGTTATACATAGAGACACAACATGCCTCCACTTATAAGCCATATATGGGTGGATAGGTGTAGAGGTTCAAACAGACCCTGTAAAACCTCTTGCAGAAGTTGGTCACTTTACCTTGAGGAAGATGACCCAAGCCTCCAAAGGGTTTTCACCTTTTGTGTTTGTCTATGAATGGTAACCTAGAGACATCTGATATATGGTCAAAGAAAGCTGGGAAATTCAAGAAGAAAAGGAACAGAACAGCACTCAATTTCTCCAGGCAAGTAAAAGAGAGGCTCCAGATGGTGAGAGAAATGAAATATAAGCCCCTACACTTGATGTGGTTGAATTGCCATGCTATACAATGATATGCAAGACTGCTATGCTATGCAGGACTACTATGCTATGTTATACAGAATTGCTATGCTGTGCTACGTTATGCTGTGCTATGTTATGCAATACTACGTTATGGTATGCAATCCAAAGCTATTAGGCTCTCCCATACAGTTAGACCTCAGACCCTCCATGTCACCTCCCTCTGGCTCCCTGTGCCTGCTCTACACGCAGCACCCTGGACAGGCCCAGACACCTCCTAAGGCAGAGGACACGTCAAACCTTTCCTTCTGCTTATTCTCTAAAAGTTTAGCATTAGCCCCATATATGGGAGCTAACAGAAGGTGTTTCTGCGAATGCTGCTTATTCATAATACAACACAGTGTCCCCGGAGGGCTGCGTCACAAGGTCCCAAGTAAGATGTCGACAGTTCTTGCCAAATGTCTGCAATGTCATGCCAAGTAACACCCCCATTGTGAAAGTACAGAAACATATTAGTGTTTGCCTATGATATGCTATATAAACTGGCACTCAAGGGTGGGGGCGCTAGAGAGAGCTCTGTGTGCCACACCGCTAGAACACTAACATGCTGTGTTCCTACTTCCCCGCTGATAATGTCTCTGTATGCTGTGTATTGACTGCCAAATACACAACGCTTGATTTAGCACCCCATGGATTGAGAGAGATGTGAACATGTTAAGCAGAGATAATGTGCCACCAGCACAAAGTCAATCAGGTGCCAGATATGGCAACAGCATTCACAATTTCCTTGGAGACATTCACATTTAGAAATAAAGCAGCTCGTAGCATGTAGCGCCTGGCACCAGTGTCAAGTAGCCCAGTGGTAGCAAAATGCAATTCTGTGGTGGCAAAGCAGCAGCCTGCACGGCAGGGTCCCTCTGGTCAATGTCATTGTGGACTATAGGAGATCTGGATGTCCTGGTAGATCCCGTTAGGGGGAGGAGGAGGAGGAGGTGGAGGGGCAGGTGGTGTGGTTGCAATGTAGCCATTAGAACCCGTTTAGTAGGAATGACAACATTGCGAGTACTAGTGGGGCCATATTGCCGTGGTCTGGAAAGTTTGGTAAAACATTGCTGAATGAGTTTGGACCTGTCCAGGGTGCTGCTTGTAGAGCAGGCACAGGGAGGCAGAGGGAGGTGTCATGGAGGGTCTGAGGCCTAACTATATGGACGAAAGGGGAAAGGCCCTGCATTGCATTGAATAACATAACATATTATTGCATAACATAGCATAGCATAGCAATTCTGCATAACATAGCATAGCAATCCTGTATAGCCTAGCAATCCTGGATATCATACTATAGCATAGCAATCCTCCCACATCACAGTCCACTCAGAAGAAAGAGAAGAGCATGTATGACCGCCAGACATGCCCGATCAACAACAAAGCCCTAGTTCTCCTTCGAACTCGGAGAACAAACTCTTCATCAAGTGTCATTGCCCTTATTGGGTCACTGAGGTTCTCTGCAACTATCCCATATAACAGGACAATTGCAAAAAAGGCTTTCCAGGTCTACAATATTAATTTACTGATGATGTGGAACTACCCAGTTGATGGTCAGTATCAAAGCTCACAACACCCAAAATATTAATGGCAGCCTATGGAAGATGCTTCCAGAGGACTTGCGTCACGTAAAGCGACTCACTTGTGGGACTACGTAGAATTCTTCTGAGATGTGTTTGTGGAAAAACGTACGTGAGTCACTAAGTTTTTGAAACAGATAGAAATTCCTCCCAGAAAAGTGGTGCACATAAGGTCCTACCAACTTTCTAAAGCCCAAAATAAAATCTTACAACCTGAGGTTCAAAAGATGCTGCAGCTTGGTGGCATGTAACCATCTCACAGCGACTCATCTTCACCCATTGTCCTACTAGGCAAGTTAGGTGGTTCATGGAGGCTTTGCATTGATTTTAAGGCCTTTAATAGAAGAGATGATCGAAAGGATTGGGCCCGAAAGTACATCTCTACCTTTGATTTACCAAAGAGCTATTGGCAGATACCTCTGGCTCCTCAGCACTATGGGAAGATTGCCTTGTTACACCCGTGGGACTTTACTTTTTCAATTCACAATGTTGACTTTTGGGACCCACAGAGATCAATACTCTTTTTAGCAGGTCATGGACGGCAACTTGCAAACACATCAAGAATACACAGGGGTATTTTCAGTGATATTGACATATACAGCAAGTCCTAGAAGGAGCAAATGCGTCATTTAAACCTTGCCACCCAGAGCTATCGGAAAGCTGGGTGGAATGCTATCCCAGACGAGTGTCAACTTGTTGGGACAAAAGTGAAATATCTCAGCTTCAAATTCAGCAATGGTAACATACATCCACAGGTATCCAAGATATAATATATACAGAAGATACCACCTCCAAAGACAAAAAGGGAACTGTGAGTCTTCTTGGAGATTGTAGGATACTACAGACAGCGCAATCTTAGTTTCTCAACACTGGCCTCATAACTTAGTGAACAACTTCAGGGATCCAAATGAGTGGGGTGAGAGTACAGAAGAGGCGTTCATGTGATTGAAAAACTCTCCCAGTCATTCATCTCTCCTCATTATGCTTAGTTCCAAAGAGTGCCACGCTCCAAAGAGCCCTTCTTCCTGCAGTCCGATGCTTCCAGGATAGTGCTTAGGACCGTTCTATCACAAGTTCATAATGCAATAGAGCGGCCAATTCTCATCCTCAGTAGGAAGTTCTCTCCCAGGGCTAAGAATAAGGCACAGATTGAGTTAGAGTGTCTTACAATTAAATGGGCAATAGGCACTGGTAAGTACTATTTGACAGGTAGAACATGTACACTCACCACAGAACATACACCTATTGCGTGTCTTCTGAGAACTAAGGACATTAATCCCTGAGTCATGAGGGGGTTTCTCTGTCCTCAACCCTATACCAATAATAATATATTGGCAGAGACTGTAATGCGCAATATATTCCACCTGGAGAAACCGGGCTGCCAACGCTGATATCAGGCTTTATCCCCAAATAACACATGTATTTCCACAGTCTGGCGACAGGGAGAAACAACCATTGAGGGAATTAGGAATAGTGAGTACAGACCATTTAGAAGACCCAGGGAGAAGTGTGTCCATACACACTGGGGCGCCTTTTGGTTGCAACACCAACAGGAGAGAATACGTTTATCATGTATCTCCAGCAGCCTCAGCCCTCTGCACATATGCCCTCATAGAAAATCAAAATGTCGGGGCAAGCCTTTATCTGCTCGCACGACAGATATATGTACACAGGCGGTAGAGCACAGAACAAGCTCTGCCACCCAATCAAGCGGCACACATTCCAAACAAGCATTCCGGCCCTGTTTAGAACAGGAGCTTTGGAAAATCAGTGTGGGTGTTTGGAGAAGGAGTGAGCTCATAGGAGAAGGCAGGCCAACTGAGAAAAGGAGGTCAGGAGTTGGAGCGAGAATGGTGAAGGGATAGAGGAGGAGAAGAGTGAGAGAAGGAGCGTGAGAGGAGAGGAAAAGAGGAGAGGAGCAGTATCGGTAGTAACAGTGAAGAGGGGAGTGAGGAGAGAAGATAAGGAGGGTGAAAGCCGAGAAGAGGAGGAAACAGAGGATGAGGGTGAAAGGTGAGGAAAGGAAGAATATTTGAAATTGGGAAGAAGAGGATGGTCAAAGCAGACGGGAGGATGAGAGAAGTAATATCTGGAGAGGAGAGGAGAGAAGGATGGAAGACACATCTGGTTGAGGAAGGAGGAGGTTGAGAGGACCAGTGGAGGCAAATGGAAATAGACTGTTATAACTAAGAAAGTGGTAGGAGGGAATGTCCAGTTTGGCCCAGAGAGGATCAAAGTGATATCTGGTATTGGAGCAAAACCTGCACCTGGGAAGGGTGAGCCTGAGGTGTGTGGAGGATCAAGAATGTGGTAGAGAGCCGAGGCGGCAGAGGCTAAGTATGAGGAAGAGAGGTAGAAAAGGAGAAACAGGGATGTCCTCTTAGTTATGAACACATGGCCAAACATTGAAGAGAGTGGCCTGGAGGCCAAACTAGAACACTGACACTGGGAAGCCGCAAGCTTCCTGCAGAATAGTCAGTGAAAGGGGGATGCCTGTTTTCTCAAGAATCTGGCCATTTAGAAAAGTGGGCTCCAGTCCTTCTCCCTAAACCTCCCTAAATGGCCAATATTACGTGAAAAACAGGGCAGGGGACCCCAGTCATACGAAAGCTCCATGTCTGGAGTTATCCCGGTGGTAATAGCACTGGGATACCGCCAGCGCAGATAGCGTTACGGCTACTCGGTCCGGCGCTATTAGCACCGGATCACAAGTAGCAGTCTGCCCGTAATTCCCCATTGGGTCCATTGGATCCAATGGGGTACAGGTTGCTATCACCGCCAGGGGTAATTGCGCCAGCGGTAATAGCACCAAAAACGGGCGGTAAGAGGACATTTTTACTTCCAGCAAAAACTGGCCAACTCATGATTGGGCCAACCCTTAAATGCAGCAGAAATAGCGTTACTGCCGCATTTAAGGGCCAAGGCCCAACCCTGTGCCATGAAAGATAATTTAGTGAGAGAGTGTGAGCACAGGGCAAAGGCCCAGAGGAGGTTTTTAAGAGACATTCAAAAGACAAGTCAGTCAGAACTGAGAATTTTGAATTATTGATGTGTTCATTTGGAAATTCTTTAAATAGCTTCTATAACTACTGTCCAATCCACCTTTTGGTGGCATTTTCACAACAGGCTGATTATAAGGGGATGCCACATGTTACAGCACCCCACCATTAGACATGTCAGTTGCATAATGCGTAGTTAGGGCCTACTTAGGAAAGATGGGTAAGAAGAATCACAGAGGGAACCTAGTGTGGGACATCTTTAACAACTCTGCAGCGGACTCAACGGAGACCTACACATGCCTCATGGAAATTCCTACATATAGGAAGAGGCGATAGGGTTATGCCTCATCGATGCACTTCCAGAGCAAAAGGACCAGACAGAGAGAAAAGAAAGCGAACACAAGAAACAAGTTAGAGGACACGCTACACATGCAGAAACACATTCCCACACAAGAGGCAGCAATCACTTTCCAGTATCTGCAAAACAAGAATGAACAAATAACAAGAATATCAACAAGGCGATAGCACCGGATATAAAAATGTGCATTCTGGAACCGCGTGGACAAAACAATCAGAGTCTGAATATGGTAGCAGATGAATATGTCTACATTATGAAAAGGAAAAGGAAGACACCAGTGGGGACATTAACCTCGTCATTAGAGAACTCAAAGATCCATGTAGAGTAGACACAGGTGCCGAACTGAATATCATATGTGCCATGGAATAAAACAAGATGAGAGAGAAGCTACCTCCTACACCCTTACACATAGGAGTATTTATTTGCACGGGAAGCAAAAACACCTGTAAAAAACACAGGCAAGTTCACCACCATGACACGTCACAAATCAATGAAAGCTAGTGGCGAAACACATGTACTAAATGAAGAGGTAGCAGGACTCTACCTTCTGGCAAGGATTAGAGCCAGAAAAATAGGCATATCATCATTAAACGTCAATGTGACAACCAGATCTGCAACAGTGGACACATACTCAACCTTAGTACCCTGCATGGGGAAACTAAAATACACACAGATAAAAACTGCACATAGACAAATCAATAAAACCAGTAACTCAGAACAACACAACAATTTCACTCCGCCTGCAACCACACGTGGAGGAAGAAATAGTAATTATTAAAGACAGCATAATAAAACTAGCAGAGCGACTCACACAGTCAGTAGCCCTTTTAGTGGCAGTACCAAAATAAATGCAGAAAGACAAGCTCACATATGTGTTGAGATGCGCTAAGCAAAGACAGCAATAGAAAGTGAACAACACCCAGAGAAACATTTGACAACATGATAAGCCACCTCAAATTAAGCACAGATTTTCTCATAATTATACCTCAACAAGTAATATCATCATTTGCATCTAGAGTCACAGTCAAGTGTAACGGGGCCAGCGTTGTAGCCTTGGCAACGGGGGAGGAAGCCTGACCCCAACACACTTCTCCCCTGCCGTAGGTCCGGATAGGCCCCCTCCCAGTTCCTCCTTACCTGTAGAAGCTGTGTCGGGGAGAACCGACACCGAAAAGGTGCTGGGCTGCTCCTACCGGTTCGACGAGAAGATCTGTAGAGTGGCACGGGTGGAAAAATATTGGCATTACCAGCTCCACCAGCCCAGCGCCGTAGGCCGGCGGAAAGAGTCTGCTGGAGCCTCCGCATGAGGAGGCGGGGCCAGTGTCAGGAAGGCTGCAATGCAGCAGTGACTCCATTACTATGGGTGCAGTGGTCGTGACAACACTGATTGCCACAGCGAGAAGGCCGCGTGGCTCCAGAGACTCCACTAGCCCACCAAGTAATCCTTTTGGAGCAGGGGCCCACTAGGCCAGCAGGGATTGGCTTTATGAAAAGAAGCCTCCAGAGAGCCCATACTCACCCACTAAACCACCAGAGATATTTTCTAAGAGTGAGAGACCTAGAAAAACTCCTGGTCCGTAGAAGCCAGTGCAGGCTCCATGTTAGAAATACAGCCAACTGAAGTGAAGAAGGGGCGGGGCTTACAAGCCCTCTTAACCCCCAACAGAGCCAGCCCATGTCACATCCCCAGAGCCAGGTAAGCCTATTGGATAAGCTAAGCCGCCAATCCTGGGAGGGGGTAGGATATGTAAGTGTGTGTGAGTGGTTGAGGTGGAGCATGTGCAAGAGACTAGAGGAGACAACAGCGACCTGAGTGTTGAAGCTTTTGGAGAGAGAGGTATCTGTGGAGTATTTGTGATTGAGTTGAGAGTGTGAATAGTAGAGGTAGAGTGCAAGTAATAGGGTGGTAGTTGTAGAGGAAGTTTATTTATTCATTTACAGGAGGAACAATTCTCTTTTGATCACAAAAGAACGTACAATAGATAAGAAATTAGATTTGACAGGAAGCAGTCAGCTTCTTACAATGGGGTGAGTTTGAGGGACAGTCTGACCAGGTTGTGGAGGAGAGTAAATGGATCATTCACCGGGGACAATACATAAGTGGACCTACATTGATTAAGGACAACCAACATTCGACATTTTTTAGTGCAGGTAGGCGATGCAGCCAGCTGTGCTCGGGATGTGACCATAATGAGGTGGTAGTAGTTTTGGGAATTGTAGAGTGGTGGCAGGAGTAGGAGTTGGTAGTTGGTAGAAGTGCACGGTAGTAAGTAGTAGGGAGTGGTAGTCGGAGTAGAGAGGGAGTGGTGGAGGCAAGAGATAGCAGTGGCAGCAGAGCAGTTGTAGTAATGACATGGAGTGGGAGAATAGAATTTGGTAGGAGTAGCAATAGAGAAGGAGAGGCGGTGGCAGGAGTAGAGGAGAAAGCCAGGAGCAAGTGGGGAGGAAAGTATAACAGTGGAGGGAGTAGTGGAGTGATAGTTGGAAATCAGCTTGATAGTAATAGCAGGAGTAAGAAGAGAGAAAGATCAAATCATGGAGTTAGAGATCAGAGGGACAGTGGTATGGTGGGAGGAGAAGAAGAACATCTGTTGATTCCAGTATAGGAAAGGATTAGTGGAGAATGGGAGTGAGGGACAGAAGAGTGACACCAGGCAAAAGAAGGGACCTTCCCTAACTCCCAGTAGTACTAAGCGGGATAGGTTAGGGAAAGTATAGAAAATCCCCAGGGAGTTAATCAGCCATCGATTTAGGAAAAATACCAGTAGTATTAGTCAGAACAATGGACAGATGTGTGTCCTCGTTGGCGAGCTAATAACATCCTGTTAAGGAAACCTGGGCTAGGGAGAGAATAAACTGGCAGGACATAGGTAGAGAGGGACGACCCCAAGACCTGCTTAGCCCTGAGACCTACCTGTGAATCCATCAGACCAACCTCTTGGAATTTTAAATAAACACCCTTAGAATTTCTTCCAGTCTGTGGCGGGCCTCACCATCACACAAGATATAGTACAACATTCTTGCACGTAGCACTGCACAGACTTAAAAGACAGAGTAGGAGGTTTTCTGTCAAAAAGTAATAGGAAAACTGATAAGAGAGGTCTGAAACTGTTTGTAATGCACCATTAGTAACTTGCATGCCAAACAGAAAATTAAATCTATGCTTTGATTGGAGCGATTGTGAGCCTTAGCTCGCCTATGATCCTAATCACGTTGCGGTGCGTCCGATTCCTTTCCGTAGTCCTACAGGTAGTCCCTTATCTCTGTTCCTTGGTGGCCATTTTATTTGTTTACTCTTTTCAATTCGTCTGAATGGCCGCCATGGAAAGTAAGAAGGGACTGCGTGTAGTCCCTTCTCCTGATCCCCGGCGGCCATTTCTTTTACTTTTTTTGTCTCGAGTCGAGAAACGGTTGCAGTGCTGTTTCTCAACTCGAGAAAAATTTAAATTAGTACCCCGGTATGATGTGCCGTGGTACTAATGTCAATATGGATCTCAGAGAGGGGCCATTACCGGTCAGGTAATGCCCACAGGGCTCCGTTAAAGCCCTTGCTTTGCTCAGGCTTCTAACTTTGGCCCCAGGGGCAGTACCCGACTGGTAATGGCCCCCCTCCGCGGGTCAAATTGCCTAAATAATATCCTGAAATGTTGGAAGTCACATGAAGAAAATAACATGGCCCTAACAAGGCCTTCTGGTGCCTGGAACCATGCTATCTCCACCTTTCCCTCCCTAAATACTCCCCTGCTAGAGCCCTACGCTCCTCTAATTGCAATTCTCTGACTGACAAACGCTTCTCCAAGCAGAGAGTGGGGGTAGGTATCTCTCCTCGGCTGGTGCTGCCCTCTGGAATAGCCTTTCTGCCCCTGTCAGATTTGAGCCGGACCTCCTTAAATTGCAGAAACTGCTCAAAACTCTACTCTTCTCTACCTCTTTGCCCTTTCCCTTCCCTGCTAATCACCCCACTGCCACTATGACCAGTGGCCCGATCCTCATAAACCACACAGGATCTCAGGCCCTTCCTCACAGTCAATACCAGAACCCCTCCCCCCACTACACCGCCATACGGGCTCCTGCCTGATGGCTCCATATACCACCCCTGAGAGTCGCCTGTACTAGCACTTAGCTCTCCTCGTAGCTCTACTTAGCACTTCTCTCCCTGACCCTCCTCCTTCACTTCTCTACTACTCTGCTCCCCCTTCAAACCCCTTCCCCTGCACTTCTCTTCAATGCGCTTGCACTGATGAATGCCACAAAGCCTAGTGGGACCACGTCTATATATATGTTGTTTTTTTGTTTTGTTGCTACTCTTATAATTTACCCTGTTCCCTTCCCATTTAGCCTTCTGGCTCTTTGAAACACAATCCTGTTGTATAAAGCGCCTTACAAATGCTCAATGAAATAAAATAAATTAAAAACAAATAAAAAAAGATGCCTGCAGGCCTGCAATGGAAGCAGGCCCATCGCAGATCACAGACGAATGCACATTCTTTAACAGAGAAATTACATTTTTCAGGGACATGTTCTCTGACAACTGTGTCTAGGACAATTAGCAGCGATATCGGAAAACACCCACAACAACAGACGTAGAAATCGTCAGCTACCATTCATAACAGATGCATAACATACTATGCCACAATAAACATGTCCATAAGAGAATTCACAATCAGCAAGGCGGATCATATAATATGCAATCAGAGCCTCACAGAAACAGCATACTCACACCTAGAACAAGAGAGCATACCCGTAGATTGGCACTGTGACCCCCAACACATATATGAGAAGATATTTACAATAGTAACAAATCATCAAGCACTGCTGATGAGCTATGGCAACCCAACATACAAAAATGCTGATGAGAACAGAGCACTACAGACTACCATGTTTGGAAAATGTATCCCAGAAGATTTCAAGTCACAACACAGGCAAGGTTACAATGACTTGAAGAAAACGTCAAGTATATCACACAGGGAGTGACACTGACAGATGAAGCAAAACAAGCAAAGAAACACCCAAAACGTCAGGACATCTTCAAGCTCATGGTGCAACAAAGCTGGAGGCATGCCAGAGAAGACAAAACATACCTGACAGCAGTGGACACGGATGAACTGTCCAAAATCAGAGAAGGAATAAGTACTAAGTGGGTCTAAGATCTAGATCTCCAAAAGACTGTGCCAGAAGACAATTGACACAGCATAAAAAGGACAGACCATGTAGTGGCAACAAAGGATCAAATAACAGGCATGTGTGGGTGCGTAACACTGGAGTGCAGAGTGGAGAATGGACAGGGAATACCATCTGGGGCAGTGCAAGGAAACCCGCCAAACCAGAACTTTTTCAAGCATCACAGCTTGCCGAGAGCATCATAAGGGGAGATATGGCAGCAGATGTCTATGGACCATTGGGGCCAAGAAGTGCCTGACGATCATAATGATTAACTACTAAAAGGTGTTTCATGTAATTGTAGCCAGGGCCATTTTAACCACTTTTGTGCCCCCCCGCCACTCAACCAATAAAATGAAGGAACCCAGAATATCTGGTCGTTGTACCCCCTTGTCGTGACCATAGCCCATAGCTTGGTATGCTGCCTTGCAGCGATCAAAATATGCATGGGTACTCCCTTTCAGTCCCCTTACCTTTTTCATTCTTGCTGTAATCCACATAATAAATAGTGTTTCAAGGACAACGTGAGCAGTCCACTACGAGAGTATATGTGTTCTTGCATAGGCACTGGACACTATTTTATCAATAGCATCCATGATGAAGTTATATGAGCAGAAGTATAAATACAGGACACAGATTGTATGAAAAGGTGCACATAGCCCAGTATGGACAGAGGACTCAGCTTAGCTGCCTCACATAATGCGAATGTGCTAAAGCATGGATAGAGGAGACCAATTCAAAGCAAGGAGAAAGCTACACATACCTTAGCATAGGTAGAGTATGCAGATTAGAAGCTACCAGGAAGAGGGACATAGTCTTCAAGTGGTGTTGCCAACAGAGCGCAAAGAAACAACTGGCTGTGGCATGCAGTATACCAATGTTCACTATTATTGTAGATGAAGCAACATTCTAGCCAGTGAAGCCATGACTGGGGCTTTTTTTGAAGATCATATGCTGAGAACGAAACCACTCCAAAACGCTGACAATTTTGAAAGGCTAAGGAACTGGCAATTATTTTAGGCAATACAAGATTAAATGAAATGCCCAGGATCACGCATTGATTAAAACTTGAAGCTGGGATTTGCTCCAATCTGCAATTTATGCACTTAACCACTTTCTTTCCCAGTTCTTATCATAAGCAAGGTGCAAGCGTTTAATGTTTGGCTTTCGTGAACTAAAATAACCCCTTTTTATAGAACTGACTTGGGAAGTACTCAAATCATATTACCCAGCATGACAAGTTAAAAAAAAAACCTTATGGAAGCATTGTGTGCAAAATTGGAATTATTCTAGCTTCATTGTCTTCATCATCAAGGGAAGTATACAAGTGCTAGCATACTAATTGATATGATCTTAAAATACTTAATCGAGGCTTTCTTTTAAATACACGCTAAACACATGTTTGTGGATTGTTATTTATGATGTGCAGAAGAACATTTGAATTGTACATAAAAGCTAACTGTTTTTGTGTCAAATAAGCAAACTTTCAATTATGCCTGCCAGAAGCCTGTAATAACTTGTCTACTCTCTTCTGTCTAGAACCCCTTCCATTCAAATGGCCTACCTACATAAAAAGATAGTGTAGAGGAGCAGTTGGACGCATTATCAATAACTCCAGCCCCATCACTGCCGTCTGTGGGCTACATTGACGCACTCAGCAGAAGTTCCATCCAGGATCAAGCTGCACCTCAGCATTTGACAGCAAAATAGCTGTGCTGGCTCCTTGGAGCACCATTGCCCCGCATCAAAACTGCGTTTTACAGCTACAGAATGATGGCTACACCAACTTGCCAAACAACAATTGGGCAAGTTGGACCTGAAAGCAACTGAGAAAGGCCGCCAGTGTGTTTTCTTGTGTGCACTAAAGAAGAGAATTGAAAAACAGCGCTGCTCTGCTGTTTACTAAAAAGTTCCCATGGAAAAGGGAATATTTTACTTTGAAAAGGTTGCTGCCCTGATGCTATTTTCATCTGTTCAAACATCACACTGCTTCTATCAATAAGCCCTGCCCTGCTCATCCATATCCAGATTGTGCTCCAGCAGAAGAAAGCCTTATCCCTGAATGACAGGCTGTGTCAGGCCAGAAATGGGAAGCAACAGAAGCTTTACTTAGCTTTTGCAAAGAAGAAAACTACCTGTTTTAAAAGTACAATGTTGAATAAAAACCTGTCCTTGCCTAGCAATGTAAAGAGGGTTTTGCTGGGAAACATATATGGGATGTTTTATGTCAACAGGCTTGTTTGTTTGTTTGTTTTATTACTTCTATTGCGCTCCAGACCCATAGGTATAAGGGCGCATTTCATAAGAATACTCACAGCTTAGTTACAACATAGGAAATACACAAACATAGTGCCAATTGGTTACACGCAGGCACATTATATTCATAAATGATATATACATACATAACTTGCTCATTATAGGCCTAGAGCAATCCTGGTTCATACAAGGGTAGTATAAGGTGCAGAACACAATCATTATAGGCCTAGAGCAGTCCAGGTTCATACAAGGGTAGTATAATCAGTGCAATGACTAGTGGTTCGCTATATGCAGGTGAGCCAGTTAGTCTAATGAATGTTAGGCAGGCCTAGAGGTCAGTGTCTTTAATCCAGTTTATTATGCTTCGACTGAAGTTTTGGTAGGTTTCATCTACTCTTAGTGTGGATGGTAATGAGTTCCACAATTGGGCAGCCTTAACCTGGAAGCTACTACCTCTGACTCTGGTTAGCTTGAATCTAGGGATCAAGAGGTAGTTCGTATTAGAGAGTCTGGTTGTTCTAGCTGCAAGCTTCATGGTGAATCTATCAGACAGGTAACGGGGTGCTGCATTGTTCAGGCATTTGTAGGTGAGGGAGGCAACTGTTAGTTTAATTTTATCATGGGTGGAAAGCCAGTTGTTAACTCTTCTTGACTCAGAGATATGTGCTCTCTTTGAAATTCCTAATGCTGCTCTCAGAGCATTGTTTTGTAGGACTTGGATTTTCTTAATGGTTTGTTTGTTGGTCCCTATGTACAGAGCATTAAAATAGTCGAGCTTCGATAAAATGAGAGCTCTGGCAAGGGTCATGCAGCTAGAGTGTGACAGGAAAGCTCTGCCTGCTCTAATCAGTTTTCATGTGTATGCTATAGCCAAAGCCATGGCCTTAACCTGTTTGTTGAAGGAGAGAGTAGAATCCAAGTAGAAACCCAAGGTTTTGACCTCCTTAGCGACAGAAATAAAATTCTGGTCTATGTTGAAGACCGAATATTTAGGACTCTGTTTTTTGAGGGTGAATGGCGTGCCCAGGATGATGATCTCTGTCTTGTCATCATTCACGCATAGACCGTGGGTGGCCATCCATGCCTGAATGATGAGATATACCCCGTTTAGCAAGGCCAAATCCTTGTCATAATCACCAGTAAGAGGTAGGAGGATCTGAGTATCATCTGCATAATTAGTGTAGGTGATACCCAGATGATCCAGATCATCAAAAAGGGGCTTAGTAAAGATATTGTAAAGGGTAGGCGAGACACAAGATCCCTGGGGCACTCCACATGTGATAGGGATGGGTTCGGCCGCTGCCATAGGTGAGAAGACTCTCATAGTCCCTTTACTTAGAAAAGATTGTATCTACGCTATGGCTTCTGTTGAGAAGTATGCCCCAGAGTCCAGGTGACTACATAGGGCCCGGCGGTCAACCAGGTCAAAGGTAGCCCATAAGTCAAGGAGTAAGAGAAGGGCTGATTCCCCTTTATCCCTGAGTTCATCAGTCTGGAATTTGATGTCTAATAGCACTGTTTCGGTCGCATGTTGGGGTCGAAAGCCTGATTGCCTAGTTCCTAATAGAGAGTTAGATTCAAGGTGTTTTTGTATTTGGGAGTATGCTATTTTATCTAAGATTTTCAGAAGAAAAGGCACTGTGGTGATTGGACGGTATTGCTTCTGATTCAGAACAAAATAAAATAAAGAAATAAAGATATTGGCTGCAGTCTGAAACTAGCCAAACAGGTTATCTGCTTGTGGGGTTGCTAGCAAACAGAAGTGGCCTTCCCCCCAGAAGGAGTTACAATACATTCTGGGATATTATGCGTGATAATTGCTACCTTCAGAAGCTTTGAATGGACCAAAAGCACTGAACACCACATGCCCATCAGACTTCTGTCTGTTATTACAATAGAAATTCTGGGACACCAACATGTGAAGTGGGTAAGTGACAATAAACATTCAATCAAATTGGGAAACCCCCATGGCCACCCTGGGCTGAAATGACAGTTGTTGGTAGCTAAGAAAAAAATGGTCCCAGTTGAAGGACAAAGGCCAGCCTCATTTGGCCCCATTATACTATTTGATGAATACACTTTTAAGACTTTTATATCCGCAACAGGACTTCACAGAAATGTACAAGTTTAACTGTTTAAACATAATTTTTGTGGCTTTAATTAAAGACGTAGCTTTCACTGCCATATTGGGAACTGAAATGGCAGAGAATTGGATATTCTGAAGAAAGTGTATGTGATGCCACTTTGAAATTCAATACTGACATGCCTTATGATAAGCTATACACACGTATAAAGTTATAGAATTTTAGGTTGAATATTTCTCACTGAAAATGAGAAAAAATTATTAGGTGGACAAAACAAAGGGCCTCATCACGAGTTGGGCGGTAACGCCAGCGCTAATAGCGCTGGCGCTATCTGCCTTACCGCCAAACCCACCTGCGCTATTAGTGCCGGATCACGGGTTTGGTGGATTTGGAAGTCCCCATTGAGCCCATTCGGGAATGCCCCATTCCCCATTGAGCTCAATGGGGAAATTTCGCACAAATCCGCCGGCGGTATGAGCACGAATTTTCAGCGGATTTCCCCCCAGCTCACAGCTGGGGAGAAATCCGCCAAAGCCCTGATTTGGCAGACCTTTAAATCCGGCAGTAACAGCGCCACCCCCGGATTTAAGGGTTACTGCTAGACTCGTGATGAGGCCCAAAGTCTTACAAATCGGAGAGTTGGACTGTCATGCTCTGCGTGAAATATGTAATCTGCCTATGTAATTTGTAAAAATGCCACAATTGTGTAGATATGTGATTTATGTTAAGATTGATTTTAGCAAAGGTAACTGGGGGATGATTCTATGCATTGTAAAGCCACATCATAAAGCTGATGTCATGTCCCTAAAGATCCAAACAGCTGACAGCAAGGCGGTAACTATCACCCCTGACCAATTCAGTTGTTAGGGGCATTCCCAGCCTAAGCCTGCCCCTCCGAATAATCCCATGATGTCACCATGCCTTATAAATAAGAGAATCTGACAGAGGCAACACTCTCTCTCCTGAATTTCCAGCGCCTGTGTATCTTGACATTCGAGATCCACCTTTCCAGGATTCCAGACTCTACTGCCAGGCCAAAGCATAGCTGATCCTATCCCAGCAAGGCCAAAGCAAAGCTGATCCTATCCCACCAAGGCCATTGATCCAGAAATTCTACTAAAATCCCAATAACAAAGGCTGTGGTATCCTTTTGGGAAGCATCCTGAGACCAGACCAGCTTTTTGCCCACTACCTGCATGCCTGCTGTATCCTTGCCACCATCCAGTGACTAGACTTGCCCAGCTGTTTGCTGTTCGGAGTGTCCGCCGCTATCCTGTGACCAGAACCGGTTGACTGTCCCAAATTCCAAACTCAAGTGCAGATTGTGAGTACTTCCCCATCCCATAGCCACACATAGTCTACCACATCTTGATACCTTGTCTTTGCTCTACTCTCTAAGAAATCCTATCCTTGGCTTGGTAAATTGTTTAAGACTGTTAGAATTCTCTGTGCATCTTGTCATTTATCTCCAAGCGTAAGCGCCACATTTCTATTCCTTTCTGTCTTGCATAGATCATAAGTCCTTAGTCATATTTGGAATAATTAAATTATTCCCACATAATGCTGAACATGTGGGTGAAAAGGTTGATGTCGCGAATCAATCTTTGAATGTACCGTGTCTTTCTTTAACAATATAGTCTAGATAATTTAGTTTAAGTAAAACTTGACTTTCCTTTTTAAAACTGATTTTCTCTTTTTAACTGCTCTATTTTCCTAAAATCGAACCTCTTTTCACCTTCAAAATCTCATTCAATTCTCCATCTATAGTCATCCTTTCACTTCTATATTGTCCCTGTGATGTGCATCTATCACCCAGCCTAAAAACCGCATTCCGATTCAGTGTATTTCACCCGTTTTTAAAAAAACTGTTTTTGACATTTAAAGTTGAAACAGAAAAAAATGCAACTTTTCCATGTGTGATTCGACTGCACGGTGTTCTCAATTTCAACCTGCCCTGTGAACTGAATGCCTTTGTGATACCTTACCTTATAGTTGCTAGTGATATAACATCCCTGATACTGTGATAAAACATATGTACATCATTATTTAATTACACATATAATTAATTATTTGTCAAAATCCGAGTGTCATTTTAGGCCATCGGAAAGGGTTTAAAATCTCCCTGACTACCTGCTGCTTCTGTCTATCCATTCAATTATTTGTGGGTTGAGGGGGCATTGCAGGGGGAAGCCTTAACTTGGGTGCTATCTATCTTAATTGAAAAACTACTGCTATTCATTTGTGCTTTGGATATGTTCTTGTAGAAGGTTACCCAAGTGTATTTCAGTGGTTTCCATTGTAATTATTACCCCATTGGTGATTGCTGCCCAATATAAAAATGGTGTGAATTCCTTTGAAAGTAAAATAAATAAATATTATATTCCCATCAACCGGCCTGGTTCGTGGTCCATTGTGACCTGGGGTATTTGTAAAAGGGGGTGTGAGAAAGTATTCTAATTGAGCGCTACATCCTAGGCTAAGGGCAAGAGTCCTGATCCAGTGTCCTTCACACGTCATACTGGAAACAGTAGGACAAGAGCTCTGTATGGGACCCCATGTTTGTTCCTATAATGCAACAAGTGTACAAGAGAGGATATGCACTCAGACAGCCGTACCGAATGTGCCATTGCACTGAAAGTGTGGAAGGATACCGTGTGGAAGGATGTCAGCACGCACCATTGGAGATCATGCATAAATAAATAGTAACGCAAGGTAGAAAAAACATATAGAAGCTTGCTATAGAGGACTATAAGGCGTGGCTAGGACAGCCCTAATTAGAAAATGGATACAATTCAACCACCTCCGAAACAGATCAGGGTTGAGTCAGGAGATGCTGGAAGAACAGCTTCACGTGAATAACAAAGAGGAGTCTATGTTGGCTTGGGATTAAGGATGCTATTTGTAAGGAATAGCTGCAAAGCACAAAGGGAGGTAGATGCATAAGCCATGGATGCACATGTTTCTCTTAGATTAAAGAAGAAGAAAACATCTAAAAGAGCCAAGTATTTGACAATTAAAAGTGTATAAAATCTATAATAGGTAGAGTGAGCAAGTATCTAGAGGCCAAGAAGAGCAATGACACTCAGTATAATTCAATCAAACAGCAGTAAATAAGAGGTCAAAATTGACACATTTGTGGTCTCTTCACATGGGAATTAGAAGTCGAAAAACAAGGGATATTCATTAAGCCTCGGAAGAAGATAGTGATGTGCGTAGACTCCCTTGGATTTCCCAGAGCACAGAGCAAGTTACAAGGTCAACCACAGACGGGAAACTTTGGCTCATGTTTGGACTGATGAGAGATGATGGACTAATTGGGAAAGTGGGGAGTAATCTGACATGATTCGAACACCTCGGTTTCGTTTCACTTACGTGCTGCTAGCCAAGCCGAAAGTCCAATGTTGGGTGAGAATGTCAACCAGTAAGTGGGTCCATGGGGCAACCTGCTATCCAATGTTGCATAGACCAATGCGCTGCTAGTTTGTTCGCTGTAATCAGTGTTATATGTATTTAGAGGTAGTTCGAGGCAAGCCTCACGGTATTCAATGAAATTACCGTATTTAAAATCCTGCATCACCAAAAGTCCCACATTTTGGGACTACAAAAAGCTTGTATTCCAAAATACCAAATTAGGGGAGCAGGGGTTGCGGGTGTGTCCCCTGATCCCCAATTCGGTATTTTGATCTGCGGGGGTGTCCCCCGCATACACGACATGTGTTGTGCGGGACAAAAAGAAAAATAAAATCTCGAAATTACAAAATGAAGACCTATTGTGTTTGTGATTTTGTATTTCGAGATTTTTGTTTTCATGATATTAATGTACATCCAGCTTCACAGATAAGAGACAGCCAATGGTGTACTAACCCCTGTGTATTCTATAAGTAGACATGTTCTCCTAACCAATCCCTCCCGCCAATAAATTTTAAAGTTTGCCACGTTGGATGATGTCATAGATGAAGCATATTGGGGTATAAGACCTCTGTGTAATCATGCTCGTATGAGTATACAAGCACCAGTCAATTGTCATACAGTTGATCCTACTTTATTAAATTGAGAATAAAGTAGTACTTTGCCATATTCTTTCAGCCTGTCCGGTTATTTGGTCCGAGATCTTTATTGGTAGTTCCATCTAGGACAAGAGACGTGTGAAGGTACTAAAGCACATGTTGGTAGCAGAAGATGGTTCAGGTCTAATCAACCTGGGCCCAGAGCAAGACCTTGGGACTTTTGGCTGCTCCCGCCATTAGCCAGAAGACCGCAGATCTTCCTGTGGAGAACAGCATGCCACAAAACAAGCGTAAAAAGATACGGTTGGCAGGTCCTCTTACGACAAAATTCCGGTCCGGTCCGCACAGGTGATATGATATGATATGGCATTTATAACGTGCCTATACAAAGTATTTCAAGGCACGTCGAGGCAAGGGAGGGGGAACAGAGGGAAGACAGAGACAATGATCATACTAGGCCAGGTGTCATTCAGATTGCGCAAGTGCAGGGGAAGGGGAAGGGGAAAAATGCAGGGGGTAAGGGGAAGGGGACAGTGCAGTACATGGAAAAATCAAATAGAATAAATAAAAGCAATAAGTAAAAGTACGTCCAGCTGATGGCAAGTGCAGGGGTAAGTGCAGACATAGGTTTCAAGTGCCTGTAGGGGACTGTAGGGATACAGAAAACAGTCCCAAGTGCAGGGGTTACCAGGGAGGCAGTGCAGGTGTGCAACTGGCGGTGGAGGGGACCTGGGCCTGATATCAGAGGGTGGCCAGGTAACCAGTGGAGTTTCAGTTTCAGACAGTTCAGCAGGGGAGAGCAGGAGAGAAATGGTGCCTTGTAGACGGAAGAGGAACTGGTTGGTTGAGGGAGAGTTGATGCAGAGGGACTTGAGCTGACGTAAATAGAACATTGAAAGTGGCAAGAATAGGGTGGGGGACTGTGTTGTAAATAACATATATATATGTTTATAAAAGTAACAGGATTTTTGTGGATTGCAAAGAAGAGAAGTAGATACCTCGATTCCCGGTTCCAAGGGGACGGAAGGGTACGCAATAAAAAGACTCCAAATAGGGGTTTTAAGGATTCCTGAGGCAAGGCCAACAAGAAGAGTGCATATCAAGCTCCAGGATGGAGTAAAAATGAGAAAAGATATATTTACTAAAGATAGTAAAGGAAGGCGTACGCAGAAAAATGTAAAAAGTGCACCTGTGGGATTATAAATATGTTAGTATAAAGCTTTTGTTATGTTTAAACTAGTAGATATAAAACGATAGTAAAAAATCAAGGTGATTATTAAGATTTTTTAATCAAGAGATTGATGTAAATCAGGAGGTTAAAAATCAAAGGAAAATAATAAATAAATAAGAGATCCTTAAAATATAAACGATAAAACAATAACATATTAAAAATGGATACAAAGGTTAAATGAAGGAACAAAAAGAACATTACTGTGTAGAGTGTTAAAAAAGCTGATAAAGTAATTAGATTTTCAGATAATTAAGTGGGAATTGATGGTGCCTGCTCAACTTGATCAATGTGGTATATTTGATAACATAAAGAGAAGAATAAATAAATCAGATAAGTATAGACAGTCGAAATCGACTTGTCACCATGGGGGACACTCCTCTTCTGCACTTATGCAGGACATTGTCAAGATACACAGCTAAAATAAGAAAGTTCATGGTTCTGAGGCACGACTAATAAGACACTTATGACGTGGCCTCAGGAAGGTTTGTTGTCAAAAACAGTATTGCAACTATAACAACATATTTGCATGCTACATTTGAGGGAAATAAATTGATGAAGGAGAAGAATAAAAAGAAAGTTGAGAGCAGGAAGCAGGAAGAGGCGGAGTTAGTCCAGAAAAGGCTGTCAAAAATAGCCATAGAGAACTCGGAGTGTGCCGGTCCGGCAACAACAGTGCTGGTAGTTTACCGGCACTGTTGTTACCGGACTGGCATACTCACAATGAGGCCCATCATCATGTTAAGTTTCATCATTATTTGACGAATGCACCAGCACTGCTGTGCAGAGTGCCAATGTATCAGTCCACCCCATTCCTATGGTACTCGAATGGGAATGGGGAGTCATTTTTCGCGGCGCCTGGAACTGGGGAATTACCGATCCCGCTGCGGCTGTAATGCCCCAGTAATTCCCCATTTCCAGGCGCCGGAAAAAGAAATGACTCAGGCGGCAGCCGTGCCTTATTTACCGGCAAGGCTACCGCCAGGGCCGTAATGAGGCCTGATATGTTTTACTAATGAAGGAATAGTGTGTTCCACTCCAGAGATACATTATATGAATGTGAGAGAGTTTATATTAGCCTTTACCCGCCAGAAATCATTACGAGGGGTTCCTTTGGGCCCAGAAGTATTTTTCTATGGAGTGACTGTTTTATTATCGTGGTTACCCAGATTGATAGGTAAACTATCAAGAATACCTGATTCTTTTTTTTTCCAGACCAGACATCCCTATGGATGATGAAGAAGGGCAGATTATCCATTTGGAGTTAGAAGCAGCAGTGGTCAGAGAGGAAAGAGTGGTACTTCATGGGACAGATGATGAGGGAAGAGGATAGAGAACAGTGATAGCCCTCAGTCAAGGATATAAGCTGACAGATTTGACAGTTGAGGAGTTGTTTAAGGATGAGTACTCAGATGATCAATTAGTATTTTTCATAAGTTTTACTTATTGCATAAAAGCAGAGGATAGAGAAATACCACACAGAATGGCGTTGGTAAAAATGAAACCATTATTTCTCCAGGAAGATTTAGAGAAAGTGCTAATGCTTTTATGGACCACAAGTCTGTATGACATGGGTCTATGAAAAGGAGTTCAAATTAAGTTTAAGCCAGGAGCACTTTTGCCATGTGCAAAGCAATACCCCATGTCCAGAGAGGCGGATTAAGGTATATTCAAGACCATTTCTGCTTTGATGAGGCACGGAATATTGGTACCATCTGACTCTCCATGTAACATAACTGTTGTACCCAGTGAGAAAATCCATGGGGGAGGAGGGTTGTGGAGATTTATACAGGACCTTTGCCCTCTAAACAACATAGTCGACGCTGAGTTTCCTTTAGTTCCAAATCCTGTGACAAAATTGTGCAACATCCCATCTAAAGCCTAATATTTTACAGTCATAGATTTAAAGAGTGCGTTCTTTTCAATCCCCCACCATGAAAACTTACAGGATTGGACATACTTTTAGTATAGTAAAATCTGCCTGAAACATACTTGTTTACCCTAGGGGTACTGTAATCCCCTTCAGTCCTCCAGATGAACTGAGGCAATGTTCAGCTCGAAAGTGCAATTGTTCAATTAGTGGATAACATTTTGGTGTGCAATGAAAGGAAAGCTGTACAGAAGATTCAATTAAGCTTATGACTATCCTCTCAGAAAAAGTGGACAAAGAGAAGCTGCAATGCTGTCAGGAATATCGTCTTGTATATAGGACAGTTGATTTCTCATGAGGGGAGGAAAGTGACGTCTATAAGAGCAGAAGAAATTATGAAGACCTCAGAACCTAAAACAGTGAAAGAAATGTAACAACTTTTAGACCTATGTAATTATTGCAGGGCCTGGATTTTTGATTACAGTACATATATTCAACCACTTTTAAAAGGGTTTAAAGATGCACAGGTGGGCAAGAGTAAACAATATGGACAGATGAAATGACTGAAGGATTTGAAGAATTAAAAAAGACAATCAGTACAACCCCTGTGTTGGGAATTCCAGCTTATCATGAAGAATTTTATTTATTTTCCTATTCAAACGGAGAAGTCATGACTACAGTCCTTACATAGAAACATTAGGACGTGGAAACAAACCATTAGCCTATTATAGTGGGATTTTAGATTCAGTTATGAAAGGGCATTATCCTTGTGAGCAGTCTTTAGTTGCTGCTGCATTCACGATAGAAAAATCTTCAAGTATAACAATGGGGTGTTCAGTTACATTATTTGATGAGCATTATTTGATGTTCCTCCTCATGTTTCAGAGTGGCAGGAAGGCTGTTTCAGAGGGAGGCCCCACCAAAGACAGAGCTCTACCGCCGGCTTGTTTCTTAGATAAACGACTGACAGTGAGGGAGTTTGAGGTAGAGGTGCGAAGAGCTTGAGAGGGGAGGTATTTGCGGAGGGATAGCTGAAGGTATTTTGGACCTAGGCCCCAGAAAGCCTTGTGGATAATACAGAGGGTTTTGTATTTAATCCATGCATCCACTGGGAGCCAATGGAGGGATTTCAGATCTGGAGAGATACGATCCCAGGGCTTGAAGCCAAGGACAAATCTTGCAGTCCTGTTCTGGATTAGTTGCAGAAGGTGGAGAGTAGAGGCAGGTAGATTTAGAAAGAAGCTGTTACAATTGTCCAACCTAGAGAGAACCAGAGCTTGAGCAATAAAAAGCTTCTGGGGGAAGGAGAGGAGAGGCAGAGTACCTCTGAGGAGGTGCAGTATGAAGTTTGACCTTTTAGAGACATCAGAGATGTGAGCGGAGAAGTAAAATGTGGAGTCAAAGATGACCCCAAGGTTCTTAGCCTCGCAAGTGGAGGTAGGAGGAGGGCCAAGGGAGGCCAGCCAGAGAGTGAGGGGAAAGGAGGGTGAAGGTGTGCTGATGAGGAGGATCTCCATCTTGCTGGCATTCAAACAAAGATCACTGCCGGCACACCAATCTTGAATGGCAGTTAGGTAATGAGATGAGAGAGTGAGATGAGGTGGCAGAGCGCAGCCTGAAAATAACGTGAGTGTCATCAGAATAGCACTGGAAATTGGAGCAGAAAATGGAAATGCAGTGGCCAAGAGTTGCCAGATATTGGTTAAAAAGCCAGGGTGAGAAGTTAGACCCCTGGGGAACACCACAGATATAGAGGAAGATAGATGATAGGAAGGACTTGGGAGAGTCGATCAGAGAGGAAACAGGCCAGCCAGGCCAAAGCCAGATCAGTGATACCAAGGTTATCACGGAGACGGTTGAGCAGGATGGTATGACTGACTGTGTCGAAGGCGGAAGAGAGATCAAGTAGGATGTGGACAGAGGGAATGTTACAATCAAGGTTGGAGAGCAGATCTTCAATAATGAATAATAATAATAAAGAAACAGTCGTAGTCAGTCTTAGTCAAACAATAAAGGCCCATACTAACAAAAACCTAATGCCTCTGAGTCACAAGTTTACGGGTTTAACATCTCACCCAAGACCAGGTCATCCTTCAAGATTCTGCACAGTTTCAGCAAAACAGTTTCTCAGTATAGTATTTGATCACAGTTCACTATAGGTTCACCTAAATCAGGCTCAAACCTGTTCTTCTTGGTGGGGATCCCGTCCCCAGGGTTTCTTCACATTACACACTATAGGATTCTCTCAGTTGGGCTCAAATCTCCTTTTGTATTTCGTTGGCGAAGACTTTTGAAACTGGGAGGATTTTCGCTTTTCACGTCCACATGACCACTTCAACCCTCCTTTCTTTCTTTAATTCCACTTTACATATTTTTCTTCAGTTGCAATGTCTTTTTGAAAATGTACTTGTTACGTATGACTTGCTTTTCAAACGGGTCTCCCTCGGTCGGGACTCGGACCCTCCATTTACTTTCACACATGGGTCTCCCTCAGTCGGGCTCAGACCCTTCTTTTGCTTTTCACATGGGTCTTCCTCAGTCCGGCTCAGACCCTCTATTCGTTCTCTTGCCAAATTCAACAAAACAAAGTTGAACAGTTTGTGAAATGTTCACTTAACGCTCGTCTCTCACTTCCCACTGCCTCTACAGCTTTAAAACATTTCACAGAGACTCTTGATTGGGCAGTCTTACTTCGCCGGACCAGTCTGCTACTTTGTCTCTCGTATTCACAGTTCTTACAAATGGATTCACTTTCTCTCGCAGCTTATCGGCGCTCACGTAACCTTCATCCTTTGGATACTGTCACAACCATTTCAATTAAACATAGACCAGGCTTTCCCCCTTTCAGCTGGGCTGTCACGTGCAATCCTCACAGCCTTTTGGAAATAACGATCTCTCGCCGGGGGGTCTCTGCTTTCCTTTCCCTTTGGATTAACCCCTCGGTTTGTCGCTCCACAGAGGTCGGACTTACCCACAAGCCCCACCAAAGTCTGAAATGCAGGAAAAAAACTCTACAATTTTCAGACATTTCCCACCTGGAAACCACCAAAACACGCAGCCAACAGCACATGTCCTACCCACCCGCCTTCCCACAGGTGTGCCGATGAAAACAGTACCTCACATGTGTGAGTGCACCTACCTGGGCGCAAAGGGAAAAAGCAAAACCACTGGTATCCCCAGGTGTTTCGGGAGAGCAGATTTTGCAGGAATTTGCTCATGTGCACAACCTACAGATTTGGGCCAGGGGTGTCGCAGACACCAAGGAAAACAGGGAACCCCATGCATTTCTGAAAAGAAGACACCTGTGGCAATCCACAGAGGTCTGACTTCCACAAATCGCCCTAGAATGTATTACCCACAAGCCCTGGCAAAGTCCGAAATTTAGGAAAAACCCCACAATTTTCAGACATTTCCCACCTGGAAACCACCGTAACACACCGCCAACAACACATGTCCTACATTCCCCCGTTTCCACAGGTGTCCCGATGAAAACGGTACCTCACATGTGTGGGTGCACCTACCTGGGCGCAAAGGGAAAAGGCGAAACCACTTGTATCCCAAAGTGTTTCGGGAGAGAACATTTTGCAGGAATTTGCTTTTTTTGGACAACCTACAGATTTGGCCGTGGGGTGTCACAGCCACCAATGAAAACAGGGAATCCAATGCATTTCTGAAAAGAAGACACCCGTGGGAATCCACAGAGGTCTGACTTGTGTGAATCGCCCTAGAATGTATTACCTACAAGCCCCAGCAAAGTCCGAAATTTAGGGAGAAAAACATAATTTTCAGACATTTCCCAACTGGAAACCACCGAAACACACCGCCAGCAACACATGTCCTACCTTCCCGCATTCACACAGGTGTCCCAAGGAAAATGGTACATCACATGTGTGGGTGCACCTACCTGGGCACAAAGGGAAAAGGCGAAACCACTGGTAACCCCAAGTGTTTCGGGAGAGCAGATTTTGCTGGTATGTGCTCTTGTGGACAAGCTACAGATTTGGGCCTGGGGTGTCGCAGCCACCAAGGAAAACAGAGAACCACATACATTTCTGAAAAGAAGACATCCATGGGAATCCACAGAGGTCGGACTTGCGTGAACCGCCCTAGAATTTATTACCTACAAGCCTGGCAAAGTCAAACATTTTGGAAAAATCAAGCAATTCTTAGACATTTCCCACCTGGAAACCACCGAAACACACCGCCAACAACACATGTCCTACCTTCCCGGATTCACACAGGTGTCCCAATGAAAATGGTACATCATATGTGTGGGTGCACCTACCTGGGCACAAAGGGAAAAGGCGAAACCACTGGTAACCCTAAGTGTTTCGGGAGAGCAGATTCTGCTGGTATGTGCTCTTGTGGACAACCTACAGATTTGGGCCTGGGGTGTCGCAGCCACCAAGGAAAACAGGGAACCCCATGCATTTCTGAAAAGAAGACACCCATGGGAATCCACAGAGGTATGACTACGTGAATTGCCATAGAATGTATTACCCACAAACCCGGAAAAGTCATAAATTTAAGAAGAAAACAACAATTTTCAGACATTTCCCACCTGGAAACCACCAAAGAATACAGCCAACAACACATGTCCTGCCTTCCCGCATTCACACAGGTGCCCCAAGGAAAATGGTACATCACATGTGTGGGTGCACCTACCTGGGCACAAAGGGAAAAGGCGAAACCACTGGTAACCCCAAGTGTTTCGGGAGAGCAGATTTTGCAGGTATATGCTCTTGTGGACAACCTACAGATTTGGGCCTGGGGTGTCGCAGCCACCAAGGAAAACAGAGAACCACATACATTTCTGAAAAGAAGACATCTGTGGGAATCCACAGAGGTCGGACTTGCACGAATCACCCTAGAATGTATTACCCACAAGCCTGGCAAAGTCAAATATTTTGGAGAAATCAAGCAATTCTTAGACATTTCTCACCTGGAAACCACCAAAATACACGGCCAACAACACATGTCCTACCTTCCCGCATTCACACAGGTGTCCCAACGAAAATGGTACATCACATGTGTGGGTGCACCTACCTGGGCACAAAGGGCAAAGGCAAAACCACTGGTAACCCCAAGTGTTTCGGGAGAGCAGATTTTGCTGGTATGTGCTCTTGTGGACAACCTACAGATTTGGGCCTGCGGTGGCGCAGCCACCAAGGAAAACAGGGAACCCCATGCATTTCTGAAAAGAAGACACCCGTAGGAATTCACAGAGGTCTGACTTACGTGAATTGCCATAGAATGTATTTTCCACAAACCCTGGAAAAGTCCTAAATTTAGGAAGAAAACCACAATTTTCAGACATTTCCCACCTGGAAACCACTGAAGAATACAGCCAACAACAAATGTCCTACATTCCCACGTTCCCACTGGTGTCCCAACGTAAATGGTACATCACATGTGTGGGTGCATCTACCTGAGCACAAAGGGAAAAGGCGAAACCTTTGGTAAACCCAAGTGTTTTGGGAGAGCAGATTTTGGAGGAATTTGCTTTTGTGGACAACCTAAAGATTTGGCCTTGGAGTGTCACAGCCACCAACGAAAACTGGGAACCCATGCATTTCTGAAAAGAAGATACCTGTGGTAATCCACAGAGGTCTGACTTGCACGAATCACCATAGAATTTATAACCCAAAAGCCTTGGCAAAGTTCAAAATTTTGAGGAAAAAAACACAATTTTCAATCATTTCCTGCCTGGAAACCACCGAAACATGCTGCCAACAACACATGTCCTACCTTCCCGCGTTCCCACTGGTGACCCAACGAAAACGGTACCTCGCATGTGTGGGTGCACCTACCCTGGCGCAAAGGGAAAAGGCTAAACCACTGCTATCCCCCAAAGAGTTTGGAGAGGGAACCTACAGATTTGGGCCTGGGGTGTCACAGCCACCAAGGAAAACAGGAACTCCACATGCACTTCTGAAAAGGAGACACTTGTGGTAATCCACAGAGATCTGACTTGGGCGAATCGCCCTAGAAAGTCCAACATTTTGTAAAAAAAACAAATTTTCAGACATTTCCCACCGGGAAATTACTGAAACACGCCGCCAACAACACATGTCCTACCTTCCCGCATTCTCACAGGTGTCCCGACAAAAACGTTACCTCACATGTGTGGGTGCACCTACCTGGGCGCAAAGGGAAAAGGTGAAACCACTGGTAATCCCAAGTGTTTCGGGAGAGAACATTTTGCAGGAATTTGCTTTTTTTGGACAACCTACAGATTTGGCCGTGGGGTGTCACAGCCACCAATGAAAACAGGGAATCCAATGCATTTCTGAAAAGAAGACACCCGTGGGAATCCACAGAGGTCTGACTTGCGTGAATCGCCCTAGAATGTATTACCTACAATCCCCAGCAAAGTCCGAAATTTAGGGAGAAAAACATAATTTTCAGACATTTCCCAACTGGAAACCACCGAAACACACACCGCCAACAACACATGTCCTACCTTGCCGCATTCACACAGGTGTCCCAAGGAAAATGGTACATCACATGTGTGGGTGCACTTACCTGGGCACAAAGGGAAAAGGTGAAACCACTGGTAACACCAAGTGTTTCGGGAGAGCAGATTTTGCTGGTATGTGCTCTTGTGGACAACCTACAGATTTGGGCCTGGGGTGTCGCAGCCACCAAGGAAAACAGAGAACCACATACATTTCTGAAAAGAAGACATCTGTGGGAATCCACAGAGGTCGGACTTGCACGAATCACCCTAGAATGTATTACCCACAAGCCTGGCAAAGTCAAATATTTTGGAAAAATCAAGCAATTCTTGGACATTTCTCACCTGGAAACCACCAAAATACACCGCCAACAACACATGTCCTACCTTCCCGCATTCACACAGGTGTCCTAACGAAAATGGTACATCACATGTGTGGGTGCACCTACTTGGGCAAAAAGGGAAAAGGCAAAACCACTCGTAACCCCAAGTGTTTCGGAAGAGCAGATTTTGCTGGTATGTGCTCTTGTGGACAACCTACAGATTTGGCCGTGGGGTGTCACAGCCACCAATGAAAACAGGGAATCCAATGCATTTCTGAAAAGAAGAAACCCGTGGGAATCCACAGAGGTCTGACTTGCGTGAATCGCCCTAGAATGTATTACCTACAAGCCCCAGCAAAGTCCGAAATTTAGTGAGAAAAACATAATTTTCAGACATTTCCCAACTGGAAACCACCGAAACACACCGCCAAAAACACATGTCCTACCTTCCCGCATTCACACAGGTGTCCCAAGGAAAATGGTACATCACATGTGTGGTGCACCTACCTGGGCACAAAGGGAAAAGACGAAACCACTGGTAACCCCAAGTGTTTCGAGAGAGCAGATTTTGCTGTTATGTGCTCTTGTGGACAAGCTACAGATTTGGGCTTGGGGTGTCGCAGACATCAAGGAAAACAGAGAACCACATACATTTCTGAAAAGAAGACATCCGTGGGAATCCACAGAGGTCGGACTTGCGTGAATCGCCCTAGAATTTATTACCCACAAGCCTGGCAAAGTCAAACATTTTGGAAAAATCAAGCAATTCTTAGACATTTCCCACCTGGAAACCACCGAAACACACCGCCAACAACACATGTCCTACCTTCCCGGATTCACACAGGTGTACCAACGAAAATGGTACATCATATGTGTGGGTGCACCTACCTGGGCACAAAGGGAAAAGGCAAAACCACTGCTAACCCTAAGTGTTTCAGGAGAGCAGATTTTGCTGGTATGTGCTCTTGTGGACAACCTACAGATTTGGGCCTGGGGTGGCGCAGCCTCCAAGGAAAACAGGGAACCCCATGCATTTCTGAAAAGAAGACACCCATAGGAATCCACAGAGGTCTGATTTACGTGAATTGCCATAGAATGTATTACCCACAAACCCTGGAAAAGTCCTACATTTAGGAAGAAAACCACAATTTTCAGACATTTCCCACCTGGAAACCACAGAAGAATACAGCCAACAACAAATGTCCTACCTTCCCTTGTTCCCACAGGTGTCCCAACGTAAATGGTACATCACATGTGTGGGTGCATCTACCTGGGCACAAAGGGAAAAGGCGAAACCTTTGGTAACCCCAAGTGTTTTGGGAGAGCAGATTTTGGAGGAATTTGCTTTTGTGGACAACCTACAGATTTGGTCTTGGAGTGTCACAGCCACCAACGAAAACTGGGAACCCCATGCATTTCTGAAAAGAAGATACCTGTGGTAATCCACAGAGGACTGACTTGCGCGAATCACCATAGAATGTATAATCCAAAAGCCCTGGCAAAGTTCAAAATTTTGAGGAAAAAACCACAATTTTCAGTCATTTCCTGCCTGGAAACCACCGAAACATGCTGCCAACAACACATGTCCTACCTTCCCGCGTTTCCACTGGTGACCCAACGAAAACGGTACCTCGCATGTGTGGGTGCACCTACCCTGGCGCAAAGGGAAAAGGCTAAACCACTGCTATCCCCCAAAGATTTGGGCCTGGGGTGTCACAGCCACCAAGGAAAACAGGAACTCCACATGCACTTCTGAAAAGAAGACACTTGTGATAATCCACAGAGATCTGACTTGGGCGAATCGCCCTAGAAAGTCCAACATTTTGTAAAAAAAACACATTTTCAGACATTTCCCACCGGGAAACTACTGAAACACGCCGCCAACAACACATGTCCTACCTTCCCGCATTCTCACAGGTGCCCCGACAAAAACGTTACCTCACATGTGTGGGTGCACCTACCTGGGCGCAAAGGGAAAAGGTGAAACCACTGACCACTGGTAACCCCAAGTGTTTCAGGAGAGAACATTTTGCAGGAATTTGCTTTTTTTGGACAACCTACAGATTTGGCCGTGGGGTGTCACAGCCACCAATGAAAACAGGGAATCCAATGCATTTCTGAAAAGAAGACACCCGTAGGAATCCACAGAGGTCTGACTTGCACGAATCGCCCCAGAAGGTATTACCCACAAGCCCAGACAAAAAGTCAAATTCTTTGGAAAAATACAAATACTTTTAGACATTTCCCACCTGGAAACCAGCGAAACACACCGCCAACAACACATGTCCTACCTTCCTGTGTTCCCACAGTTGTCCCGACCAAAACTGTACCTCACATGTGATGGTGCACCTACCTGGGTGCAAAGGGAAAAAGCTAAACCACTGCTATCCCCCAAAGGGTTTGGGGAGACAACCTACAGATTTGGGGCTGGGGTGTCACAGCCACCAATGAAACCAGGTAACCTCATGCATTTCTGAAAATAAGACACCCGTGGGAATCTTAGAGAGGTCTGACTTGCGTGAATCACCATAGAATGTGTTACCCATAAGCCCTTGCAAAGTCTGAAATGTATGGAAAAAAACCTCTATTTTCAGACATTTCCCACCTGGGAAACCCTGAAACACGCCGCCAACAACACATGTCCTACCTTCCCGTGTTCCCACTGGTGTCCCAACGAAAACGGAACCTCACATGCGTGGGTGCACCTACCTGGGCGCAAAGGGAAAAGGCTAAACCACTACTACCCCCCAAAGGGTTTGGGGAGGCAACCTACAGATTTGTGCCTGGGGTGTCACAGCCACCACGGAAAACAGGGAAACTCATCCACTTCTGAAAAGAAGATACTTGTAATCCACAGAGGTTTGACCTGGGCGAATGGCCTTAGAAGGTCCAATATTTTGTAAATAAAACACAATTTGCAGTCATTTCCCACCTGAAAACTACTGAAACACGCCGACAACAACAAATGTCCTACCTTCCCACATTCCCACAGGTGTCCAGATGAAAACAGTACCTCACATGTGTGGGTGCACCTACCTGGGCAGAAAAGAAAAAGTGTTGACCGTCCACAATTCGAATGGCAGTCACAGGGAGCCCCAGCAGGGTCCCCATCCACTCCCCGAGGGAAATTCTGTAATGCTGCCTAGCCAGAGCTCCAGGGTGGTCAGGGGTGATGTACCTGGCCTTGGGTGGCTGTCCCTCATGTGGGTTGACCATCCACAAGTCCGGCAGCGGTTTTAGGGAGCTTCGATAGGCTCCGCGCCCTTTCCCAGAGGGAAAAGGTGTAACGCGACCCAGCCATAGCTCAAGGATGGTCGGGGGTGATGTCCCATGCCTTGGGCACCCGTCTCCCATGTGGATCAACTATCCCCAAGCCCAGCCTGGAGCTCTGGCAGGGCTGCGTTACAACTTCTCCCTCCAGGAAAGGTCGGAACCCTGGCGGGGCTCCCTGGGACTACCGCAGTGCTTGGAGACGGTAGCCCACATGGGAGACGAATGCCCAAGGCTGGGGACATCACCTCCAACTGTCCTGCAGTTCTTGCTGGCCTGTGTTACAACTTTTCCCCACCAGGGAGCCCAGGCAGTGTACCAATAACACCCTGAAAGGAAAAGCTGTAACACAGCCCAGACAGAACTCCAGGAGGGTTGGAGGTGATGTCCCTGGCATCCATCTCCCATGTGGGTGTACCGTCCCCAAGCACAGCAGCAGTTCCAGGGAGCCCTGGCAGGGTCCCCATCAATTCCCTGAGGGAAATTCTGTAACGAAGCCCAGCCAGAGTGCCAGGATGGTTGAGGGTGATGTCCCTGGCCTTGGGTACCTGTCTCCCATGTGGGTTGTCCATCCGCAAGCACAAGGGCACTCCCAGAGAGCTCCGGCAGGGTCCCCTAACTTTCCTGGATGGGGAAGCTCTAACGCAGGCCAGCCAGCGCTCCAAGATAGTCGGGGGCAATATCCCTGGCCTTGGGCGGCTGTCTCCCATATGGGGCGACCATCAACAAGTGCAGCGACTGTCTGGCACCGAGACAAGCGTCGAAGGCTGGAGGCATTACCTCCAACCATCATGGAGTTCTGGCTGGCCTGCGTTATAGGATTTCTCTCCGGGAAGGGTTGGGGACCCTGCCGGGGCTCACTAGGACCGCTGCTGGACTTGGGGGATGGTCGACCAACATGGGAGGCAGGCACCAAAGGCCGCAGACATCACCTCCAACCATCCTGAAGTTCTAGCTGGGCTGCGTTGCAGGTTTTCCCTCCAGGAAGGGATGGGCACCCTGTCGGGGGTCCCTGGGACCGCTGCCGCAATTGGGGACTGTCATCTAACAAGGGAAACAGGCGACCAAGGGTGAGACCGTAACCCCTGACAATCCTGAAGGTCTGGCTAGGCTGTGTTACAGCTCTACACTAGAAGGGATGGGGACCCTGCCTGGGCTCCCTGGGACCGCTGGTGAACTTGGGGTCAGTCGACCAACAAGGGAGTCAAGAGCCCAAGGCCAGGGACATCATCCCCCACTTACCTGGACCTCTGGGTGGCCTGCATTAACACTTTACCCCCTGGGAAAGGATGGGGACCCTGCTGGGGCTCACTGGGACTCCTGCTGGATGTGGGGGATGGTCGACCAACATGGGAGACAGGCACCAAAGTCCAGGGACATCATCCCCAACTGTCCTGAAGTTCTAGCTGGCCTGCATTGCAGGTTTTCCTTCCAGGGAGGGATGGGCACCCAGCCGGGGATCCCTGGGAACGCCGCTGCACTTGGGGACTGTCGTCCAACACGGGAAACAGGCGGCCAAGGGTGGGACCATAATCCCCGAACATCCTGAAGCTCTGGCTAGGCTGCGATACAGCTCTACACTCGGAGAAGGGATGGGGACCCTGCTGCGGCTCCCTGGGACCGCTGGTGAACTTGGGGGAAGTCGACCAGTAAGGGAGACAAGTGCTCAAGGCCAAGCATATCACCCCGACCATCCAAGACCTCTGGCTGAGCAGCGCTACACCTTTTCCCCCTGGGAAAGGATGGGGACCCTGCCGGGGCTCACTGGGACTGCCGCTGAATGTGAGGATGGTTCACCAACATGGGAAACAGGCACCAAATGCCGGGGACATCACCCCGACCATCCTGAACTTCTGGCTAGGCTGCGTTACAGCTCTTCACTCGGAGAAGGGATGAGGACCCTGATGCGGCTCCCTGGGACCGCTGCTGAACATTGGGGCGGTCGACCAACAAGAGAGACAGGCATCCAAGGGCAGGGCCATCACCCCCGACAACCCTACTGCTCTGGCTGGGCTGCGTTACAGCTTTCCCCTCCAGGAAGGAATGGGGACCCTGCCAGGGCTCCCTGGGACCACTGCTGAACTTGAGGGACATACGACCCTCATGGGAGACGGGCGCCCAAGGCCAGCAACATCACCCCTGACTGTCCTGGACCTCTGGGTGGCCTGTGTTACAGCTTTGACCCCTGGGAAAGGATTTTAACCCTGCCGGGGCTCACTGGGCCCACTGCTGGACTTGGAGAAGATCGACACAAATGTTGACCATTCTAATAAAAGGAAGAGCGCCATACCATGTGTGCATTGCATGCTCAGAAGAAATTAAAATCTGCATTACTAGCACAAACATGTTTCAGAAAGTGGTAGTGATTATGTTTAGTAAAGTTTTTTTCATACAAAGCAGCCAACATCCTCTATTCAGGGCACACCCATCATTCAATACATTACCTCTGCACCACCCGTTTCCACCAATACCACTGACACTCCAGTCACAGTCCCACCCACCACACTAACAATCCACCCCCCCAATTACAATGCATAATAACAAAAGCACATTTCGTACTACTTACATAAGTCAGCAAAAGCTTTCGACTAGCCAGAACTGTAAAGGAAACAAAAAAATAATCACAATCTGCACACTTACTATGGTGCTCACTTCACCTGTCCAAATACTATGCACAGGAGGTTAGCACCGCACCAATGTGTTGTGCCATTGCTAGGCGCAGATCCAGCGATCCATGCTCTTGGTTTTCTTGCAAAGCAGCCAGCACCCTTCTATTCCTGGCCACACTCATCCCTGTCTAGTGACCCCTACCCCAGTACAAACAAATGTACCCCTTCCTAGGGGCAGATTACACTGCCAATCTGCCCCCTGGGAGGGCTAGATTACATTCCCTAACCATTTGGGGCAGTAGTGGCAGAGCGCCCCCCCAACCCTTTCATACAAGCCATCCCTGGTGGTCTAGTGACTCCCACCCCCATGTAAAACACACTGCCCCTTTCTAGGGACAATCTTCCGCTAGGAAGGGCTAAATGACATTGCCAATCCATTTGGGGTGGGGGAGGGGCTACCTCACCCTTGAAATAACCCATCCCTGGTGGTTTATTGGCTCCCCCTGCCCCAGTTACAACAAATGTATTCCTTCCTAGGGGCAGATTGCCAGCCTACCCTAACAATCTGCCCCCAGGGAGGGCTACGTGGCATGCCCCCAATCCATATTGGGTGGGGGGGAGGGCCAGCCTCTTTCATTGATAATAATCCCTGGTGTCTAGTGTTCCCCACAAAACAACAACACCAAAAACAAAGCACTTGTTTTTGTTTTTTGTTTGTTTGCCTCTTCACTAGGGGGAGATGGGCAAATTGGTGTGCCCATCTGCCCCCGTGGGTTTAGCGGGGAGGGCCACCCCCTTTCCATTGCAAAGTTCCCTGGTGGCCCTCTCCCCCACCCCAAATGGATGGGGTGCAACTCATGAACCCCTTCCTAGGGACGGATTTCCCTAGCAGAGAGGGCTACATGAGATTCCACCCCCATCCATTTGGGATAGGGGGAGAGGGCCACCCCCTTTCCACTACACACATCCATGGTGGTTTAGTGTGCCCCCCCCCCACCAAAAACATGTTTTTTCTTGTTTTCTTCTTTTGTTGCCCCTTACCTACGGACAGAAGGGCACATTAGTGTACCCACCTGCCTTCAGGATGGGAAAAACATACTGCCCCATGCTTTATGGGACAGTGGGGAGAGGGCAGCTTACATAGTAAGCGGGCCCCTCACCCCTCCACTTCAAAAACAGATCCCTGGTGGTCTATTGGCATTGCTGGGCGTGGATCGAGCGATCCGCACCCACCAATGCTTCAGGGAAGGTGTCGTTGGAAAGTGGAGAACCTCCCCTTTCCGACACCTCCCTCGATCTAAACAGCACAATAATGCCAGAGATCGAAGGAGAGAAAGGTGGAAACTTACCTTCTCTTTCAGCACTGCAGCCGAAAATGCTTCAAGGAATGTGTCGTTGGAAAGTGGAGAGTCTCCCATTTCCAATGACACCTCTCTCGATCTAGACAGCCCAATAATGCCAGAGATTGAGGGAGTGAAAGGTGGAAACCTACCTTCTCTTTCACCACCGCAGCTGAAAATGGCTGCAGCAGTGAAATTTACTTTCAGTTTCACATCAGCGTGCATTACGCACGCTGACGTAAAATTGAAGGAAATCCAACCCACGGGCCGTGAGGAGGAACCTCCTCCTCACATAGCCCGGGGGTTGGATTTCAGTTTTGTGCGATCGCTGCACAAAGAGAAGTTCCAAAAAGGGCGAGCTATCTCGTCCTTGGCACTGCAAACGTAGTGCTGAGGACAAGATAGCTTGTCTTTGGCATTTATTGGGTTAAATCAAATAGCAGTAAATAAGAGGTCAAAATTGATACATTTGTGGTCTGTTCACATGTGACTCAGAAGTCGAAAACAAGGGATAGTCATTAAGCCACCGATGAAGATAGTGATGTGCGTAAACTCCCATGGATTTCCCAGAACAGAGAGCAGGCTACAAGGTCAACCACAGACGAGAAACTTTGGCTCATGGTCGGATTGATGAGAGATAATGAACTAATTTGAAAGTGGGGAGTAATCTGACATGATTCAAGCATCTGAGTTTCATTTCACTTACGTGCTGCTAGCCGAGACAAAAGTTCAAGGTTACGTGAGAAAGCCAACCAATCAGTGGGTCTATGAGGCAACCTGCTATATAATGTTGCATAGACCAATCTGCTGCTAATTTGTTTGCTATAATTAGTATTATATGTATTAAGAGGTAGTTTGAGGCGTGCCTGACAGATAAGAGGCAGTCAATGATGTACTAACCCCTATAAGTAGACGTTCCCCTAACCTATCCCTCCCGCCAATGAGTTTTATAGTTTGCCACATAGGATGACATCATAGATGACGCATATTGGGGTAAAATACCTCTGTGTAATCAAGTTCCTATGTGAGTGTGCAAGCATCAGTCCGATGTCTGCCAGTTGACCCTGCTTTATTAAATTGTGAATAAAGTAGTACTTTGCCACATTCTTTGAGTCTGTGCGGTTATTTGGTCTGAGATCTTTATTAGTAATTCCATCCAGCACAGAGACGCTTCAAGGTGCTAGAGCACAATAGATCAGGACATTTTCTAAACAATGCCACCAGCCTTTGAGACGGTAAACCTTTTTACAGAAGACAGCACAGTACTGTCATCGTTATAAGAGGATTTGCCCTGAATCGCTGTACACGGATGTAGGCCACCTGTCACTAGATCTGGGGATAATAAAGTTACCTGATTAACTTTCCTGCCTAGTGTCCATACTTACTCATTGCACCCGGTCCAAAGAAAAGACAACACAAACATTGAACAAAAAAAAATGGCCTCAGGTGATCAACTCCACAAAAAGAGAAATGTCACAAGAAATGTAAACAACATTTAGGGATAGCAATTCAAACAGGTGAAGTGCAGTTAAAAAAAGTGTTCACATCCAGGCTTTAAAGGACAGGCTGGTCGAAGTAGCACTTGTGAGGTAACGTGCATCGTTGTGGCGGAGTGCATTTGCATAAGGTCCATGAGGCAGACTTTAATATATATTACAAAATGGCAGCTTGATGTGACTGAACCCTGTGGCTAGCAGTGAGCATGCCAAAATCCACCAAAACAAGGATAGTTCTTTCATTGGTACTGCTCAACTCATCGTGCCATTGCACTGCATTTTCTTATGCCCGGTTTGCTGCATTTGTTGAAGCATTTTTTAGGGGGAACATATATTATTGGTAGTTGGGGTAATGGGATGGAGAAGGGGTGGAGAGCTTGCGAGAAGGGTATGGGGTTCTTGCCGTCCCATAAATAATGCCTCCTACATCGCAACAATAAAACATAACACACATAGCCTCGCACAATGACACATGACAGCTACCAACTGAAAAAGCACATCTAAGCTCCGCGAACTGTGTTAACAGAACTGAGGCTGCCAACAGCACATCACAGCTCTCTTGCTCTTTTTCCTGCTCAACCTTTCTAAATCATCCCACCCTTTTTCCTTTTCAGATCCGCCATAGCGCAAGGGGACCACTACGGTGGTGATAGTGCACGTTATAAATATCCTTTAACATGACATAATATGCAGTGAAAGGGCCACCGCAACGAAGTGCACCAGATCCAGATGTCAGGCTCCATTATGCTGAGTGCACCTGTATTTCGCCTGCTGTACAAGGGGAAAGAGGGTGAGTAAGCATTTGCTGTGATGAGGTTGGGGGAGTGTGGTATCCTGGTTGTGCTCTGGGAACAGGCACATGTCTTGCAGGAGGACCAACCCGGTACTTTCAGCAACAGTGATTATTATTGCAGGTAGGGGGATGTCTGTTGGCCCCTGATGTAAGTCTTTGGGGATGTTGGTGTTCCTTTCTTCAATTACCTTTTTTGGATTAGTGACTGATTTTCTGAGGACGGGTGGCTCCTGTTGACTGTCCAAAAGTGCCTGCATACAATCTTACTAGCTTCTTTTGGCTTGATTGGTCATTGCCTTATTGTATTTTTTTTTTGTTGTCATCTAAGTTTGTGTGTGGAGTGGTCTAGTGTGGTCTTATCTGCTTGTGTTATTGCTGGACTCTCTTTGTGATCGGTTGTTTGGTGCATCATATAATTTGCTTCCTGAATTATTTTCAGAGGAATTTTGGCTCCTGTTGCCCATCCACCATGCCTGCACCATCTATGCATCATCTTAGTGCTTCAATCTTACTGGCTTCTTTTGACTTGATTTGTCATTGCCTTTTTTGTATTTTTTTAATTGTCATCTAAATTTGTGTGTGGAGTGGTCTAGTGTGGTCTTGTATGCTCATTTCATTGCTGGACTCTCTTTGTGATTGGTTGTTTGTTTCATCATATCATTTTCTGCCTGCATGAATTTCTGAGGAATTATGGCTCCTGCTGACCGTCCACCAGTGCCTGCACCATGTATGCATCATCTTGGTGGTCCAGTACTACTGGCTTCTTTTGACTTGATTTGTCATTGCCTTTTTATATATTTTTTTACTATCATCTAAGTTTGTGTGTGGAGTGGTCTAGTGTTGTCTCGCATTGTCATTTTATTGTTGGACTCTCTTTGTGATCGGTTGTTTGGTGCATCATACCATTTTCTTCCTGCATGATTTTTTTAGGAACGGTGGCTCCTGTTGTCCGTCCACCAGTGCCTGCACCATTTATGCATCATCTTTGTGGTCCAGTCCTACTGGCTTCTTTTGACTTGATTTGTCATTGCCTTTTTTGTATTTTTTTAATTGACATCTAAATTTGTGTGTGGAGTGGTCTAGTGTGGTCTTGTGTGCTCATTATATTGCTGGACTCTTTTTGTGATTGGTTGTTTGTTTCATCATATCATTTTCTGCCTGCATGATTTTCTGAGGAATTATGGCTCCTGCTGACCGTCCACCAGTGCCTGCACGATGTATGCATCATCTTGGTGAGCCAATCTTACTGGCTTCTTTAGACTTGATTTATCATTGCCTTTTTATATATTGTTTTATTGTCATCTAAGTTTGTGTGTGGAGTGGTCTAGTGTTGTCTCGCATTGTCATTTTATTGCTGGACTCTCTTCGTGATCGGTTGTTTGGTGCATCATATCATTTTCTTCCTGCATGATTTTTTGAGGAATGGTGGCTCCTGTTGTCCGTCCACCAGTGCCTGCACCATTTATGCATCATCTTGGTGCTCCAATTTTACTAGCTTCTTTTGACTTGATTTGTCACTGCCTTTTTAGTATTTTTTTAATTGACATCTAAATTTGTGTGTGGAGTGGTCTAGTGTGGTCTTGTATGCTCATTATATTGCTGGACTCTCTTTGTGATTGGTTGTTGGTTTCATCATATCATTTTCTGCCTGCATGATTTTCTGAGGAATTATGACTCCTGTTGTCCGTCCACCAGGGCCTGCACCATTTATGCATCATCTTGGTGGTCCAGTCCTACTGGCTTCTTTTGACTTGATTTGTCATTGCCTTTTTGTATTTTTTTATTCTCATCTAAGTTTGTATGTGGAGTGGTCTAGTGTGGTCTTGTATGCTCATTTTATTGCTGGACTCTCTTTGTGATTGGTTGTTTGTTTCATCATTTCATTTTCTGCCTGCATGATTTTCTGAGGAATAATGGCTCCTGCTGACCGTCCACCAGTGCCTGCACCATGTATGCATCATCTTGGTGATCCAATCTTACTGGCTTCTTTTGACTTGATTTGTCATTGCCTTTTTATATATTTTTTTATTGTCATCTAAGTTTGTGTGTGGAGTGGTCTAGTGTTGTCTCGCATTGCCATTTTATTGCTGGACTCTCTTCATGATTGGTTGTTTGGTGCATCATATCATTTTCTTCCTGCATGATTTTCTGAGGAACGGTGGCTCCTGTTGTCCGTCCACCAGTGCCTGCACCATTTATGCATCATCTTGGTGATCCAATCTTTCTGGCTTCTTTTGACTTGATTTGTCATTGCCTTTTTGTATTTTTTTAATGTCATCTATGTTTGTGTGTGGAGTAGTCTAGTGTTGTTTCCGCATGCTCATTGTATTGCTGAACTCTCTTCGTGATCGGTTGTTTGGTGCATCATATAATTTTCTTCCTGCATGATTTTTTGAGGAAGGTTGGCTCATGTTGACTTTCAAATAGGGCCTCCAGCCAAGCTTACTGGCTTCTTTTGACTTGATTGGTCATTACCTTTTTGTATTTTTTTAGTTGTCATCTAGGTTTGTGTGTGGAGTGGTCTGGTGTGGTCTTGTCTGCTCGTTTTATTGCTGGACTCGCTTCATGATCGGTTGTTTGGTGCATCATATCATTTTCTTCCTGCGTGGTTTTCGTCTGCTCGTTGTTCCGGCTTTTTCTCTCTTTCTGTGAATTTTAGTCATGATATCACTTTATGTACCATTTCGTTACGTTTTGTAAAGCACAGAGTGATATAGAAGAGCAAATGCAAAATAAAACAAATAAATAAGATATGGATTTAGTGAATGATGTATCATGTACAATGAACAAGCTACAAAAAAAGTTGTGACTGAGTCCATTACAGTAAAGATTTCTGTGTTAATTCATGTAGAACAAGCACTGGCCCCAGTGTTGGCGTTTCTACGGGCAGAACGAGTGCCTCAGTCAGATAGTCTTTAACATACAGCTCTTGGCATTTTATTAGAAATTAGCTTAACAGCCTTCATAACATGTTATAGTAGCCTTCATCTTTTCTTTACAAAACAAAAAGAGGACCTTATTTTCTGCTTCATAACTGCATTTAAGTCCTACCATTTCAGACAGACGCTTCTCCACTCCGAAAGGGCGATTTTAAATCAATCATACTAGACTAGTTTACAGAAGAAGAAACAGCTGAAGGGGTGCCATTAGCTTCTTTCTTTTCAGAGAACTGTTTCTTTCAGGCAGAAAATACTGTTTTAAAGCCTAAATGTGACGAGAACTAAGGCAACACAGACAATTTTCTACTGGTCCTTGTTCCTCCATACATCTATCCTTCCACAAATACCAAAAAGTGTGATGCCCACATACACGTTCTATACCATTAGTTTATTTCCCTCAGCACACACGACTACCACTACATAGTGCGTTAGCTCTTGAGGCCACCATAGCTCTCAACCATTTATGTCGCAAAGGCGGGTGAAAACACCCGATTTTATTTTTGGCGGGTGAGAGGCCCATTGAAACGAATGGGCGTGCAGGAGGCTTAGCGGGTGAGTCAGCTGTTTACAAGGCGGGTGACACCCGCCAAAAGCGTGTGAGTTGAGAGCTATGGGCCACACTCGTCCCAGTTTCGGATAAGGGAAACCGGTGAACAAACCAAGCAGGGTTACTTTTCCAGTAACACCTTAAAGCTGGGCCCGTCTTCTAAAGCCAGCCGCGAGTGATATAACTCAACCATCCGCAGCCACCCCAGTATGCCTTCCCTCTATTTACCATCATCACAGTGTGTGGGCATACTTCACTTCCTGGGGCATACCTCACTTCCTGGAGGAGCGCTCCTCCGTTGCAGCCAGCAGTAGTTATTCCTGTCAGGTCAGGGGTTGAGGTTACTCCCAGTTCAAGGATGAGATCGGAGTAGGACGCGCATCCGCAATGCTTGCCTCGAGGCATTCAGATGTTTTTCACATTCATAAACATAGACACTTTTAAGGCAGGAATAGAAGCACAGAATGGCTGTATTTGTTGAGCCATGTTGTTTATTATTGTAGAAAGAGCCTCCTGCAAGCAAGAGCATTGCGATGCGCCCCTGAATTCCAAATAACATGGTATTTACTTGTTTAAATAAACACTTGGGGCAGATTGGAGACTGCCCCAAATCGTAGGGCTTGATTTACAAAGCAAAGGGAAACCGGGAGCAAAGTGTGGCATCCGCAGTTTGCGACTTGGACTATTCACAAAAGTTGTGATTGTGCACAAAGCAGGTGATTGCACATTTTAGCTCACTAACGTTCTAATAAATATGAGCCACAATTGGCTCACACAATGTGCACAAGTAGCTTCGGCCCATTGCCCACACAATGTGCATTGCGAAACAGTGGCAAAAGGCACGTGGAACGGATAGAACACTGCATAAATTGCTGTCCCCGGCCAGACCTCTCAACCTTTTGAGTCACCAGTGTCAATCCAGAGAATTTTAGTTTTGGCGGGTGAGAGTCCATTGAAGTCTATGGACGGGTAATAGGCTTGGTGGGTGAGCACCACTTCCCTTTTTCAGTGTATGCGCACTCCTGTTCAGGTTCCCTACCCTTTGAGTTGGTGGGTGAGTGGACTAACTCCATGGCAAGTGAGACGCGCTAAAACCATGTACGTTTAGAGCTGTGTCCCAAAACAAGCAAACTACAACATCAGAAGGCAAGCACGCAGCTTTAACAGTCACAGACAAAGGGCCTCATTACGAGTATGGAGGTAGCCATGGTGCTATTAGCGCCATGGCTGCCTCCATACCGGGCTCCAATACCGGGTTCCTGCAATGAGCAATTACCGGGTCATTCCGACATTGGAGGACCCGGTAATTGCTCTGTGCAGGAACCCATCCCCATTCCCATTGAGCCCACATAGGGCTCAATGGGAATGGGGAGGGAGGTAATAACAGGCACATTACAAATGGCCCGTTATTAGCTCCCTCTTCCCCTCGCGGGACCCGGAAAGGACGTCTGGTTTTACCAGACGTCTGTTCAGGGTCCCGCAAAGGGAACCACGTAATAGGCGCTCCCGTAATGACGGGTGCTAGTCCCTTACCGGCACCCTTCTTTACGGGAGTTCCAGGGTCGTAATGAGGCCCAAAGAATGGCTAACAAGTAACAAAGCAAAGTGCCTCCCAAACCACAATGTGGCACATGTACAGATTAAAAACAACAGACCACAATTCAACAACAAGCAAGCATGCAAAAACACATAAAAACGAGTGAAAGGTGAGGCCTACACATGGCTAGGATACTGTGAGGAATTCAACCAACCACACAGTGGGTGTGCGCTGACCTGGGCTTTTTTTGAAAATGAATGATGGTAGATCAACCTTGGAAAATGTGTGCGGCAAATACGCACACATTTCCCTATGCTCACCGAACGACATACACATAGACCTGTGTACTCTGGGTGGACACGGCCTACAGGCGCAGTCCCCCCTGTTATATTTAGTTGGGATGTGACAGCCAGGAATACACCATGGGCCTCATTACGATTTTGGCGGTAGCCATGCCGCTATTTGCAGCATGGCTGCCGTCAAAATCGGGTAGGGCTGAATGGGAATGGGGGAGGGAGCAAACAACTGGCCGATTACGAGCGGCCCGTTGTTTGCTCCCTCTTCCCTTCGCGGGACCCGGTAAGCACGCCTGGTTTGACCAGGCATTACTTACCGGGTCCCGCAAGGGGAGCTTGTAATGAGGCGGAACGGGTTTAACGGGTCCGCCTCCTTTAGCGGGTCCCGTTAATCCGTTCCGCCTCACTTGTAATGAGGCCCCATGTCATCTCGGAAGGGTGCGGGACAAACCTTCCCCCTGCCATGGCCAGCATAATTAACTAGCAAAGGTTCCATGCATCCACCTTGCCATTTTGTTGGGCCCTGCAGTTGGTATCAGTGTTTAACATAATTATCGTACTAATGGAGTATACTTCAAACAGGCCCACATGGGGCCTGGCTGCAGAGGTTAACAAAAGAGACAGGAAACTCCAACAACCTTTCATATGCACTGTGTCAACCTGAAGCTAGCTCCCGCCCTTAGTATCGATTGACAGTGAAATATCATGCCTGGGACTGTGTATATTACTGTGTATATTACAGTAGCCATCCCTGCAGGGGTACCCCATTCAGAAGGTAGGAGTATGTGGATTGACGGTGCCAGAAAGTCTGGTCTGCCTGTAGCTTCAAGGTAGACCTGCCGCTTTTTATCCGGAACCACAGAGAGCTCAATTGACCAGAGAGACCCTTTGATCCACAACAGACAGGAAGAGGGGTGGGACTTAGTATTACATTTTTTTATTGTTCATTTATTAATACCAGGGAGTGGTTTATAAGCACAGGATTGGGATTTGAACCTGTGCTGTGCAGCCTTTTCTTGCTTCCAAGACAAAGCCGTTGCCTCTGAGCTGTCCTTCCTATATGTTTTCACCCCTTTACCTTTTCTGTTGCAAAGCACTCTGGTTATGACCTCATGCATACAGGAGATTGTTGGTGGGGACCCAGGATTGGTTCATTAAGTAGGCTTAGCGTACACCAATCCCTGTGATCCATTTGGCTTTAAAAGAGGGTTGAGCCCCTCTTTAGGGCAGATCATCTGACGACTTTGCAAGGAGTAGCAAGAGGAACTCATCATTGGACCCTGGTTGAAGGTACAGGCTGCCTTAAATCTTCCACCAGTGAAGGAAGGCCAGGACCTCCCAGAGGGAAACAAGATCCCTCCCCTAAACATCTCCCCAGGGAACAGAGGGAGATGCCGAATCCAGAGGACCTTCAGCAGCCCCAGAACCAGTACCCAGCCAGCACCCAGCATGCCCTGCTAGGCTCTGCAGGAAGCTTCCTAGGTGGGAAGAGCCAGAGAGTCTCTGAATCAAACCAAGGACAAGGCAAATGCCTGCAGCACTCTCCTCAGCTTTCGGCCGTCCACCTTGAAGGACCACACAAGACCAGTGAGGAAGCTAGGAGAAGTCCATCGACAATGGTCTACTGATGTCTGCCATAAAGGACATTTTCGATCCAGTGGAACCCCTCGAGCTGCAACTGACTGCACTGCTGACTGTTGTTACGCTGCAGTCGCTAACACCGTCTGAGACGCCTCGACCAGTGCTTCAGAACTACTGACCAGCACTGAGACGATTCCTGACCCTGAGCCTCTGTGTAGGCCAGCCTGCAGCCATCGGCCCAGCCTCACTCGCCGAACTGCGTGCCGCCTGATACCCGCAGCTGTCTCCCATCTTGAACTGTGTTGCAGAAGCTGCAATGTGGCCTGAAACCGACTCGACTCTGTTGAGGACCAAGAACATCTACAGCGTAAGGTACATTGTGGTTCTGCCCCACTGGTCCTTCTTCGAAGGCCCCTAGTTAAGTTTTACGACCCATTGCTCTCTTTGTGCTGAAACCAAGTATCCTTGAACTATTGTGATTAATTTCTATACCGACTTCCCTCCTGTCAGTATCCAGAGTGCATCCCTTTTCCTTCGTTGAAACTGTCTGTCCTCTGCATTCCATACAGGGTGGGTATGGGTTGTATTTTGTAGTGTGCTAGAACTGTCTGTTGTGTTAATAATAAAGTTAATATTTTTATACATCCTTGACTGGACTGCTGCTTTTAGCATTGGGTATTAATTGTATTTTCGCTGTGTTAACTGACCAACGATCCACGACCATTCCTAGATAAACCTGCTGTTCCGTCCACGTTACCAAAATTAGACAAGGAGGTTAATAATTTGCTTGTTTTTCCAATCTGTTCTGATCTACTAGAAGTGTGGGGCTGACTGATGGTTTAGAAACCAATATTCATCACTGTACCACTGGTGCCCTAGAAGTTGATTGATCACACTGGTGGCAGGCGGTCGGATCAAGTTAGAGCCTTGCACACAGCTCAGTCACCCAAAGATAAAAGTACTGTTACAGGCAGCGTTTAGACACTGCTAGGTATTGTTTAATAATCATGGATCTTGACATAGAGACTGTGAAAGGCATGACCAAGGATGTCCTGCGCGTCCTATGTCAAGAGAGGGTACATCCCCACATCACTAAGGTTAATAAACCTGAGTTGCTGACCAGCCTCCAAGGTTCGGTAGAAGCAAGGGCGGTTGGAGAGAAGACCCCAGGGGACAGGCTAGACCCTGTGTACCCGAATGAAGAAGACCTTCCGGAAGGGGTAGTGGAAGATGACGGGGAGGACAACATGAGCAGTGTTTCCTCTCCAAGCACCCCGCCAGGGGGCAGGCGTGATTTCTCAACACTCTGGAGTGACAGTGAAGTCAGGGGCCAGTGCAGCCCCCTGCAGGTCCCAGGACTCAGCAAGGTCTCTAAGTGGCCGTGCAATTGTTCTGGCTGTTAGCGAGGTAGCGGCTAGAAAGCTCCTACTATAGGAGAGGAAACTGGCACTACAGGAACAGAAACAGTGGGACAAGGTCACCATAGAGCTAACAGATCCACCTCTGGCGAAAGCAGTGCTAGTGGCTCAATCCAGGGTGCCCCGAATAAGCCCTAGCAGCACATGCCCAAAGAATAAGTGCAGGCTTAAGAAGTGGGGAAGGATATTTTTGACTGGTTTGAAATGCTTGAGTTTGCTTTTCAGTTGCAGGAGGTCTATGCAGTACTGTGGGGTGCAGCCCTGATGAGTCGCTTACCGACAGCAGGGACTAATGCAGTTATTCAGTTAACTCCCAAGGAAAGGACCATTTATCAGAGCATGACAGTGGCCCTACTCAGAATGTTCTGTAAAACCCCAGAACAATATCTCACGAGCTTCAGAGAGTTTGGAAAGAAAAGTGGGCAGACATTTGAAGCATTCACACACTTGTCATTGAAATGTCTGAGCTGGTGGGTGTCTGGTAACAAAGTTTACACATTTAACTGGCAGTTAAGGGGTTAAAGGGATGCACAATTCTATTGTGTGTGAGCATATATTTAAGAATTGTGAGGTTGACCTACACCAGCCTCTTGTGTACAAGACTATTTTAGACCCTAGGGAGCTTAAAAAGGCTGCTGACAAGTTTGAAAGTACTTGTGTCCAGAAAAAGGCTCAGGCAAGCACACCTAACCCAGAAGAAAAATCTTTAGACAAAACCTTTGACAAGAATGGGAAGGACAAAGGTCCAATCCATTCCTCTTCGAAGTCAGGTCCCCAAAAGACTGAAGGGAAATCCCAAAACCTTAGTTCAGCCGCACACACCGAAAAGAAGAGCACAGGCACCTCTAACACTGGGACACCTACATTCTCACCACCCAAAGGTTGTTTCGTTTGTAAGATGCTGGGGCATAGGAAAGCAAGCCATACCCAAGCAAGTCATAGTGAATCTTGGACTCATAGAAGAGGCCATCATTACTGTGGGCCGCCTAGAGGAGGACTTCCCATTAGGCAAAGGAGTGGCCCATTGTGGACTGGTTACACTGAGTGGGAACGGTGCCTGTTCTCCAGAAGAGATCCCATTTCCCAAAAAGTTCAACTCTATCTAGAACATATGTATATCAATGGGCACAGAACTCCTGTGGTCCGAGACACAGCAGCTAGCCTCACTGCTGTCATCCGGCAGTGGGTGCAGCCAGGCCAGTATATCGATGGGCCTGATTGTAGCATCAGTGGGTATTACGGAAAGAGTCAGTGCCTCTTGGCGATAGTAGAGTTCAGCTGGCAAGGTGAAATGACCCAGCACCGTGAAGCGGTGAAAGATTCAATCCTAATCCCCTATCTGCTGAGTAAAGATCTTCCTGATCCCGAGTGAGGAGCGGCTACGGCCCAAGAGGCTGCCAGATTGAAGACTGTCAGAGCCTAAGGGCCTGGAGTGCTTCCAGAGGGCTTGTTGGAGGGACCGGTGTGTCCGGTATCCCCTAGTCCTGTAGACAGGGGGACAAATCTGACCCTCATGCCCCTCACACGGCTCTCAACATGACGGTAGGGAAACGACAGCTGTGCCTCACTCTTAGGCCCATCACCGCAATCATCGATGTATAGCAGGTGTGATGAGCGTTATCCTCTCAGACAGCCATTCAGACTATACCTAATTGATCATTTGGACGATATGGAAATGAAATTGATCAAACAAGTCGACTGGCTGCAAAGCCAGAAATCAATGACTTCATTGCTGACAGCGCAACGTAGCCGCACTTATACATGAAGTACATATTCATCCATTTGCACACTTGTAGAGAAGAACACTCTTCTACACGTTCTGCCACCTTTAAAAACAAAACAAAGAGTTGGACCTGAGCCTAGCATTAGTAATAATGCTACTCAAGTAGATGAACCTGAAAAAAGGGAAGGATATTGGCAGTGGTTACCCACTATTTTTAAGACCCACTTTACAGGCATGCCACCCTACTCAAAGTATCCTGTACTCATGGAACACCAGAGGCTTTAATCATTTGTCGGCAGATGACGGGCTGCTAAATAATATCAATCTTTTTCAAATTATAGCGCTATAAGAGACATGGATTACTGAACTATTTAAGATTGATGGGCGTAGCACTGCTCAAGTGCTAGCCACCAAAAGACAAAAAGGTCGGCCACGAGGTGGTTTACTCATCTCCGTACGTCATCCCTGGTCATTAAACATCATACATTCGTCTGCAATGATACTAGCTGTCTTAGTAAAAACGGAGCATACACTCTCTGCTGAGATCTTAAAAATAAATATTTATGATACTCCACACTAACTGTGGAATAGTGAAGCAATTGCTGGAATCAAATAGGCGAAACATCCCCGTGTTTGCAGTAGGTGATTTCTATGCAAAGATCTACAATAGTATTCTATCACCTTTCCATCCACCCGAGTCCGGTCCCATGCTAAAAATGGAAACCGATTTGCAAGGTAAAGCGTGGTCTAAATTGCTGACTAGTTTCAACTTCACCATGTCAAATGGCAATTGTAGTGGAGATGCCATTAGAGCTCACACCAGAATTAGTGGCAAGTGTGCTTCCACTAGTGATTATGTGTTCACTAATTAACTGTCATGATCTCTGCTTCCAAAAGGTCAGGGTTTTCCCAACTCCCTTGGAAGCAGATCCATAACCCAGGTTCCGAGTGCCAACCAGTCCCAATTGGGACCTTTTGGACCCAGTCCTGGCGCCAGTGGCACCAGGCTCATAAATATGCCCAGTCCCAGCGTTGGAAGCGCCGGGCTCATAATGCTTGGGTGGACTTACCTGCAGCAGACCATGCTGCTTACTTGCCTGCCAGTTGAGCCTCTGATCCTCTTCTGTTTGGAACTACTTTTCCTGTTGGGTGGGGCAGGAGCCACTCCCTAGATTCAGAACACTGGAACTCTTCTGGAAAGCAGGAACTCTTTTCTTACCTAGGCGTGGCTGTGGAAGGAGACACCTAAGCACTACAGGAGGCTATTTAAACCACACCCGATGGATGAATCTTGCTTTGCGTTATTCTGCATCCTCTGCAGCAGAACCCTCTTCGTGTCTTCTGCATCTGATCCTGGGCCTAAGGAAAAAGGCTTACCATCCTGAATCCAGTCTTCAGCAACACCTATAAAGACAAGAAAGAACAGGTTAGCATTACGGTCTTCAGTGACAGCTCTTCACTTACCTGGTCCATCGGCTGTCACCAACGCCTCGCGCTGCATTCCGGCATCTGAAAGACAAAGGGCCTCATTACGACCCTGGCGCTAAGGGGTCTGCGCCAGCGTTAGCTGCGCGGACCCCTTACCGCCAACTACGAGTTCCCGGAGCGCCATGGTCATTTTTCCGCCCGCTTTTTGCGGGCGGAAAAATCCATGGCGCTCTGGGACCTTGGTGTTAATTACGCCACCGTACTTTACGGTGGCGTAATTAACTCCTTCCCCACTCCCATTGAGCCCTATGGGGCCGAAATGGGAATGGGGAAGGGTAAATGGGTCAATGGGGACTTACCGCCCCGCCGACCTCGGAATGGGGCGGTAAGTCCGCCATCCGCCATGGCGTAAAGGGACTTTGCGCCATGGCGGAAAAGTCCGCCGATGGCGGAAAAAATCCGCCTGGGTCGTAATGAGGGCCAAAGGCTTACCTACTCTTCGTGCGCTCCGGAGGTCTTCACACTGCATTCCGGCATCTGAAAGACAAAAGCTTACCAACTCTTCGCACGCTCCGGAGGCCTTCGGCGCTGCATCCCGCATCTGAAAGACAAAACAAGGTGCGTTTAAAGACATTGGGGAACTTTAATACTCACGTGCCATTACTCCTTTCCACATCTAACCCAGTGGGTATTCCGGCACCCTGCAGCCGCTCCGAACTTGTACCTGCAAAATAAAAAGACAGTTAGAGCGCATCGTGAAGCAGGCAACAAGCGCTTACTTACGTGCTTCCAGGCGCTTCTATTCATCACACGGGCTCCATCTTCAACTCACTTCAGCCCGTCATCCGCCATCGCCGGAACCCTGCAAAACAGGAAACATCATTACTAAAGACTTTAAAGACATTAGAATTACTCGAAACTTACCGTTCGTGCAGTAAACGACGGACAGCAGTCCTCTGAAGTCAAGAGGCCTGCTCCCCTTATCCAGTGAAGAAACTGGTTACAGCACCCTGCCCCGAGGCAGATGGAGAGCACGGCGTTCACTTACCTAAGGTGAGAGCGTTAACCTTTGGGGTTCTACAGGAGAAGAGAAAGGGAAGAAGAGAGAGACATTCAATAACCCAGTTCCTTAATCCCATATTTTCTATCTGCAGACATCTTACCCTTCGAGTCAGACATACAGTGCACAGAGGTCCAGCCCAAAGAGCCAGCCGTGTGTTACACATCACCTTTGAAAATACGGTATACGCCCAGTCAAGACCGGCGCCTCTACGGGAATCAGGTGAGCGTTACAGAACGCAAAGCCTACCACAAAACTCCCGTCCAGGCGCTATGGAAACCTCGGATACCGACCAGCTAGCCCAGTTACTTGGGGAACTAAGGGCAGAAGTGCATGCAGCCCGTCAGGAAACGAACGCTCTAAGAAGGGAACTGATTATTTCCAAGGAGCGAACAGATGATCTCGCTAGACAATTGCTACAGTCACAAGCCGGACAGACCCCGTTACCCGCATCTGGGGGAAATCTTCCTTCAACATCCTCTATGAATCCAGTGCAGATCAACCTACCTGGGAATGTACCTCTGGCTCCGCCCGAACGATTTTCTGGTGACCCAAAGAGGTTTGCAGTATTTATCAATCAGTGCCGGTTGCATTTCTTATGCCGGCCAGCAGCCTTTCCAACTGATCAAGCTAAAGTAGCTTTCGTGCTTTCGTACCTTAGTGGCAATGCGGCAGACTGGTCGATCCCTCTAGTAAATCAAGATGATCCGGTCCTCCATGATTTTCAAGCTTTTCAGCTCAGTATGGAAAAACTGTTCGCAAGACATTCACAGGGGCAGGCCTTGGACAATGAGCTTGTTTCGTTGCGACAAGGTAATCAAGACCTCTTGGCTTATATTGCGTCTTTCAACAGACTGATAGTGGAAACTCAATGGCCTGAGGACAAAAGGATTACGCTGTTTTATAGAGGTCTACGTGGAGAGCTCAAAGATGTGTTAGCCCAAGTAGTGAATCCCCCACAAGATTGTTCGGACTATATAGACTTAGTCGTTCAAATAGATCACAGACTGCAGAACAGGAAGGCCGATCGTTCCAAGTTTGATGCTCGAGTATTTTCCAAACCGCCAACACCTTCCAAAGGAGTAGACTCCGGGGAACCCATGCAAATAGGGGGTCTGAAAGGTCCTCTAACACAAAAGGAGCGGGAAAGGAGAAAACAGTTGCAATTATGCCTCTATTGCGGAAACTCAGGGCACTTTCTTCGAGACTGTCCGGTGAAACCTGCCAAGAAGGCAGTAGGAGCTGCAGTTACCAAAGTTACAAACTCTGAGCAGGGAAACGACCTCGCCCGACAAGAATAGAGGTCCTCTTGCCGAGCGTGAAAACCAGTTCCGTGACCTCGCATTTCATGATACCTATGGTCCTCATTAGCCCTGATAATCCGGATCGATTACATGCAATTGAAGCTTACGTCGACAGCGGTGCCATCGGCAATTATGTGGATCATGAAATAGTTTTGAGGATGAATCTAACTCTTTGTCCCAAGGCTGTAAAGGACGTCATTACTACGGTGGATGGTACGGAGATAGCCTCCGGGCCAGTAATGCATACCACTCAAGAGGTGACGCTAGTAAGTCAAGATGGACACCATGAGAAGATCGTGTTCGATGTGATCAAGGCCCCTCAGTTTCAGATTATTCTAGGAATACCTTGGTTAGAGAAACACAATCCTCTGATCGATTGGCGAGCAAGAACGGTCCAGTTTCCAGAATGTGTCTCTACTTGTCACCCTCCACCTGGTGTTGCACTGGCAGCAATTTCTTCAGAGACTCCCCAGTTACCTCCCGAATACCTAGAATACCAAGATGTTTTCCGGAAGGATCAGGCTAACTCTCTACCTCCTCATAGGTCTTATGACTGCCAGATAGACCTGATACCTGGATCTACTCCTCCTTGTAGTAGAATTTATGCCCTCACCGAGCCTGAGAACCTTCACCTTCGACAATACCTGGATCAATACCTGGCAAATGGGTTTATTCGTCCTTCCAAGTCCCCTGCTTCTTCAGCTTTGTTCTTCGTTCCAAAAAAGGAAGGAGACCTTAGAACTTGTATAGATTATCGCTCCCTGAACCAGATCACCGTTAAGAATAGATATCCGTTACCTTTGATCCCTGAACTCCTGGACCAAGTCAGAAAAGCATGCATATATACAAAGCTGGATCTTAGAGGAGCTTACCACTTGGTACGAGTAAAAGAGGGCGATGAATGGAAGACGGCCTTCCGCACCAAGTATGGGCTATTTGAATATCAGGTCATGCCCTTCGGATTTTGCAATGCCCCGGCCGCCTTTCAATATTTTATGAACAATGTCCTCAGAGAGCTCATAGATGTGTGTGTTGTTGTTTACATTGACGACATCCTCGTTTATTCTTCATCGGAATCTGAACATCGGAAACACGTGAAAATGGTCCTCGAAAGATTGCGTCAACACAAACTTTTCGCTAAGTTGGAAAAATGTGTTTTCAACGTGACTGAAGTTGAATTCTTGGGATTCATATTATCACCTGGCGGAGTGCGTATGGATTCAAAGAAGGTCGATGCAGTTCTCAAATGGCCATCACCATCCTCCGTAAAAGGTGTGCAAAGCATGTTAGGCTTCGCTAACTTTTACCGCAGGTTTATCCCCGAATTCTCTCGAATAGTCCAGCCCATCACTGCCTTGTTAAAGAAAAACAAACGTTTTGAATGGTCTACCGAGGCGGAACAAGCTTTCCAGGATTTGAAGACTAAATTTATCTCTGCACCAATCTTAAAACACCCTTGCCCCGAACTCCCCTACATCGTGGAAACTGATGCTTCAAGCCTTGCCATGGGGGCAGTTCTATCACAAAAGGACCCGGTAACCAATCAGTTGCATCCCGTGGCATTTTGGTCCCGCAAATTCTCGCCTCCTGAAATCAATTACACGATTACTGACAAGGAACTTCTGGCTATCAAGTCTGCCTTTAAGGCTTGGCGGCATTATCTGCTGGGGTCCCGACACACCGTTACTGTGATTACGGATCACCGAAACCTGCAATATTTGAAAACCGCAAAAGCCCAATCCTCTAGACAACTCCGTTGGGCATTATTCTTTGCCGGGTTTGACTTCATAATTACCTATCGACCTGGTACAAAGAACGGTAAAGCTGATGCCCTTTCTCGGATGGGAGTGGAAGAACACTTGATCAACCCTAAACCTGTACCAATCATTCCCGAACAAAGAATTCTGGGTGTAATCGCCACAGAATCCATAGAGGAAGTTAAGGATAAAGCCAGGCAACTTGTAACTCCAGCAGACATACAGAATTGGCATCTGCAGGGAAAGGACTTTGCAGTAAAGGACAACTTATTGTATTTCCAAGAACGATTATACCTACCCAGCACAGATTTACAGAAAAAAGTAATCTCTTGTTATCACGATTCTTTAATGGAAGGACATCCCGGTATGGCCAAGACCTCAGAAAAGATCAAGCGCTACTTCTGGTGGCCGTCTTGGAAAAAAGATATCAGAGACTTTATAATGTCCTGTGGAGTATGCGCCCAAAACAAGAGTCAAAAGGAAAGACCAGCAGGCCTCTTACGCCCTATTGACATCCCACCTCGCCCTTGGCATACGCTTTCTATGGACTTCATCACCGATCTACCTCCATGCTCCGGATACAATACGATTCTAGTAATCGTGGACTTATTCTCCAAGATGGAGCATTTCATTCCGCTCAAAGGCTTGCCAACAGCAGCAACTCTGGCCCGAGAATTTCTCGAAAACATCGTCCGACTGCACGGTTTTCCTTCGGTTCTAATTTCGGATCGAGGTAGTCAATTTATTTCTCATTTTTGGCGAAGTTGCTGTCGGTCGGCTCAAATTGATGTGAGACTATCGACCAGTCACCACCCTCAGACCGACGGACAAACCGAGAGGACCAATCAAACTCTGGAACAGTATTTACGCTGCATGCTGCAACAAACTGAAAAAACTTGGAAAGACATCCTTTGGATAGCCGAATATGCCTACAATAACTCTGTCCATTCGGGAACTGGGAAAACCCCGTTTTTTCTTTTGTACGGCAGTCACCCTCGAACCTCGGAGTTGGATCCCCTCCAAGATCTTGAAACACCAGCAGTAGACTACCTGCATTCTACAATCACCCAAGCCTTTAAGGAAGCTGTTTCTCACCTTCAAAGGGCTAAAGAACAATACAAGAAAGGAGCAGATCAACATCGGAAGGAAGCCCCTCAATATCAAGTAGGGGTTATCCACCAAATATCTACCTCTAAAAGGGCCACGCACATTCAACCCAAGATACCTTGGTCCCTATTCCATCACTACCATAGTAAACCCAGTAGCGGTCAAGTTGGACTTGCCCCCGCACATGAAGATACATCCGGTATCCCGTGCAACCTCAAACCCGACTAACTAAATCTCCAAAACCTATCCTAGTTGATGGAGAACTCGAGTTTGAAGTCAAAAGCATTCTGGACTCCAAGATCTCCAAATCTAAACTATTTTACCTATTTGACTGGAAAGGCTATGGCCCCCAAGAGAGATCCTGGGAACCTGCAGAATATGTCCACGCTCCTCGCCTAATCAAAAGATTTCACCGAACATTTCCTGACAAGCCAAAACCCCCGGAGAAGCCCGGTTTGGGAGGGGCCTTGAGGGGGGGTACTGTCATGATCTCTACTTCCAAAAGGTCAGGGTTTTCCCAACTCCCTTGGAAGCAGAACCATAACCCAGGTTCCGAGTGCCAACCAGTCCCAATTGGGACCTTTTGGACCCAGTCCTGGCGCCAGTGGCACCAGGCTCATAAATATGCCCAGTCCCAGCGCTGGAAGCGCCGGGCTCATAATGCTTGGGTGGACTTACCTGCAGCAGACCATGCTGCTTACTTGCCTGCCAGTTGAGCCTCTGATCCTCTTCTGTTTGGAATTACTTTTCCTGTTGGGTGGGGCAGGAGCCACTCCCTAGATTCAGAACACTGGAACTCTTCTGGAAAGCAGGAACTCTTTTCTTACCTAGGCGTGGCTGTGGAAGGAGACACCTAAGCACTACAGGAGGCTATTTAAACCACACCCGATGGATGAATCTTGCTTTGCGTTATTCTGCATCCTCTGCAGCAGAACGCTCATCGTGTCTTCTGCATCTGATCCTGGGCCTAAGGAAAAAGGCTTATCATCCTGAATCCAGTCTTCAGCAACACCTATAAAGACAAGAAAGAACAGGTTAGCATTACGGTCTTCAGTGACAGCTCTTCACTTACCTGGTCCATCGGCTGTCACCAACGCCTCGCGCTCCATTTCGGCATCTGAAAGACAAAGGCTTACCTACTCTTCGTGCGCTCCGGAGGTCTTCACACTGCATTCCGGCATCTGAAAGACAAAAGCTTACCAACTCTTCGCACGCTCCGGAGGCCTTCGGCGCTGCATCCCGCATCTGATAGACAAAACAAGGTGCGTTTAAAGACATTGGGGAACTTTAATACTCACGTGCCATTACTCCTTTCCACATCTAACCCAGTGGGTATTCCGGCACCCTGCAGCCGCTCCGAACTTGTACCTGCAAAATAAAAAGACAGTTAGAGCGCATCGTGAAGCAGGCAACAAGCGCTTACTTACGTGCTTCCAGGCGCTTCTATTCATCACACGGGCTCCATCTTCAACTCACTTCAGCACGTCATCCGCCATCGCCGGAACCCTGCAAAACAAGAAACATCATTACTAAAGACTTTAAAGACATTAGAATTACTCGAAACTTACCGTTCGTGCAGTAAACGACGGACAGCAGTCCTCTGAAGTCAAGAGGCCTGCTCCCCTTATCCAGTGAAGAAACTGGTTACAGCACCCTGCCCCGAGGCAGATGGAGAGCACGGCGTTCACTTACCTAAGGTGAGAGCGTTAACCTTTGGGGTTCTACAGGAGAAGAGAAAGGGAAGAAGAGAGAGACATTCAATAACCCAGTTCCTTAATCCCATATTTTCTATCTGCAGACATCTTACCCTTCGAGTCAGACATACAGTGCACAGAGGTCCAGCCCAAAGAGCCAGCCGTGTGTTACACATCACCTTTGAAGATACGGTATACGCCCAGTCAAGACCGGCGCCTCTACGGGAATCAGGTGAGCGTTACATTAACCTGCTAAAAAGATCACAATGGATATGCCGATTGTTCTCTGCGATGAAAGTGTGCACCTCCCCCTATGTGTTTTGTTGGAGATGGTGGTCACAGAACAGGAAATTCTTGAGACTGGCAAAGTTGTCCTAAATGCTGGTAAAAACAGAATTAGCTGGAACCCGACTAACCTTGAAGTCCCAAATGATGTGGCTAGGGAAGGGCTCCATCTATTTGTGATTAAATGTCAGGAACAACATGCAAACCCTGCATTCAACATCTTACACGAGTTCACGCATCTAATGACATGTATTAGTGATGCAACAAATACGAAACCTAAATTTAATTGCCCTAGTGAACGATGGAATAAATCAGCCACCAAATATCGGAGATATGACCACAATATCTAAACAGGGAAAAGGGAGATGAGAAATGAAATAGCAAATGTGACTCACAAAAATGGATCTAACGTCCATAGTCAAGCTGTCCCTAAAAGGGTGAAAGAAATCAGAAACCGCTGCTGAAGTTTCGTGAGAAGATACAAAAAGAAGCAAGAATATGCTTTATGGTTATCGATGGGTGTGTGGTCCACCCTCAGAGGGGCAACAAAAAGAAAGGGACCGTTAAATAGTGTCGCGGAAGAAAGCTGGCAAATACACATTCAGAATACCTTGGGAGCATCCTTACCTAGCATGAATTTAACTCGCAGGCAGAAGCCAAATGGTTTTGTAGCCAGTCTATTGAACAGATCTCCCATATGATAGCTAAACTTCCATCTTCACGAGCTATTGGCCCTGATGGGTATTGTAATGCTCTGCTCAAGATCTCTTGTGATGCTTGGGCAAATGCACTGCATCCGCTATTTAACGAAATTGGGAGTAGCGGCCAAATACCTATTACCTGGAAGTAAAGTCTCATACTTCCAGTTTACAAAAAAGGCACGTGGAAAGAACCTACCAACTACAGAATGCTAGCAATGCTAGACATTCCTGCCAAAATGATTGCACGTGTCTTATTAAGAGAACTAAATCAATGGATTGATAATCATCTCATCCTCCCCATTATTCAGACGGGCTTCAGGATGAAGTTCAGTACTAGTCACAACTTGATATACCTAGTATCTACCATTGAATACACCTGGGAGTGTCGGCATTGTCAGTCTATGCCACCTTTGTCGATTTTAGCGCAGCTTTTGACATGGTCATGAGGAATAAGCTATGGAACAAGCTGACGAACTGGATCTTTCCTCATGGCCTGTTAAAAATGACCCAGCTGCTGTATTCCGACAACAGAGTACGAGTTAGAACAGTTAATATCTTACTCGTACTGACCCATTCCCAACAGTGCGAGGTGTCAAACAGGGATGCATACTGGCAGCAACACTTTTTTAATCTGTACCTCGCAGACCTGGCAATAACCTTTAATTGCCCGGCGTCTTGCCCAGTTAAATTTGGTCCACTGAAGTACTGCTGGCTGCGTTACACTGATGATCTGTTGGTCGCCGATCATACACCGAAGGGCCTTTAAATACATCTGGATGCCCTGAGTGAGTATGCAGTGAACAACGGTCTTAGAATTAATATTGAGAAATCAAAGATTGTCGCTTTTCAGTGTGCTGTGGAAAATAAATGGGAAAGAAGTTGAGCAGGTGAAATGCTACCGATATTTGGGGATAATAATAGATGAGAGGTTAAGCTGGGACGAACAATGGAAGGCTAATTAAACTAAATGTATGTCTATTGCATATGCCTTGAATAATTTCATTGAGCGCAAATGTGGGATATCCATCAAGACTATACTACTATTATACACTTCTAAAGTAGTCCCTTGCATGTTGTATGGTGCCGAAGTATGGGGGTACAAACTGACTTGTGAATTAGGGAAACTCGAAGCTAAGATTCTGCGACTTCTATTCCGTATGTCAGCATCCATCCCCATTGAGTTTCTACTGCTGGAATATTCTATTGTGAAAATCGCAGGACTGTATGAACATAAGATAGCTATGAGAAACTACAACGTCTCAAGAAATGAACTATTATGAGTGTTTTCATGAACGCTTTCGCTAGGATCTCAAATCAAATAAGATTGGGACCCTATGTTGGCTCCACGTGAAACATAAGAAATGGATCAAAGAAAACCTGATCCTAAAAAACCCTGTGTCTCTATCCCAAATAACCAACTGCTATAAAAATACCATTCAAGACCACTACAGAGAAAGAGATGTGATGAATCTAGTATCACTGGTAAATAGTGGACCATTAATGGCCTACTGCTTAGCAAGAGATAACCGAGGCACTTACATTGATGCTTACATCAATAGTGAAAACTTGAGAAATTATTTGTTGTGTACATTTATTCGTGCAAATGTGATGGAAATAATGGGAGCACGCATACACTTAAAGTGAGATTAACGTAATTGTCGGCTATGTGATAATAATGAAATTGAATCAATAGAACATATCCTGTGTAAATGTGAGAGTCTGCACACTTTGAGAATGAGCACGATGAAAGCATATTCAGATAGGGTCTAGACTACTCACCGAAAGCCATGTGGTCCGATTTAATGGGGGGGAAATTATGCTAATTTAATCTATCACATGATGAGATTTTACAAGGATATTATGATGATTTTTAAACTGTTATCTGAGTAACTATAGTTGATAGATTACTAATGAAGTTACAAAGAGGATAGACGAACAAAGACTTTTGTATTTTATACTATGAAAAGTGCTTGTGGTATATTAAGTCGTGTATTTAATGTTGATTGTTTTGTAAAAAGCCCTGTGAGGCTAAATGTATTTAAATAAAAGATTTAAAAAATGTTTTTCATCCATTCATAAAGTTAGACGAACATGCACTAGTTTATTGCATATAGGCATGAAGCACATGCTTTTGACCCACGTAGGTAGAGGACAGACACACATACATATCTCTATATTCACATCCTTCGCCAAAGCTGAAACCGAAAGATGCAAAATTCATATATCTAGTAATAAGAGAGATGGGGTACCCCGTGTACAGAGAGGGCTGTTCCCATCGAACCAGAGGAGAAAGGTTACAAGTGTTGCCCACAAACTGCTAACTGAGTGCACTCTCACAGGCTTAGGTGATCAAAATGGCAACATTAGAGAACACTTTCGGCAGATGGGAAGCAGGTGCAAGAAGATCTAGGTCACCTGGCCTAAGCACCACCCAACTTCTGATCCCTGTCTCTTCTTTTCTGCTCTTAACTCTTAGTTCAAGGGCGTCTCTCACCAGGGCGTCCGAAGCAAAGGGCAGATGAAGAAAAGGTCAATTCCTGTTTGGACCAGTGCGGACCCAGGGCCCAAACTCCTGCTCAGACATCAGGTAAGCATGCACCAACAAGAGTTTTCTCCCTCTGTCCCCACAGGCCATCCACACCATCATCAGGCAATGCCAACGTCAACTTCTCCAGTGCTGGGGTGAGGAAAGGTACTCCGTGGCACAGTAAATTGTGCATTTGTAAATGTTTTATTCTCGCACCACAGCGCGTGTGTGCTAGATCCCCCCTCCCTTTGTCCCGGTTGCTTCCTTGTTTGTTGGCCCTCACTCCCTCCCACTTCACTCCCATTGGTTAATGGGCCCTTTAAATCGTCCACCCAAGACACCCCCTGCCGTGGCAGCCCCATCGGCCAAAGACCAGAGGCTAAGGACAGCTCCAGTGGTGTCTGCTGGTGTCTGCCGAGGTGTAAAAGCAAGAAGAAATATCGAGGCTGAGTACCACAAAAGGAAATACACCAAACACGGGCTTATAAAGATTCACAGATCTTTAATTACTTCTGCACAGTTTACAAAGAACAAAACAGATAGCTATCTGGCCATCAGTACATCACAGTGAATACCAGCCCTTCAGTGTGAGAAGTGAGAGGTACTGGACATCTGGACATTCAGGTTTTTATACAATTCAGTAATAATGTCCAGCCCCTCTGCAAGTTAATAATCCATGGTCTAGAGTTTGTGCCGAGTTCACTTATGGCTTGTGCGACAATATGCACACAGATTATATTCGGTTTACATACAAACAAGTTACAATGGCAACAGTGTATTCCCAGATTTAGCAGTAAGCCTTAGCGCATGACCCTCACAATGCAGTTCAGCCAGTGTCCACGTTCGATATTTGCTTTACATTGTTTCGATGTATGTCCGTGCATCAGGCTTATTGGCGCAGACAATCCTTAGACCGCAAGTCAGGCATGGGACAAGGTCTCTTTACCCAGTCTAAACATTCGGCCCGCGGACAGCCTAAACATTAACTAAGGTGCAAGGTTCGGGAAGGCTCGGTTACAAGTTGGAAACACAGTCCACCATTTTAGAACACAGAGTTACATTTGAACAGAAATCAAAATAGCGGACGATCCCAAAATGGTGGCGAAGTCGATCTAAAATCGGAACTTTGCAACGCGGTTTTCTTCGCAGAGCGACTGTGCTTAGGCCAATATATACAAGAAAGGAGGCTCAATATGATTTCCCGTTTAACAATGGTAGCACCTAGCCTGCAGCCGTTGATCTGCTGTGACTGATCAGGTAAGTCGAATCTGGGTGTGTTCTATTGTGCCATGCGCGAACACCTACCCTTTTTCCCCTTCTAGGAAAGTCAAACCTGGGTGTGTTGTATTGTGCTGTGCTCGAAACATAGCCTTTTTCCCCTTCTAGGAAAGTCGAATCTGTGTTTGTTGTATTGTGCTGTGCTCAAAAACTTAGCCGACAAATTGGCATGCACAACTTGGCTGCATGCGCCCCCTTGCTTCTCTAGCCTCTTGCGCTTCCTCGCATCATAGGCCCCTGCATCCTGTTCCGCCCCCGACCCTCCTGCATTTCCCTTCCTTCCTCTCCTCTCGCCTCTCAGCCCTTCCCTTTTCGATCTATTGTGTACTATTCTGACACAGTCTCGTGCTCCACTGTTTTTATGGCATTACTTTGCATTGCCTGACTTCTTCTCCTAGGCTCCTGGGGTGTTCTGTGCCTTGTTGACTGTATTGACTTTGTGTTTGCTCACTACGGTTCTTGATATTGTGTTGCTATCCACGATTTGTGGCATAACATTGCAATTGCCTGCATTCTTCACTTCTAGCTTCCCTGCTGACCTCTGTGTTTTGCTTTTCGTGCTGTGTTTCATTTGCTTTCTTTACTTCCAGGTTCCCTGTTGAGCTTTGTGCTTTGCCTTGCTTCTGTACTACATCTGCATTCTCTACTTCTAGGTTCCCTGTTGTGCTCTTTTCTTTCTGATGGTTCTGTACTGCATCTGATTTGTAGGTCCGTTGTTCTTGTTCTTTGTTGTGCCATCCTCCCTTTTGTGTCTCCCTCCTGTCTGCCCCCCCAGCATGACCTGACCTCACCTCCCTCCTTCCCTGCCTGAGCTCCCCTCTCCCTACCCCCCTCTTTCCTCCTCGCACCCCGCATGGTGCTTTCTGTCTCACCTATCTTTTCTAACTGCTTTTCTATCTACAATCCTATCCCTCTCACTAAGTCTGGCAGGAAGAAGCTCAAAAGGGACATCCTGGTCCCCAACCCAGGCCTTCCTATTGATGATACCTATACCAGTACTTCCTCCAGACAGACCATTACCGACATCCTCTTTGTGGTTCCCTCTCCAGGCCTATGGACCCCCTATATGGTCTATGTTCACTCTCCTTTTTCCTCTTTTCCCATTAATGGTGACATCCGGTGGGAGGCCCTCCTGGCCCCTTACCACTCCTCTAAGACCAACATTAATATCAAATTGCACTGTCTTGGTCCAGGGCCCTCAGACCAATCTCCTCCACTTTGATAGATGCTTCCCGTGCCTTATCAACTTCCTTTTCTCTCCTGCTATCCCTTCTTACCCCTCTCTGGCTCCTCTGCCGCCTCCTTCCTCTGCCACCTCTTTAGTACCACCTGCTGATTCTCTGGCCGCCCTGTTACCTCCCTCTCTTCTCCCTCTCAGACTGCCCTGCCTTCTCTTCCTTCCTCCTCCGCCCATCCTCGTGCACCTCCAACATTTCCCCAGGGTGTACCTCTGGCCTGTACCCTTCCCCTGAAGCCCTTCAAATGTGTCAACCTTCTCCACATTGCTACTCTCAACTCTGGTTCAGCTGACAAACACTCCTCTGACATCTGCCGTCTCCTGGAAGAGCTTGATTTAGATATACTCAGTCCCACCAAGACTTGGTTCACGGCCAGCTTTGTCACAAGTTTCGACACTCTCTTTCAAGATCCTCTCTGAACCTAGAACCAACCAGCCCGTTGGGGGTAGAGCCTTGATTCTCCCAGAGTGGATCCCTGTTTCTATCATTCCAATGCATCACTACTACTCCTTTGAATGCCTGGTCTGCAGGCTCTCTATCTCTCCTGGCCTCTCTCTTACTGTGGCCACTATCTACAGGCCGCCTGGCCAGGTAGTCCTCTTCCTCTCTGAGTGGGCTGACATCTTCTCCTCGCTCCTTTCCTCTACCTCTCAACTTCTCCTCCTCGGAGACTTGACCTTCCACCAGGATGCTACCAGCCCATCTTCAGGACTCTTTCGCAATCTCTGTGATTCTCTCTCTCTCTCTCTCTCTCTCTCTCTTCTTCCCTCTGGCCCAAATCATGCTGCAGGGCATACCCTGGATGTTCTAATCTCCTCAGACCTGCCCTTATCTAACCCTCTCACCACTCCTCTCTCTTGGAGTGATCACTTTCTCCTTTCTTCCCACCTCTCTCTCTCTTCCCCGCAGGTCAAGCCGACTCCAGCACTTCCACCTACCTTCTCGGTCATCCGACCCATGAAGTGTGTGTCAGTTGAGGCTTTCGCTGCTACTTTCTCCCCTCCTACTGCTCCTTTTGCTGACTCACACCCAGACACAGCCCTCTCTAACCTTCATCTCTCTATCCTATCTCTAACACTCTGAATGTTCTTGCCCCTGTCAGGAGGATCCGTTTGAAGCCCAAATCTAAGTGCAACTCTTGGTATGAATCCAACCTCGCTGACCTTAAACGCAAGCATAGGGCGGTGGAGAGGAAGTGGAGGGCATCAGGCGCACTCCCTGACAAACTGGCCTGCCAACTACTCCAAAGGCAGTACACAGGGCTTTAAGTGGTGTAAGCAATCGAGGGGGGGCCCTCATTTGGGGGTGTGGCTTGTGGGAAGGGCGTGGTCTAAAAAGTACGCAAATCGTAAGGTATGCACACAAATATATATATACATGGTATATATTTGTATGCATACCTTACTATGGTTTGTGTACTTTGCAAGCCATCTTTTCTAAACATAGAAATATGTTACATATTTCTATGTTTAGAAAAGATGGCTTGCATAGTACACAAACCATAGTAGGGTACGCACACAGATATATAACATGTATATATATTTGTGTGCATACCTTACGGTTTGCCTAGTTTTCAGGCCATCTTTTTAAACATTTCGGGTTTATAAAAGAGGGCTTTGAAAGTACACAATTCAAGCCATCTTTTATAAAGCTTTGACTACGGACAAAATTGTCCGTCGGCAAAGCTTTATAAAAGATGGCTTGAATTGTGTACTTTTCAAGCCGTCTTTTATAAACCTCGAACCAGGTTCGCCGAGGGTTAAAGACACCTCGGCGACCTGGGGAAACAAAGGGACAGTAACTGCCTCTGGTGACCTCTCGCACGAGGGGTCACCAGAGGCAGTTACTATGACTAACAGAAGTGGCAGGCACAGCATCGCTGTGGTTGGCTGGCACTTCTGTCAGTTCGCCTGACTTCATGGAAGGTGCATCTCCCATCGCGGCTACGGCCGCAATTGGATAATGCATCCTGCCAATGTTGCAGTCGACTGGGGGGGCCCCAGCAGGGCCCCGGCTTAGCCCCACTTTTTGGAGACTGCCGGGGCCCGGCCCCGGCAGGCCCCGGCCCACTTAAAGCACTGGCAGTACAGACTCTCTGTCCTCTCTAAGAAGAGAACCTACACCCAAGCCCGCATCTCTGCAGCATCTAACAACTCGCTGAACTTTCAAAATTTGCAAGGAGCTGGCCATTCCTGCTCTCACCTCCACCTCTCATGTTCCCTCCCAGGCCCTCTGCATGGCCTTGGCCTCTCATTTCACTACTAAAAACCAGGACATCCTGTCCACCCTTTCTTCCTCGACCTCCTCTTCTCCCTCCTCTACCACTCCTGGCCCATCTGAGGCCATCTCTTCTCCTCCGTTTCCCTGTTCACCCCTGATGATGTTTCTAGACAAGTCCGATCTATGAAAGTCTCGTCAAAGCAGGTTCTCCCCTGCTCATCCAGAAGAGTCAAGGACCACATTGACACCCTTGCTCCAGCCTTGGCTGATATCTGCAATCACTCCTTTGCCACTGGAACTTTCTCCTCCTACTTAAGCACTCTCTTGTGCACCCCTTCTAAAGAATCCATCGGCTAATCCTTCCTCTCCGGCTAACTATCGCCCGATCTCCATCACTTCTTTTCTGGATAAACTCTTGGAAAAGCTGGCCATCTCCCAGCTTAATATACATGCTGAATCTTTTGGTTGCCTCCATGACCACCGGTCTGGCTTCAGAGCTGCCAGAAGCACGGAAACTGCTCTCCTGAACACCCATGAAGACTTTCTCCCTGAAATTGACTCTAATCTCCCTCCTGTCCTCATTCTCCTCGATCTATCCTCTGCTTTTGACACAGTCATCCATGCCATGCTGCTCAATCGTCTCTGTGAGAACCTTGGTATTACTGATCAGGCCTTGGCCTGGTTGACCTCCTTTCTCACCGACCGACCCTCTCAGGCCCAACTGGGTCTTTCCTCTCTTCTATCTCTCTCTATCTACTTGTGGTGTTCCCCAGGGGTCTAACCTCTCTCCCTGGCTCTTCAACCACTACCTGGCACTTCTTGCCCACTGCATCGCTACTTTCTGCTCCAATTTTCAATGTTATGTGGATGATATGTGGATGACACTCAGCTCTCTTTCAGGCTCCCCTTAGCCACCTCTGCTTCTTCCCTCATACCAGACTGCCTGGCCGCAATTCAGGAATCATGTGCCGCCAATGATCTCTGCCTTAATGCCAATAAGACTGAGATCCTCCTCATTGGGACACCCACTCCCTCCTTTCCTCTCTCTCTCTTTGGCCGCCCACTCAGGGACCTCTTCCTGCTCCTTCCTGTGAGGCTAGGAGCCTTGGTTTCATCTTCGACTCCACCCTCTCCTCTCCTCACATCTCTGACGTCTCTAAGAAGTCAAACTTTCAGCTGCACCTCCTCAGAGGTATTCTTCTGTTTCTCACTTCCCCCCAGAAGCTCACTGTCTCCAGAGCTCTGCTCCTCTCTAGGCTGGACTATTGCAACAGCCTCTTTCTAAATCTTACTGCCTCTACTCTTCGACCTTTACAACTTATCCAGAAGAGGACTACAAGACTTATCCTTGGCCTCAAGCCCAGGGATCGTATCTATCCAGCTCTGAAATCTCTTCACTGGCTCCCCATGGCTGCAAGGATCAACTTCAAGATCCTCTGCATCATCCACAAGGTTTTCTGGGGCTTGGGACCACTATATGTCCAACATACGCTTCCAAAACATCTTCCTTCTCGAGCTCTCTGCTCATCCACCTCAAACTCTCTGAGGGTCAGGTGCTTCTCCAAGCAGAGAGTTGGGGGCAGATCAATCTCCTCGGCTCGGGCTTCCCTCTGGAACAGCCTCCCTGCCTCTCTCAAACTTGAGCAGAACCACCTCCGGTTCAGAAAAAAACTCAAGACCTTCCTTTTCACTTCCACTTTTTCACTCTTTCTTTCGCCTGCTGATGCACCTGACTGCTCTGCGCACTGGTCCCATGGTCACCCTCTGAACTCGGGCCTAGACTCCTGCATGTCCAGTTGCCCTTGCACTGCCACTGGCCTCCCCAGCACTTAAGGGTCTGTATCTGCAACCCTAAGTCCCTTCTCGCTGCACTTATGAGCCACTCGCTGCCTGCACTTGTAAGTTAACTGCACTTCCCCCTGCTCCTCTCCCCTTCCCTATTCCCAGCACTTGCATGATCTGAATGACACAAGACCTAGTAGGATCGTTATTTTCTCCTCCCTTTGTTTCCCCCTTCTTGTCTTGTCGCGCCTAGAAACACTTGTGTACAAGCTTGTTATAAATGCCACATCATATCATATCATATCATATCCATGTTAATTCCCATTGCCTTGAAAAGGTACACTCAGTCTGGTAACCGTCCAGGTTCCCAGGGATGAGAGGGCGTTATTCTGCTCAATCCAGAGTCACCTTTCACGTGGGGATATAATTTGTTGCAAGGGCCAATGGTCTCTCTGCGACCCAACAACTTCGTAGATTGACACTAGTAGAAGTGGTACTAGGAGGAGCCAGTAAATATTGTTTTCCAATAGAAGAAATATCCCTTAAGCTCCCATATGTAGCTCACCCAAACTGACCAATGTAAACATCTGATAGATTTCTGGGATGGTACCTGAACTTGTGACGTCACACCGGGATAAAACTGGGTGACACATGCTTAGAAGCCAAGAGCTCCGGAGGATACTTGTTTTCTGGGTGTGATCCCTGTCATTTTTGGTTTGCTAATAAAAGACAGTAACTTTGTCCCATGGCTGAGTCTTCCGTTCTTGTGGCGGGGAGTCTTTGATGGGCCCAAGTGTTCTCTGCTGATAAGTGCGGTGCCTGCTAGAGAGTGCTGACCACATCTATAAAGTCTAGTTTCACAGACTGCTAAGTTGCTGTGGGAGAGGGGCCATTATCCACTGAGGACCCTACTTTGGCAGCAGGGTAATCCGTCACTTTAGAATTGCCTGGCGCAGTGCAAGAACCTGAGGTGGAAGACCAGGTGAGCTCAGATATGAAGGGCCTGCTCAAGCTGGATGTGCTTGCATCAGCTGGGGCCCAGATCAGACTGACTTCTTTAAAGACCAGAAAGAGTGTCACACTCAGGCGGGCCTGCAGAAGCAGGCAGATGAGCAGGCTATGGGTGAGTCACCTGGCATGTTCTAAAGGTACTGGGAGGATGGACTCCTGTACAGTGAACCAAAAGACTCCGAGGGCAAGGGCACTAGAAGGTTGGTGATTCCCCAGTGCCACAGAAAGTTCCTTTTGCATTTGTATCACCAGATTCCTTTTCCTGGTGTGCTTCCTGTGATTTTTTGTTTGCTAATAAAAGACAGTAACTTTGCCCCATTACTGAGTCTTCCATTCCTGTGTCTGGGAGTCTTTGATGGGTCCAAGTGTTCTCTGCTGATACTTGGAGTGCCTGCTTGAGAGCCCCGACCACATCTATACAAAGTGGTAGAAGAGGATTTTTCGTTGAGAATCCGTCTCATCCCGCCGCATGCCCGAGGAGCTGTGTGGTGTCCTGTGGAAACTGATGCCTAACAACATACGTGTTTGAGAAGAGAAGAGGTCGACAGGAGCCGCCTTTGGAGGAAATTCCTGCCTGCGTCCCGTGGGATACCTATCAGACCGGACAGCATAGTGGCAGGTTATCGGAGAGTCGGTGTCCGAAAGCCCTTAGCGGAGCATGGAGTGTAAGTATAGAGTCAGCTATGTGGCAAATGCAGGGGAAGGTCCGCTTGATGTTTTCTGTTGAAGTTTTTGTTTGATGTAAGGATACCTGTTCATTAGACAGTCAGTTTGGGTGGTCAACTTAGACAGTCAGCTTAGCTTGCATATGAAAAAACGTATAATTGTCTTTTTTTAATGGTTTCCCTGTGAGTTAGGTGCTTTAGCTTCATTCATGGATGAGTATATAATGATTTATCTGGGTATATTGCTTAGTGGAAGAAGCTACCTTATATCGCTGAGGGTGGTTTCCTGATTTACCTCTTTAAGGTTCATTTCTATAAGGCAACCCTGAAGAAGAGGGACCACAAAGTGTATTGGTTTCCCCTGTTAGGAGACAGGAAGATGGCTGTGTATATGTTATGTTGTGTTTGTCGTTGCATTTGGGGAAGTTCATAAGCGGATATATCTGTTGAAAGATCGAGTATCGAAAATTCTTCCTCTATTGTATTGGTGACATCACCCATGAGGTTGTTTAATAGGACTTGAAGTGTACAGAACGCAGTGGAACTTAGTGGGTATTTTGGTGATTGTGTTGAACATCAGTGGTGTGCCATTTAGGTTGAGCTTGAGAAGCTCATGAGTTGAGTTGTGATTTGAGATTTCAGGGTGGAGAGCCGCAGAGGGGCAGTGCACGGAGCACGCCTGCATTTATGGTGTTGAGCAGGAGAGACCAAGTAAAAGATTTGTTATATTGTATTGACTGAAATTAGATGAGGCGAAATCCCGATTTGAGGCTGCTGTGGCTGGTGGCCTGATCCTCACAAATCTTAACGGCTCCTAGGCCCTTCCTCCCAGTCAATACCAGCACACATCCCCCCACTGCACTGCCCGGTGGGCCAATTTAGGTGGCCTTTTCAGTCACCTGTACCAGCACTTAGCCTGAGGTTCTTCTCGGCGTCCCACTGCACTTCCCTCTTGCGCCCTCCCCCAGCATTTGTCCACTCCTCTGCTCCCGGTTCCATCCTCTTCCCCTGGACTTCTCCTCAATGCACTTGCATTGGGGAGAATGCCACAAGGTCTAGTAGGACCATGACTGATATTACTGTTTGCCACTGTTTTGATTTCCCCAGTTCCCTTCCCATTTAGCCTTGTGCCGCTTTGATACACAATTCTGTTGTATAAAGCACCTTACAAATGCTCAGTAAAATAAAATTAAATAAAATAAGTATTGATAAAGTGTTACGTAAGGTGACGAACATGAGGGATACTCCTCTTCAACATTTGTGCAAATCCCTCCCGCGATATCAAGACAAAATACGAATGTATAGCGCAGAATGGACTTGCGACACAGCGGGTAAGTTGGCAAAGCCATGGCCTAAATACAGAAGCTGTTCCAAATGTGTGCAGAAACAAATGACCACTTATTTACAAGCAGCTTATAAGGGGAGTAAACTAAGCAAGCAATTGGCCATATTAGATTTATGGTTCAGGACAAGGTAGGGGACTTGGTTCGGCGGCATTGGATGCTGAGCCAACAGGACACAGGGGGCGAACAGCCCTCAGCTCCTCCTCCCCTCCCTTCCTCCTCATCAAACAGCGAACGTAGACAAAGCAACAGAAAGCAATTGATTTTACCCAATGAAGAAGTTAAAAGCAGCAGCGGGATATACCAAACCAACTTTTGCATCACCAGCATACACTGGCGAAGGTGCACCTGATGGCGCACAGCAAGTGAGTAAAGTAGCGCCAGATAGTAGCAGCAAATGTAAGGAGCACAGCGAGATGCAAGCAAAGCTAAAGGACAATGACTTGGGGAAAACAGGGTGTATAAAGGCCAAGAATTAGTAATACCGAATGAATGGATAGGCGGACAGATATTGCTCAAACTGGACAGGAAGACAGCAAGCGAGACAGGGCAGTGGGGAAGGAAATATCGAGTAATAAAGATGCAGAGGAGGAAACTAAAGAATGGCTGAGATAATGGAGGAAATGCATATAAGGGAAAGAGAAGAAAGGGAGAAAAGAAAACAGAAAGAGTTAGAAGACATAGCAAGGAGGAAAGCAGAAGAAGAGCGGGAAAAGTAACTGCAAATAAAGAAAGAAAAAAGGAGGTTAGAAGTAGAGCGGCTCATTAAGGAACACATACGCAGGGAAAGTGAGGAGCGCAGAAGCGAGCGAGACAGAGACGAGAGCAGAGAAAGATGGTCTTCGAAAGCAGTAGAGATTAAGATGGACTTGCCACATTTGGATGTTGAGGATGGGGACGGTATACGAAGAAGGATAGTGGAGCACCATAGGATTAGGAGACACAGCATGGCTGCCCCATGGGCAGACAGGAGTGCTGAGCCCTCGGTGAGGGGGGAACATGGAGTTACAGATAGAGGAAAGGGGAAGCAGCGGGAAGACACAACATTAAGGAGACTTATCTTCGGAGGAAGACAGAGAAGGGGACAGTGACAGTAGTATTGGGACCATGGGTTCAGTCGAGGATTTACAGGGGAGTGAGGACGATGAGGAGAGAGGACATTCTCACCGCTCCAGGGAAGCAAGCCTAGACAGAGACACAATATCGGGAGGCAAAGAAAATATGAGTAGACGAGAGGAGGACATCGAATGGCAACTGCCGCGTCCCAAGGGTGGGGTGCAGAGCACGGATGATATAACTCTGAATGCGCAGGGGCTTAGGGCCCTGCCAGGACCGAAAAGGACAGAGATGGCAAGGGCATTCACCGCCACTAAAGACATGGGGAGACGGGATAGAGAAACAGCACTAACACCATTGCCATTATTGGAGAAGGGTGACAGGCGACCTCAATATATGCCCTGGCAGAAAATGAACAAAGACAAGATAAGATGCAAGCTACCTCTGTTAACTGCTGGGGCTGGCAAGTGGATTTATGAGATCGAAAGAATGACAGCAGGGACGACATTGGCAGTAGGGGACATAAAGTGTCTACTCTCTGCCATTCTTGTGGCAGTAGCTGACGATTTATGGAAGAGAGCAGGGTATCCTGGAGTGACAGCACAAAACACCACACACGATGGCGGGCTGTTCAATAACTGCAGAGCGGCCGTATGGCAAGCTCTAAGGGTGCAATACCCAGACACTTAGGACATAAGCACAATTATGGCACGCAAAATGCGTGAAGATGAAGACCCACTCCAATATATTCAGCAAATTCAAGAGAAATGACGCCTTGAGGCAACTGTGGGACAAAACAGTGGGGTTATTGTATCACATATTATGTCAGGGGCTACCTGAGCAAGTGCAAAAGCAGCTTAAGCAGCTAGTGGGGATGGAGGCTAAACTGTGGTCAGAAATTCAGCTAACCGTAGTGCACTATTGCAGATTAATACAGAGAATGTGAGAAAGAAGCGCGAGGAGAGGAAACAAGAAGAAGCAAAGTCAGTGTAGAAGAAATTATCTAAATATACAATGGAAGGGGCGATGTTAATGAACAGAGAAGGAGTAGTCGCTCAGCATGCGCAGAACCGACCACAGAGGACAGGGGGAGGTTTTGCAGGACAAGGTTATATGAATCAGTGGCCAAGTGGATGAGGAGGGATATCTCGGGGAAGAGTGTTTGGACACACAATGCAGTAGAATTCAGGGGGGGTTTAATGGGGGACAGCAAAGACCAATGGGGGTCCCACCCAATGTTGGGTGGGTGGACAAATTGGCCACATATTGCGAGTGTGTAGATACAGAAGTGAGATGAATCAGAACGAGGGAATGAAGCAACAGCTCACATACCAGAGACAGTAGACTGACTATTATGCTCAAGATCACGCGCAGATGTACCCACCACAACAGGTGCATACCCAAGACATGCAAACACAGCAGTGCCAGCCCATGACACATGCATTACAAGCGCAGGGACACATGCAGCCGTCACAACCAGCACAGAAGGCACTGGTCCAACAGAACATCATAACCCCGACACATGCAGACTCCACAATGCTGACTCCCGTGCGAAAGTTGGGAAGAGTGACTATTGTAGAGGGCAAGCCATTCACAGGAACGGGAATGCCATTATACCCACAATAGGACAGCCCACAGACATATCTGATGTGTTCAATCCTATCTGTTACACCCAATTCAGCTTTTTCCTTTCTCGTGGATATGGGGCGACTCAGTCATGTACTAGGGAGGGGAGATTCCCAATGTCAGGATTCTATGGGGCCATGGATTTGGTTCCTTTTACTGATGAGTTATCACTTTCTGTGGGAGAACATGACTTGCACATGCCACTGTTATATTCAAACAGGCACCAGTGAATATAATGGGTAGAGACATGATGAGCGTAGTTTACATGACCATTTCATTCACAGACAAAGAGATAGTGTACTCTATGCCAGGAATTCATTACATAAATGTAAGGGAACTTATGCAAGCTTATTGTGGCCAGACGGTACAGAGGGGGTGCCAGTAGACATGTAATTGTTTTCATATGGGTTGGAAGTATTAAGTGCATGGCGCCCAGGGATACAGGTTAGGCTGTTATGCATATCCAATGAGTTCCCATTTAGAGCAGAGATTCCCTTTGTGAAAAACAGAGGGTGTTTCACAACCTAGTCCCCGGGGATCCCGTACTCAGGTGGCATGGGGAAGGCCATCACTTTTGGATCCCGACCCTGGGGGTGGACAAGCGAGGGAGGATCACCTGGGTAGGGGGTCCTCCGGGAGTTGGAGAGAAACACCCTATGGTGAGACATTTTATCCCCCTTTTCCCACAACCCGTCTAACCCCAAACCCTGCTTATTTTATGGGAAACTACAACTCCCATAATTCCTCCCCACTTCTCCCTGACAAAGCTACTGCACCAAAGAAGATGAGGATTGAGGTTAGAAGGATTACCTCCCCTGACTTGCATGGGCCCTGTCCCTGAAATTAGGCAGAGTCAAACATTGAACTCCAACAATTTACAACTGCCACTTATTTGCACTCCCTGTGAAGATAAAAGGTGTTGCGCACAAGCACCCTTTGAGCCAGGCTGGGGATGAGAAGGAACAGCTCTTCTGAGGCTGTTGCAAACCAGGCTGTGCAAGGTGGAAAGCCAACGGGCTGATCGACAGTTGAGTGGACCAAGAGAAGACCAGGCAAGATTTCCATGCTTTCACCGAGCAAGAGGAGGAAAGAAACCTTCAAGTTGCCAAATAACGGCCCGCGACCCTCCTGGTTGAACGGCAGAGATGGGGAAGCGCAGAAGAGGCATTGATAACGGCCTTGAGCTGCATTAAAGAGATGAAAGAAATCCAATTAACAAGCCAGTGAGTTATCGAGGGAATCAAAAGTCTGGTTGATGTTAAAGGGAAAGTGACTGTAATTTGAAGGTTGAGCGTTGTGCTTGTGCCGATAAAACGTGCATGAAGAGAGCAATTGTTAAAAGACAAGGATACAAAGTAGCAGAGTAGTCCTGCGAGAGAAAGTCGCACATTCGAAAGTCTCTGTGAAATGTTTTGGAATTTGAAAGATATTGCAAGCGGAGGTCAAAGGAAACCGCAATAAGGAAAGAAGGTTGAATAAGAGGAAACTGACATGTGTGAACTGTGAAATATGCCAAGAGGGCAAAAGTAAAGTGAACTGTGAAATTTGCCAAAAGGGCAAAAATGTAATATAAGAACTGTGAAGAAAGGCCAAAGAGAGTAAGAATTACGAAATAAGAACTGCAAGCACCAAGAGGTAATTGGTGTTTAATATGAACTTTAAAACAAAAAGAGAATAAGAACTACAAATAATAAGAGGTATTGGTATTGCACATGAACATTTGAAAAGGCCAAGGGGTGAGACTAAAGAGAGTGAGAATCATAAGGACCAAGAAGTATTGGTGCTATAAGATGTTCTTGATTGCAAATTGAAGGATTGTTGAAAGGGAAGTCAAAGTAGTCATGCAGGGGTCTATGTAAATTCATTGGAGACTCAACAACAGTGAAAAATATATATGGGATACAAATGTGGGGAAGGAAACCCCCACAAATGAGAGACAGGCTTGAGCCCGGCAGAGGGAGGCCTGTGCAGAACTGTGAGAAATTGTGTGATAAAGTGAAACAAAAAAGTTGAAAGCATAAAAGTGAACTGTTCAATTGTACCAGTAAGCCAAAGTGTGCAAGACACACAGAATTGTGCCATCCACCTAGCCTTTTTAAGAAACTCTCGAGACCCTGTGGGGCTAAACGTGGGGAAGGGAGTTGTTACTTAAGCCATTCTGACATTTCTTTTGAGACACTATTTTCCTTTTGTATTCCCTTAACCCATTTTTTATTCTAAGAAGGAGGGCAAGGTTAGGTTTTCTTAGTATAGGCCTTTTTATTTTGACCAGACTGGCTTGGACGTATGTGTTATTGTTTTTTTTTTAAAACTTTAGTTTTTATTAGCATTTTTAGAAATAACAAACACTCAAATCGAGGTTCTAAAGGATCAAGGCAAACTAGCACTGCTACTACTTCTCGACCTCTCAGCCGCATTCGATCTGGTCAACCATCAGATCCTGTGCGAGCACCTCCATTCAGCTGCCAACTTCTCTTCCTCAGCTGCGGCTTGGATCAAATCCTTCCTGAGCAACAGATCCATGAGAGTCTTTGCCCCATCCGCAGCCGCGGACCCCTCCCCGATTCACTGCGGCGTTCCTCAGGGATCTTGTGTGTCACCTACACTTTATAACATTTTCACTAAACCACTCTTTGATGTGCTTGACTATCTGGGTGTCTCCTATACCAACTATGCGGACGACACCCAGATACTCATCCCCATCACTGGTGATTATTTAGGTGACACCAAAGCCCTTAACGACATCTACTTGGTCATCCAAGCCTGGATGGCCCAACATCAGTTGTGCTTGAATGATGACAAGACGGAGCTCCTAATCTTGGGCACCGCACAACGCCTGAGCAGACTAGAACCGTCCTATCAATCATTCAACATAGATGGTAATATCATTCGTGTCTCAAAAGATACCAAAACGTTAGGTTTCTACCTTGATGCCACACTTTCATTAACCCGACAAACTAATGCTGTCAGATCTGCGTCTGCATACACATGCAAACTTATTGCAGCTTGCAGACCATTCCTCACTACGTCTAACAGCGTTACGCTAGCGAGAACCCTTATTATGGCTAAAATTGATTACTGCAGTGCTCTTTATCTTGGCACCAGCCAAGAGAACCTGAACAGACTTCAAACGACACAAAACAACGCCATTCGTGCTGCGCTTAACATTCCCCGACGCCACCACATCACAGAAACCAGAAGTAAGCTAAATTGGCTACCTGTCAAACAGAGAATTTCACTCAAAACACTTGCCCTTACGCACAAATGCCTAGCCAATAAAGCCCCTATCTACCTTGGCAGTCGACTATCGCGCCACTCTACCTCCCGACCTCTAAGAACAGCCCAATCCCACTGTTTAGCGATCCCGAGATTTAAATTGCAAAAAGCAGGGGGCTCAAGTTTCCCCGTCTTAGCTTCCAAGTTATGGAATTCCCTCCCTGTCTCAATTAGAGCGGAAGACTCTTTCAATACCTTCAAAGCCAATACTAGATCTTGGCTTTTCAACCAGCTTTAAGGCCGTCCTCGCGCTTCTTCCCGACCTACCCGACTTGCCGACCACTACTATCACCTATCGGCACTGAAACTACTGTACATTTGTATATAAGATCCTCTTGCAAATATATATAATGACTCTTTGCTAGACCTGCATATTGGAACCCTTGTTTGTAATGATGCTCTGTTTTACCTGCATATCTGTAACCTTGTACAAATTGTGCCCTGATGCCTCCGGGCCTGCGGGTTTGCGCGTTATAAATAAAAATACAATACAATACAATACATTCAAGAACCCAAGGAAACCCCCCCCTACCCACCCCTGTAGCACCTTAAAGTTGTGCTCCATGTCCAAGGTGAACAAATTTCCATGAAATGCTATCTTGAAGATTCTGGCCCAGGCGTCCTCGGAGATCTCTTCACCTGCTAGGTTGTTCCAAAATGTATGAAAGTTTCTTCTGCCTTGAAGGTCAAAGGTGTTTAAGATCTTCTACATGTTGGACACCGCCCCTTTCCTTGAGGTCGCCAGATCGAGGAGTTTTTCGAAGGGTGTCAGCTGTCACCTCAAGTTCGGGCCCCATGACGGGTTGCAGAGGATGCCCTTCAGGCAGAGGTATTCGAAGATGGACATCGAATCTCTTCTGAGAGCGTCCCTGAGGTCCTCATATGTTAGGAATTCCCCTTCTCTGAACAACTGCCCCGCCCATTCCATTCCCTTGTCTGACCATTCCTGAGAGTGCCGGAACCCCCTGCTTCCCAGTCTAAGGGGGTGGCTCAGAGAGAGGTCATCGGAGACGGCCAGGTGGTGAGGTGAGCGGTCCGGGGGCCCTCTCTCCAGATGTCCTAGAGGACTCCCAGGGTCGGGTGGGACCTTAAGTGTTGAAGGATCGACCCGCGAGGGGCCCACAAGAGGTCTCGTACCTTCAGGGGATGGGCGTCTATGTCTTCCAAGTATGTCCAATACATCCCCATTCCCTCTTTCAAGTGCTCCAGAAGGACGCGTAGTTGGGCGGCACAAATATAGAGGTAAAAATCCGGGAGCCCAAATCCCCCCTCCTCCCTAGGCAGAGACAGAGTGGTCCTTCTTATTCTCAGGGTTTTCCCCTGCCACACAAAGTCTCGGACTCCCTTTTGTAGTTCTGTAAAAGTCTGAGCGGAGATGTTGGTTGGGAGAGCCGTGAAAAGGTAGAGAAGCCGTGGTAAAATATTCATTTTTATTGAAGTCATTCGGCCATACCACGATAGGGTCATCTTGTCCCATCTCCTCAAATCTGATTTGATCTCAGCCATCATGGGGTCATAGTTTGCGGTGCTCAATTTCGATATGTCTCTGGTGAGGAATACACCCAGGTACCGTACCTTGGCCTTCTCTACTTTGATCCCATGGAACCAGTCTAGGGGGTCGAGCCCCGGGTCTATTGTCCTCATAGGGAGCAGGACAGATTTAGCGGCATTTATCTTCAAGCCTGAGAAGCGACCAAACGCGGCTACCAACGTCAGGAAGGGGGGAAGTGATGCACCAGGGTTCACCAGGTATGCCAGGATGTCGTCTGCAAACAGGGACAGTTTGAACTCAACGTCCCCCCTTATGATCCACTTGATGCCCGGATTAGATCTAATTGCTATTGCCAATGCCTCTATCATGAGGACGTATATCAGGGGGGAGAGAGGGCAGCCGTGCCTTGTCCCTTCGGGAGAGGGGAAATGGTTCGGAAAGGCTCCCATTCACCTGTACCCTTGCCGTGGGTGCCCTGTAGAGGGCGGATACCCAGTTCATGATGTGGGGCACGAAGCCCATCCTCTGGAGGAGGAGCCCCATGTATCACCACTCGACCCTGTCAAAGGCCTTCTCCGAGACCAGGGAGAGGACACTCGCGTTTAGCCCCGACCTCTGTGCAAAGTGGAGGAGGTCTATTGTCCGACCCTTGCCTTCCCGTAATAAAGCCCACCTGGTCACCATGGATTAGCTTTGGCATAATTCCGTCCATCCGCCTCCCCACCACCTTGGCCAGAATCTTAACGTCAATATTTAACAGAGATGTGGGGTGGTATGAGGAGCATTCCGCGGGGTCCCTCCCCTCCTTGGGCAGGACTGCTATTATGGCCCCATCATGGACTCGGGGAGGATGCCATCTACCAGGAAAGCATTGAAGACTCTCGCCAAGAACGGGGCCAGAAATCTTTTATAGAAATAGACAGTGAAGCCGTCATCCCCAGGGGAGGTTCCCACCTTCATCCCGCCTATCACCTATCAGGGTTCTGTAGTATTGGCGAAAGGCCTCTCCTATGTGGGAGGAGTTGCGGCCGAGATGTCCCTGGGTATCCCTCACCTCTTTCACCCTTCTGCTTCTCTGGACTTCCCTTAGCTTCCAGGCTAGGATTTTATCGGCTTTGTCCCCTTTCTCGTAGTATTTTTGTTTCACCATTAAGAGGCTCCTCTCGGTTTTGTGTAGGAGCAGATCTTTCAGTTGAAGCCTGTAGTCTTCCAGTGAAGCCACCCGGTCCCGCTCTACGGCTTGGTCCGGGGAGCCCCCCGGGTGGAGACAGGCTATTTTACCCCGCAGGGCTTTCTCCTGAGCTTCCCTCTCCTTCTTCTTCATGGAGCCTATTTTTATGAGGACTCCCCGTAGGGTTGCCTCGAAGGCGTCCCAAAGTGTGTGCATGGCCACACTTATGGAGTCGAGGATTTCCTGGGCCAGTACCTCGTCTCTTGACAGGGCATCATTGCATCTCCAGCGCCCCCTACGTTCTTCACCCCAACCCAGCGCTAAGGTGATTCGGACTATGTCGTGGCCCGACCAGGGGACTGGGTCTATCACATAGCCCGCTACATATGGGGTGAGGACCTCGTCTACCAAGATGTGGTCTATTCTCGAGAACGAGTTGTGAATAGTTGAGTGATAGGAGAAGGAGGGGGTCCCTACCCTGGGAGACGGGATCGTATCCGACAGTCCCAGGTCTCTGTTAACCCTTTGGAAGTGTTGCGCCATGATCTCATCTGTGTGCCTGAGGTGCTGGGGGCCAACCCGTCTTCTATCAATAGTCGGGTCTAGGACCATGTTGAAATCGCCCCCCACCACCAGTGGGCCCTGAACGAACAGTCTCAATTTGTCCCCTACCTCCTCCCAGAATTGGGCCTGGCCTTCGTTAGGACAATACACTACTGCTAGTGTCAAGGGGGACCCCTGCAAGGAACCCTGCACCATCAAGTACCGACCCTCGGGGTCTCTCTGGATGGCCTCCTTTTCGAAGACTGTATCTCTTGCCACCAATATGGCCACCCCTCTTTTTTTGGTCTTGTGGGAGGCATGAAAGACTTCTCCAATTCTGCCCCCTCGCATTCTGTGCTCTTTTCCTTTTGCCCAGTGTGTCTCCTGCAAAAAGAGCAGGGCAAGATTCGCCCTCCTGAACTCCCTCTGGACCAGGGATCTCTTCGTGGGGGTGTTCATCCCCCGCACGTTGAGGGTGCCCACACCCAGGGTCGACCGGACATCAACCATGATCTGTGTTTTCCTCTCTATTAGCCATTGTTATTGCATCATTTTTCCCTTCTTGCTCCCCTTGTTTCATCTTTTGGACATTTTCAGGGCCTTCCCCCAACTGCCCCCTAGACCCTTTCCCCAACAAACAAACCCCAACTGATTCGTACTCTCCCTCCCCCCTCCCCGGCGTCCAGCCAGATAGTTCCGCCATTTCTGGAATTTTGGCCAGACCACCAGCCCGCCTTCTATGGCCAGGCAATCTTTTCACAAACACCTATTTTCTTGAGCCCCCCCCCCTCCCTTCGTCCCCCCGATCTGCTCCGCCTTACTTGCATTGCCCGGGGATTCAGGGCACTACTTAGTTTGCAGTTTCTCGTTTCCAGACCAACAGGTGGTCATGCCCCATTTCACGTCCCCATGGTCCGCGCTCCCATGCCGAACTCGGCCGGGATACCCGGCGCTCATCCCTCGGAGTCATTCCGTTCTCCCTCCTTTGCCGGGGAGGGAGTGTTCATCTTTCTGAATTTCCTTGGGCCGGATTTCTTCCTCCTTTCACTCGACGTGGCCTGGCCCTTTCGCTCCACCCAGGTCGGGTCCCGTTGGCCCCCTCCGAGGGGCCGGGTCCGTCACGTAGTCCTGGATGGCACCCTTGATATCCTCTTCGGTGGTCAACGTCGTCCGCTGGCCCAGGTATTCGAAGGTTAGAGAGAAGGGGTAGCCCCATCTGTATCGTACCCCCTTCTCTTTTAACAGGTGTGTGAGGGGGGGCACATCCTGCGCTTGGATAGCGTATATGCGGAGAGATCCTGGAAGATGGAGACCTGGGAGTTATTATATGTAACTTCCTGAGCTTTTCTGGCGGCCTCCAGCACCCGGGTCTTGTCAGCGTAATAGTGGAACCGGACCAGAATCGATCGAGATCCTCCCGCCCTATGCAACCGGTCAAATATGAGCTTGGTGGTCATCTCCTCTTCAAAGAGGAGGGCTATAATGTCTCGCACCACTCGGGTGACCTCTCGCTCCGTCTCCCCCTCTGCCTCAGGAACCCCAAAGAATCTGAGGTTGTTTCTCCGTTCCCTATTTTCAAAATCGTCCATTTGCCTCGACCTCTCCTCCTCCCGTCTTTCAAGGGCAGATAACCTCATGTCCATCTCCACCTCCAGGGTCGCTGAGGATGACTGGCTAGATTCCACCTGAAGGAGCCTATCCTCCACTTTGTCTATTCTTTGGCCGATTTTATCGAACTTTTGGGCAAAGTCGGAGCGCATGTCTCTTATCTCCTGTAGAATGGAGGCAAAGCCCCTTTCCATTGCCTCCGCCGAGGGCGCCGAGGCTTCAGACTGGGCCATTGCGCTGTGGTGGGGCGGGCTGAGAGCGCGGGGCCTGGATTCTTGGTAACGGTATTTTTGTAGCTTCCTCTGCCAGCCCATCCGTTTGTCCGGCTTACCGTTAAGTGTGCTTCGCTCCTGCAGGGGCTACAGAGTCACCTGGTGGGTCCACTGATAACTCGCTCTCCCCTCCCCGGGCCTCCCAGGTGCTCGAGCAAATGCTGTCGGGCGGGCACACGACCCGCCAGCCTCAGGCGGGGGCCTCACACCCAGAGCGGGGGTCTTCGGGGATCCTCTGCGCACTCCAGGGAGGGGGGAGGGGCACCTCGTTCCCTCCAGGACGTGGAGCCGATGCTCTGATCCACCTGTGGTGATGGTGGTCGTCGGGCCCGGGGAAAGGCGGGAGGGACCCCTCCTCCACGGGTCATCGGCGGTTCACCCCGCCCGATCGGGGGCCGCAGGAGAGGGTCGTCGCCGCTCCTGCAGATGTTGAACTCGGTCCGCGGTGGCAGACAACTTTGCTGCTCTTCAGGCCTCTCGCGTGGGGCTCCAGTCACGGCGCGGAAGTAGGCCTCTGGATTAGGCGGCCTACGGCTCCTCCCCCGCCCAACTCTCCGGAGGCGGTTTCGCCACCGAGGCCACGGCTCTAGATCTCAGCCTTCCGGGGGGCTACCGAAGCCGCTGTTTTTCTCGGTGGGGGCCCTGGGGTTTAACTGCCCGTGTCGGCTCCTTCGTTCTCAGCGGGAGGGTTTTGGGGGGGGCTCAATCCCCAGTTTGACCTGGCCGTTGGCGGAGCGCGGGTTTCAGGCTGCCATTGCCTGTGCGCCCCCTGGTGGCCTCCATTTGTTATTGTTTAATGGTCGAGGTTACTCCAGTTAGGAATTCTACCGTCCCAATCAAAAGGTGTAAATAAAGGTTTTCGAAATTTGTAAAATTTGTGTCATTGTCTACTATTGATACCATGCCTTACTCACAACTTAGATGAGAAAAAAGGAACGTTAAACCCAATAGAACTTGAGGCAGTTATAGTGGGAGAAGAGAGAATAGTATTGCATGGGACTGACAATACAGGACAATCATGGAGGACTGTAATTGCAGCAGGGGAAGGATACAGGTTGACTGACGTGACAGATGGGGAGTTATTCCAAGATGATCGATCAGATAGCGAGGTGGTGGTAGATATAAGCATTACACACTGGGTGGAAATACATTACAGGGAATTTCCACAGAGAAAGGCTGTGTTGCGAAAACCGCCACGCCATTTCTCGAGGAAGAATTTGGGCGGGTACCCAGTGTCCTATGAACCAATAGCCCCTATGACATTGGTCTGTTAAAAGGGATAGGAGCGGTCAAGATAAAGCTTAAACAGGGGACTATTTTACCAAAGGCCAGACAGTATCCCCTCTCAAGGGAAGCAGACGAGAGCATTTACGAGACGATCGCCACATTAGTGAAGCAAGGCATTCTGCTACCTTCAGAATCACAGCTTCACAATCAAGCTTCGCACCTTGAAACACTTGTGTATAGGCGCATTACAAATGCCATATCATATCATATCATATCAGTGTAACACTGCAGTGTATCCGGTGAAAAAGGGGAACAGGGGGATCTTGCATTTTATTCAGGATTTGCATCCTTTGAACCAAATAGTAGACGCTTAATTCCTGCTAGTTCCAAATCCAGCGACAATTCTGTGCAGTATCCCAACATCAGCTACACACTTCACAGTAATAGACTTGAAGAATGCCTTCTTTTCAATACCCCTCCATGAAGAGTCACAGGACTTAACCTCATTTCTATATAGAAATTGGACGTGGAAACATAAAAGATTACCACAAGGGTATTGTAAGTTACCTTCCATCTTCAATAGGGTCCTTCGTGTACGCAAGTGTACTTTTAGACTGGGAGCCGTGCTGTTTTGGCATGCGCTGCGCCCAACATTTTAACTGTGGACTTGCTGCCTGTGGTCTTGCCGCTGCTGTCTGAGACCCACTAGTGCACAAGAGGAAGGGTGGTGTTCCTCTAAACACGCTGCTTGGGTCTCTTTGCTTCAGGAAAAACCGCCGCCCCACACCGTCCCCAGTCCCTCCCCCCTCCTGGATTGTGATTGGCAGAACCTATTACAACTACCTCGGTCACGTGCACCACGCGCGCACCGAAGTGTATGCAAGTGTGCTGTTGGACTGGGAGCCGTGCTGTTTTGGCATGCGCTGTGCCCAACGTTGTAACTGTGGCTGCCTGTGGTCTTGCCGCTGCTCTCTGAGACCCACTAGTGCACAAGAGGAAGTGTGCACTGCTGCTCGTGTCTCTTTGCTTCAGGAAAAAGTAATTTGTTATTCTCCCACACGAGTACTTGCTAGTTTCACTGCCTAGTTTCACTGCCTCGTTTGTGCTTGTTGCTGACTCTCGCGAGTTGTTATATTTACTAAAACACCCTTTTCTTTTTTTCTTTTCACCTTCTCACGAGACGCCGCCCCACACCGTCACCAGTCCCTCCCCCCTTCTGGATTGTGATTGGCAGAACCTATTAAAACTACCTCAGTCACGCGCACCACGCGCGCTCCGAAGTGTACGCAAGTGTACTGTTGGACTTTTTGACAGTGTGTTGGGTGTCGGGTGAGTTAACGTTCAAGTAAGTTGTATTCAGTACACTTTGGAAACTCTACTTTTAGTCCTGTGCAACCTTTATTGCTGATTACACTGTATTTGTGTGGCACCTATGCCTGTTACACATCACTGACTGACTATGGTTCGGAGTTTACGCAATGGGAAAAGTGTATCCAAGGTTAAAGTGGATACTGCACTTGATGGTACTGCTCCCATTCAGCTTCATGACTCTACCTTGAATGAGTCTGCTCCAATGCTGTACGAGGCACATGGAAGAAAACGGGAAATGGACGGCAATACGGTCCCCTATAGCCTCCAATCTTTGTCTGTCGAACCGAATGATGAAACAGACATAGGATTGGATGCAAAGTCGGACTCGCACTTGGGAGCAGTGCAAAAAGGAAATGCTCTAAAAATGCCTATTTACATGACTCCGTTTAAGGGGAAAAACCCATTTTCCTCTTCCACTAAGATCTCTAAAAATGAGCTCTCTGATGTATCTATCATGGCTCCTGCACTTGTTAACGAATGGGAAAAACGATGTTGCATTTCCCTAGGGCCTTCCTCACCTGCAGTACTGCATCCCTCAGATATTGAAAACATTTACTTACATAATGGCAATAATCTGATTCATGCTGTGTCCTCCTCTGAACATGATCTACCTTCAATGCCACCACTTGCTGGCCAGTCCACTATCTCTACCTCTAATCAAACTATGGGGGAACTATCTGCAATAGGGGTGGTTGGGGTATCAGCTTCTGGCAATCGAAATGCTAATGTGATGGGAGTAGGCAATGAAAATCACCGTTTAGATGAAAACTTTGATATTGGTGCAAACAGTGTTCTTAATCCGACCAATATGGGTGATGAAAATGTTGCATTTCCCGTAGGTACTTCTATCCTGAATTTACTAGACAGGGGGCATGACCTTACCCATGTACATCTAAATTTGATTAAGGATAATCTAGCTGACTTGTCTGGGAAAATAAGTAAAATCGAGGGCTTCATGTTGGCTTATGCCACGTGTCAAACTGATAAAATTACGCTACTCGATTCTCACTTATTAAAAATGACGCAAACAATGTCTACAAAAAATCAAGATTCGTCATCTCAGACTGAGGAACCTTCCTACGCTAATGCATTGACTCTAGGGGCATGTGACCAAAATACAGCACCTAGTACATCATCAAGTGTGCTCCTAAAGCTTATTCAAGCAAACTCAGTTAACGGTTCAGCAATGTCTTGCGAGAAAAGCCTGTGAAACTGACACTCGTGAAAGAAACCTAGCGATTTCAGCTGATGTTAAGCTTGATGATTATCCAAGTAGCCCTACGCCACCTGTTAATATGATAACGAATGCTAAGGTAGATCAAGGATTGATGGAAGGTGGTAAGCCGAGAGCTGATAATGATGCTAACACAGCCAATGGTGTAACTAATATTGAGAGTGAAACCGAATCTTGCAAAAACATTCCCATACCCTTTCTATCTTGCAAGATGAAACGTGCCCAAGCAAAAGCTCTAAAAAAAAGAAATTAAAAATTTAAAAAAATCTTGTCCTGACTACTAAAGAGTCTAAGTCTCAAAAAAATCAAAAAAAAAATCAGACTACTCAATAGTTCTATTGGTGGCCAGGAAGAAAAGCATGTGGCGAATGTTAATGAGCAAGCCAATGAGCTTGTGATTGACTTATCTCAATTAAATGACGAATCAAAAGCATTGCTGAATTTGGCTCTCCCCTATGAGCAGAAATTAAAAGGCTCAGGAGGGAAGGCCTCGGTAAAAGATACGCATCCGTGCAGGGTTATGGCTTCTGATGAACTCAACATACAGAAGCAAGGGCGTCTTTCAGCATTCTATCCTGTCATTAAAACTAAGACGAGCAGAAAAGAATCAACCTATGATGCTAAAACATCCTTACCTCCCAAAGAAATATCTCATGCGACTGTGAGCGATCTTGTTAATAAAGAGTTACAGAAATCTAGAGAGGTGACTCTGAATGCTAAGCAAAAAAATGGCTCAGTTGCTAAATGTAGGGAAAGTGATGAACAATCTGAAATTGTTGATGCAATAGCCAAAAATATTCTAGAAAGCATTGAAAATTCTGCCTCTCACCAAAATAAAGCGGCTCAAAATCAGAGTGATCATCCTTTAAACATCAACCAAGAGGAAACTGATTCGGAAAATTGTGGACAGCGGTCACCTAAAAATTCGGAGGTGGTTAATGAAGAGTGCTCATTCTCTAGGGATGCTCGTTATATATTGGGTTGGCAAAGTGATCCTCAAATGAATGGTCAACAAAGATTGAATAGATCATTTATATTCAATGTATTTAAAGGGAGCCTGCAATTAAGAACCTTACATTCAGATGACATCGAATGGATTAGACTGGCAAATCATAACAATCTACGCATGATCTGTGCACCCCAGTCCTTAATAATTACGAGGATAGTTTGGGAACACAGGAAGGATTTTAACTTGCGTGGTTTAGAGCTATCTTTATTGCGGTCTATGGAAGAAGCTGACGCTCTTTTGGATGCACCGCCTGTGCCTGAACCTAACCAATTTGGGGAGAAGAGTCAAGCTGGCAGCCAGGAACAGGCAGCTGACTTTATTACCCAAATTACGACACTGGTAGGCGCAGCCTCTAATCTAACTAGGCTGGCGCCTCTGATGACATCCATTATCAACATGGCCGCTAAACAAAAACAATCCTAATAACGCTGACTTGAGGTTTATTTCATGGAACTGTTATGGGATGAAAAACCTTGGTGACTGGTTTAAGGTTTCTCTGTGTATTCAGTCGCCTAATGTTTTATTCATACAGGAACCAAAAAATTCGGGCTCCTGGTGTGGAACCTATTCTACCCAGGAGGGTTAAATCAGAAACAAAATACACCAATGAATAGGTTCAAGGGTACTCATACACGAAGGGCTCCCACAATTGGTTTGAAAAAATGACTCTTCGAAATTGTTATCATAGAGAAAGATCTCTAGAGGACTTTTTATGTTGTAATTGCATGAGTCAAAAACACAACAACACAATTTACAGAGAGAGAATAGACATCATCAATGGTTTGTTGGACCATAACAGAACATAAACGTAAATGCTTTAAAACACCATTTATCACCAATGCTCGGGACAAAGTTGAAAATGGTGTGTGTGCAACAAACCCAACCTCTGTGGAGGTTTGTCAAAAAAGACACAGCTCAATTGTGAAACAATTCAAAGCGGAATTCTAAACACAACGTAAAACAACTAAGAGGCAACAGATAAGATTTTTCATGTGTGAACAGCAATCAATGTGCTGTGAATTGGTGGAGTAGTATGTCTACACCTGGTGTTTCGGCCATTTAGAATTGGGCTAAATGAGCCTCATCTTTGGGTGGCCATCACCAGGACAAGGTTCTGTACACGGGACGTCTAAGCTGTGGGGAAGGGAGATCACAATCAGGTGGGTGTATGAGCCGCAGAACTAATTTAAATTGACTGAATCAAAAATGTGTAGTCACAAAATAGAAAACACACAGCTTACCTATGTAGCAATTGATAGGCACTGTATTAGAGATCCATACGCCACACTGGGCTGGTCTCTAGGTACTCCTGTTGTATTAAACAGAAAAAAGGGGAGGTGAGACTAAACCCAAACCGTTATGTACATGATAAATATAAATGTACACAAAGCATAAAACATGTCTTACCTTTCACCGAATAACTACAGGTGGAAAGGTCCAATGTGTTGTAAAGCGGTCAACCATCAGAGGTATGGCTGCAAGTAAACAGAAAGTCACATTTAAGTGTCTGAATGTAACGACTGCTCATTTGGAACTAAAAGTGCCCATGCTGGCGAATTTACCTTTGGTGGTGGGCCAGATAAGCTGTCAAAAGGCTGCGTGCAGAGAGCGGGGCATCTTCGAGTGACTGAAGGAGCACACTGCACAGCGTGGGAAAAAGCTGTTGCCAAGGCTGCATGAGTGTTTTATATGGCAGCCATGTTAGGATCAGGCTGAAATCGAGCAGCCAGAGAAAAGATGTATAGCGCTCGAACTGGTGGAGCATAGTGATAATAAATCAATTTAGAGGGCACACGGGATACACATTGTCTTAAAAATTAATTTAGGAGCTAAAGTTAGCCAACTGGTTGTCATGGTAACCGTCATGTGACTCATACAAAAAAATCATGCATCAACAGAGTGTAAGATGACCTCATGGGGATGTTAACAAATTCGTTGAAAAGTCGGCGCATGATTAGAAAATGGGCCCAATATGTACAGCTCTTGGAATGCATAGGCAAATAGTAAAGCAATAATAGATACATGGCACATAATGCAGGTACATAATTGCATAGTCATAGAAAGCCGCAAAATGCATTAATAGGTCCAACTCTTGGAATGCATAGGCAATAGTAAAGCAATAATAAATACAAGGCACGTGGTGCAGGTACATAATTGCATAGTCATAGAGAGCCACAGAGTGTACTGATTAAATACCAGCCGTGGGCAAAAGAACATATAAATTGTACCGCTTTCCTAAATATATGGCAAAAGAGAGCCGCAACAAAATGCTCACTAAATGTGCACACAGACATAAGGATTGGACTGGATGGAAATCGATGTATAGAAAACTGAAAAAACAATGGCATTTTTTGGAAAAGCATTCTGGTAGGCATACCGGGCACATAATTTGGTCTAGATGTAAAAATATGTAAACAAATGAATGTTCAAGAAACCAAAACACAACATTTTTGAGAACAGTGTTACAATGGACATTCAAGTGTGTCAAAGATGGTTTAAAGAAAAGACTTCCATTCCACTGAAATGTTTAAGCCAGAATTTACGGTGTTAAGTCTTTGCACCCACCGTTGCTCTAACTAAGTCAATGTTTTATTCAAATCCCCACCCCTCCTTGTCGGGTTCACTTTCTGAAGAACAAACCACCTTAAATCTGTGTCTTTGTGATTTTTACTAGTAAAATGTTCTACTAGGGGCTTGTCTGGTATTTTGTTCCTGATGCAGGAACGATGCTCGGAAATGGGCATTTTAATTGCACGTACTGTTTTCCCCACGTATAGAAGATTGCATGGACACTGTATGATGTACATAACACCCTTGGTGTTACAATTGGTGAAATCATTCATGGTCCATTGCACCTTATTGTGTTCGAATGATTTCTTTTGTAGGGTCAGAGGGCAGGCGACACACTGGCCGCAATTATGGTGTCCAGAGACAGATGGTAGATCCCAGAGTGTGCTCTGTGGTTGGGAGGGTGGCTCTATGAAAGTATGGATGTGAGCATCTTTTAAACTCCTGTTTTTCTTAAATGCAAAACATGGTACATGCTGCAATGTGCCGGGATGGGTTACCAAGTGCCAATTCTTTTTAATCGTTTTCTGGATCAGTGGACTCAAGGGTCCAAAAGCGGTGACACACACCAGTCTACCCAGGTCTTTTTTTGGTTTTGTGCTCAAACAGATCTCTCTGGGAGTGTATCTTGCTCTTTTTTTTCGCTTGGTTGATGGCTTTTTTGGATAGCCTCTTTCAATGAGTCGTTGGGTTAATCCTTCTGCATGTAGATGAAACTTTTCCAACTCTGAACAATTTCTACGAATACGTAGGTACTGTCCATAGGGTAAGTTATACTTGAGGCCCATTGGATGGTAGCTGGTAAAGTGCAATAAAGTATTGCGGTCTGTTGGCTTGCGAAAGAGCTCAGTTTTTAGTCGGTCTCCAGTTTTATAGATGTGAAGATCAAGGAAGTCTATGTGATGGTGGTCCCACTGCATCGTGAAGTTGACGTGGGTATTTCTCAAATTGATCCATGTATGAAAATCTTGTAGTTCAGCAGGTGTCCCTTGCCAGATGGTAATTACATCGTCAATGTACCTTTTCCATAGTAGGATGTGATCCTGGAAAGGATTTTCTGGTGTTAAGACATAGTTGGCTTCATACCGGGCCATATAGAGATTGGCAATATCGGGGGCAAAAGTAGCGCCCATACTCATGCCCTTCACCTGTTTGTAGATCTGGTCTTGAAACATAAAGAAGTTTTCTGACATTGCAAGTCTAATGCACTCGAGAATGAAATTAGTGGGTGTAGATTCTTGGTCCGCTCTTGTGTTCAAAAAATCACATATCGTTTCAAGGCCTTCTTGTTGGGGTATGGATGTGTAAAGGGCCTCAACGTCCATTGTGGCCAAAAGGGTATCGGTGATGAGGACAATGTCATCAAGTAAATTGTTTGTGCTAGTAGTGTCCTTAAGGTAGGACGGCATCTTCATTACAAATGCTTTCAGAAAAAAATCTGTGTGTAAGGACAAGGCTTCCAAGAGGGATTCACAGGCTGAAACAATCGGTCTTCCAGGTGGTTGTTTGGAATTCTTATGCATCTTGGGAAGAATGTAAAAAGCCGGGATACGTGGACTGGTTTTGTTGAGGAACCTCTTTTCCCAAAGGGCACAACCTTTTGAAATTGAACCTGAATTACGGAAATTCTTTAGGAATATTTGTTTAAAACATTTCTTTGAAATTTATATACCATCCAATACGGAAGCTACAGTAGACCCACGCCGAAACACAGAGAACATTACGGGTCTGAAAGAACACTCTAAATTCTATCCCCCACCGGGCTCCACCCCAGGTGAGATAATTACTTTTGAAAAAATTGTCATCAAGACCGTAATGGCTGGTTTCAAAAAAGATAATTTTTACCAGGACAATCTAGATAGAGAAGAACGGATTGCCATGAAAAGTCTGGAAACTGACAGATCAATAACTATTAAGCCCGCAGACAAGGGAGGCGGCATAGTCATCTGGGACACATCTGATTACAATACCGAATGCCTACGGTTACTAAGCGACTGTGACGCTTATTTACCTTTGGCCCACAATCCCACAAAGGACCTCCAAGATAAGATCACGAGCCTCACACAACATGCTCTCATGCAAGGCTGGATATGCGAACACGAAAAGAGGTTCCTCAACAAAACCAGTCCGCGTATCCCGGCTTTTTACATTCTTCCCAAGATGCATAAGAATTCCAAACAACCACCTGGAAGACCGATTGTTTCAGCCTGTGAATCCCTCTTGGAACCCTTGTCCTTATACACAGATTTTTTTCTGAAACCATTTGTAATGAAGATGCCGTCCTACCTTAAGGACACTACTAGCACAATCAATTTACTTGATGACATTGTCCTCACCACCGATACCCTTTTTGGTCACAATGGACGTTGAGGCCCTTTACACATCCATACCCCAACAAGAAGGCATTGAAACGATACGTGATTTTTTTAACACAAGAGCGGACCAAGAATCTACACCCACTAATTTCATTCTCGAGTGCATTAGACTTGCAATGTCACAAAACTTCTTTATGTTTCAAGACCAGATCTACAAACAGGTGAAGGGCGTGAGTATGGGCGCTACTTTTGCCCCCGATATTGCCAATCTCTATATGGCCCGGTATGAAGCCAACTATGTCTTAACACCAGAAAATCCTTTCCAGGATCACATCGTACTATGGAAAAGGTACATTGACGATGTAATTATCATCTGGCAAGGGACACCTGCTGAACTACAAGGTTTTCATACATGGATCAATTTGAGAAATACCCACATCAACTTCACGATGCAGTGGGACCACCATCACATAGACTTCCTTGATCTTCACATCTATAAAACGGGAGACAGACTAAAAACTGAGCTCTTTCGCAAGCCAACAGACCCCAATACTTTATTGCACTTTATCAGCTACCATCCAATGGGCCTCAAGTATAACTTACCCTATGGACAGTTCCTACGTATTCGTAGAAATTGTTCAGAGTTGGAAAGGTTTCATCTACATGCAGAAGGATTAACCCAACGACTCATTGAAAGAGGCTATCCACAAAAAAGCCATCAACCAAGCGAAAAAAAGAGCAAGATACACTCCCAGAGAGATCTGTTTGAGCACAAAACCAAAAAAAGACCTGGGTAGACTGGTGTGTGTCACCACTTTTGGACCCTTGAGTCCACTGATCCAGAAAACGATTAAAGAGAATTGGCACTTGGTAACCCATCCCAGCACATTGCAGCATGCACCATGTTTCGCATTTAAGAAAAACAGGAGTTTAAAAGATGCTATTGTCCATAATTTCATAGAGCCACCCTCCCAACCTCAGCGCACACTCTGGGGATCTACCACCTGTCTCTGGACACCATAAGTGCGGCCAGTGTGTCGCCTGCCCTCTGAACCTACAAAATAAATCATTCGAACACGATAAGGTGAAATGGACTATGAATGATTTCACCAATTGTAACAACAAGGGTGTTATATACATCATACAGTGTCCATGCAATCTTCTATACGTGGGGAAAACAGTACGTGCAATTAAAATGCGCATTTCCGAGCATCGTTCCTGCATCAGGAACAAAATACCAGACAAGCCCCTAGTAGAACATTTTACTAGTAAAAATCACAAAGACACAGATTTAAGGTGGTTTGTTCTTCAGAAAGTGAACCCGACAAGGAGGGGTGGGGATTTGAATAAAACATTGACTCGGTTAGAGCAACGGTGGGTGCACAGACTTAACACCGTAAATTCTGGCTTAAACATTCAGTGGAATGGAAGTCTTTTCTTTAAACCATCTTTGACACACTTGAATGTCCATTGTAACACTGTTCTCAAAAATGTTGTGTTTTGGTATCTTGAACATTCATTTGCTTAGATATTTTTACATCTAGACCAAATTATGTGCCCGGTATGCCTACTAGAATGCTTTTCCAAAAAATGCCATTGTTTTTTCAGTTTTCTATACATCGATTTCGATCCCGTCCAATTCTTATGTCTGTTTGCACATTTAGTGAGCATTTTGTTGTGGCTCTCTTTTGCCATCTATTTAGGATAGCGGTACAATTTATATGTTCTTTTGCCCACGGCTGGTATTTAATCAGTACACTCTGTGGCTCTCTATGACTATGCAATTATGTACCTGCACCACGTGCCTTGTATTTATTATTGCTTTACTATTGCCTATGCATTCCAAGAGTTGTACCTATTAATGCATTTTGCGGCTTTCTATGCCTATGCAATTATTTACCTGCATCATGTGCCATGTATTTATTATTGCTTTACTATTTGCCTATGCATTCCAAGAGCTGTACATATTGGGCCCATTTTCTAATCATGCGCCGACTTTTCAACGAATTTGTCAACATCCCCATGAGGTCATCTTACACTCTGTTGATGCATGATTTTTTTGTATGAGTCACATGATGGTTACCATGACAACCAGTTGGCTAATTTTAGCTCCTAAATTAATTTTTAAGACAGATGTGTATCCTGTGTGCCCTCTAAATTGATTTATTATCACTATGCTCCACCAGTTCGAGCGCTATACATTTTTTCTCTGGCTGCTCGATTTCAGCCTGATCCTAACATGGCTGCCATATAAAACACTCATGCAGCCTTGGCAACAGCTTTTTCCCACGCTGTGCAGTGTGCTCCTTCAGTCACTCGAAGATGCCCCGCTCTCTGCACACAGCCTTTTGACAGCCTATCTGGCCCACCACCAAAGGTCAATTCGCCAACATGAGCACTTTTAGTTCCACATGAGCAGTCGTTACATTCAGACACTTAAATGTGACTTTCTGATGGCTAACCGCTTTACAACACATTGGACCTTTTCACCTGTAGTTATTCGGTGAAAGGTAAGACACGTTTTATGCTTTGTTTACATTTATATTTATTATGTACATAACGGTTTGGGGTTAGACTCACTCCCCCCTTTTTTCTGTTTAATACAACAGGAGTAACTAGAGACCAGCCCAGTGTGGCGTATGGATCTCTAATACAGTGCCTATCAATTGCTACATAGGTACGCTGTGTGTTTTCTATTTTGTGACTACACATTTTTGATTCAGTCAATTTAAATTAGTTCTGCGGCTCATACACCCACCTGATTGTGATCTCCCTTCCCCACAGCTTAGACGTCCCGTGTACAGAACCTTGTCCTGATGATGGCCGTCCCAAAGATGAGCCTCATTTAGCCCAATTCTAAACGGCCGAAACACCTGGTGTAGACATACTACTCCCCGAATTCACAGCACATTGATTGCTGTTCACACATGAAAAATATTATCTGTTGCCTCTTAGTTGTTTTACGTTGTCTTTAGAATTCCGCTTTGAATTGTTTCACAATTGAACTGTGTCTGTTTTGACAAACCTCCACAGAGGTTGGGTTTGTTGCACACACACCATTTTCAACTTTGTCCCGAGCATTGGTGGTAAATGGTGTTTTAAAGCATTTACGTTTATGTTCTGTTATGGTCCAACAAACCATTGATGATGTCTATTCTCTCTCTGTAAATTGTGTTGTTGTGTTTTTGACTCATGCAATTACAACATAAAAAGTCCTCTAGAGATCTTTCTCTATGATAACAATTTCGAAGAGTCATTTTTTCAAACCAATTGTGGGAGCCCTTCGTGTATGAGTACCCTTGAACCTATTCATTGGTGTATTTTGCTTCTTATTCATACAGGAGACAATGTGTTTGTATTCTTTCTTCATTGATGGATATGAAATGTTCAGCATACCTGCTCGTCAAGGGCTCACTGGTCGTCCTTCGGGTGGTGTGGCAATTATGATTGGTAACTCTATTAACCATAATTCAAAAATTCTATATTCAGCGGATAATCTATTGGCGATCAAATTCTCCGCTTGTGATCATCCCGAGCACATATACCTATTAATATGTGTGTACTACAATCCAGCTGATTCCTCAGTAGAAACATTTCTTGATACGTTTGATGTGATTCTCTTAGTGGCAATGGAGCAAAACCCCAATTATTTGATGTTGATTGGTGGGGATTTTAACTCTATTTGTACTAGCTTGGGGATTCTCGACAGACATCATTGTATCTCCAAGTACAAAGACACTTCAATTCATAGAGGGAAAAAACTGATGCAATATTTTAGAGATTGGAACATCGTCCTGGTGGACTTTGAATCTGGGTTGCACACCGGTACCTGGAAGCGAGGTAGTGTGTCCTCCTATCTTGACTACTTTTTTATCTCAGAGAGACTAATGGGGCGCGCAAATAAGATAATAATAAATGACACTCCTTATAGTGATCACACGCCTATTAGTATGACTATTAAATTAGTATTCTCTACTCTAGAAGCCATTCCAATCCTAAAAATGATTAATATCAAGCGAGCGCAACATTCTTTAGGATGGCACCCCTCCTTGTGTAGACGCTTGAATTTCCTGGTTCACAAGGACTTATGGAGAGTGCCCAAAGGAGGTGATATAAAACAGAATGCATATTTACGTGAGGCATGGAAAAACTTGGTTATAAAAAATCATCTTCAAACTATTCTATATAGTGAAGGGCTGTGTAATTCACGACATCCTCACGTGTTTAATGCTGAAATTGCCTCCGTAAAACGTGATAAAAATGTTTGTTTGAGAAAACTGCGAAAGTCGATTTTGAACACTGATTGTTATTTACGTTGTAAAAAGAAAATCTGCTTAAAATATAAAAACAAGATCAAATGTCTAAAATACAGAAGTAAGCTACTTGAGAATCAACTAATTATGAAAGCAATAGTTTGCAATGATACTCGCAGATTATGGTCAATTATTAATGACACTAACAGACATGAGCAGCACGACCTAAGCTCCTCGGTTCCATCAGAATCTTGGAAATCTTTTATGACGGAGAAATTTTAATTACCAACAAAATTCCGTAACATAAATAGTAACATCATCGATGAACAATGCCCTGACGACATGTCAATCACCATGGAGGATATACTGGACGCTATTAACACACTAAAATTGTCTAAGGTGCCAGGTCCTGATTGGGTGCTCTCATGTATTCTGAAGGACGATCCGATTTTCTGGGCTGCAATCCTTTATACCAAATTTTCGAATATATTGATCTCACATTGTATCCCCAAATCATGGCAAAACGCCATAATTATTCCTATCTATAAGAAGGGCGATCCAAATGACCCTGCAAACTTCCGGCCAATTGCCCTTATGGATGCCTCCGCCCAGGATTTTGCCATTTGTCTATTAAAGATGCTACAAACTTATATCGACAAGAACGATATTTACTCAAAGTTTCAATCTGGGTTCATAAAGAATATCGGAACTTCCCTCAATGCAATTATACTGTCTCACTTAAATGCAAAATCAAAATTACCTGAGTCTGGACCAATATATATTGTGTCATTAGCTCTAACCAGTGCATTTGATTGTGTAATTCGAGAAGTGTTGTGGTTAAAAATGATTAATCTAGGTTTCCCCCATAGACTTATACAATGCAATGCTGCACACGAACACCTGTTTTCAAATTAGAATAAACAAGGAAGGTGCTCTTTCATCCCTCATTACTTCGGAAATGGGGGTAAAACAGGGCTGCAATCTTGCGGCAACCCTGTTCAACTTGTACCTTTCTGACATTGATAAACTATGGGCATGTAATGGTATGTTTCGGGTAAAATTAGGTAGTATGAAACTAGACTGGCTTTGCTTTGCCGATGACATTGTACTGTTTGATAAGACTCCTTCAGGACTGCAGCTAAAATTGAACACCTTTTACGATTATGCGGCAGATCACAATCTTGTGGCTAACCCTAAAAAATCTCAGATCATCATTTTTCACAATAGAAAAATAATAAAGTCTTACTTTTGGACAATTGCCGATGGCAGATTAGAAATCACGCAGTCTATCAGATACTTAGGATACCCTTTGGCTAACAGCTACTCTCTTAAATCATGGAAAGAGCTCTTAGATACAAAAACTTGCTCTCTTTTATCTATGATGAAGGTTATTCATGGCAAATATTGTATGTTTTCGGTGCTGCCTTTGTTAGACTTTTGTCTATTAAAAGTTGAACCCATTATTCCTTTCAGCTTAGATATTTGTATAATGAACATTGATCAGTATCTCAACCTGATTCAAGGGACTCTTTGGAAAAAAACCTTAGGGCTATCTCTTGCAATACATAATTCGATTATTTTTCACAAATTCGGTTTATCTTCGCTAGCGTCGAAGTGGAGATGGCGACAATTAATGAGATACAACAAAATGCTGTTGCCACACAGAAATTCTTTGTATGAAGATCTAAATGTTGTATTAATGAATGGTGATGTGCAATCATTGGAATTGTTTAAAAATCAAATGAACTCGCTCTTGGATACCATTGAAGTAACTATTGATGATCTAATAACTGGTTTAGCTAGAAATAAACGCTAATTATATGATTGGGACTGGAGGATGACAATCGAAAAAAATCAGAAATATTCTCTGTACACGGAGTGTGGTAGTAGATTTAGGAAGAGGGGTACTCGTCCTTTATACCTTATTAGATGTCCCTATTATAAGGTGCAAAATATCTAGCTAAGATTTAGACTCAATCAATTCTCCACCTTGGAGCGTATATTCAAATGGGCCCACGTTAAAGAATAGATCTTGGATGCAAACTGTCGCTTTTGTCTTTCCACTAGGCAGATTGAATCTATAAAACATCTTGTGGTTTATTGTCCTTACTTTGAGGAAAACAGACGTACGCTCCTGGGGGAATACCATCCAGGCCTAACTTATATAGCAAGGGCTGTTTTCTGGGAGCACAGCATACAGGGTGACAGTATGTGTTTGATCTTGGCACTATCAAGGTTATTATTTAAAAGTGATGAGAATCTGAAAACTAAGAATTTGACACTAGGAATATCTCCCACTCTAGAATCTCAATATAGTACTTTGTAACGGGGGAAACGTCATACAATTGCTGTTCGGTTTATACCCTACAAATGAATGAAATGGTAAAGCTGCGTGATGTTTGTTTGCAAATGTACTGAACGAGAGACTGATTGTGTCCTCCTGTTATTCTATCTTACGAAAATGGGTCTCATTGAAATGATCTAAATGTCTCTCAAGGAAATCAGGTGGATATCATATGTTATGATGTATGTAAAGCATAAAATGTAAAATTATTATGTATGTAATGTGTAAAATGTAAATTATGAATGATTACTTATTTTTTCTTTTCCTTTTTAAATTTTTCATGAAGTAATTTTAAGTGATGATTTAGTTGTAAAAGTTTATAATTTTATGTAAACTATAAAAAATTTTTAATAAAAAAATAAAAAAATATAGGGTCCTTCGATGGATCTAGCCAACATACAGATAATGAGCACAGTCATACAATAAATGGACGACATTTTACTTTGCAACAAGAGGATCAGTGTCGAAATGACTCGGTATACTTGCTGACAGTCTTGGCAGAAAAGGGTTACAAGGAGGACAAGGCAAAATTACAATATTGCCTAAGGGAAGTTCTATACATAGGGTAGCTGATATCACAAGAAGGGCAAAAAGTGACTCCAGAAAGGGCTGAGGCAATCCGCAGAACGCTGATGCCAAAGACAGTGAGAAAAATGCAGCAGTTTATGGGCCTTTGTAATTATTGCAGAGCATGGGTGTTTGACTGTAGCATATTTACGAGACCCTTGTTGAGTGGGCTCTGGGAAGCACAGAAAGGGAATGGCAAGTTGTTATGAACACATGAAATGACTGAAGTATTCGAAAAGCTGAAGAAAGCAATATGCACAACTCCAGTACTAGGGATCCCAGACTACCATGACAAATTTTATTTTATCTCACACTCCAATGGAGTTGTGATGACAGCTTTACTCACACAGAAAACTAACCAAGGGCATAAGCCATTAGCTTAATATAGTGGATGTTTAGACCAGTAATTAGGAGGCATTACCCTTGCAAACAAGCTCTGCCTGCTGCTGCATTCACGGTAGCGGAGTCTGCGAGTATTACTATGGGGTATAGCACCACACTTTATGTGGAGTACGCCCTCTTTGCAATTCTCGAAAGACCAAAGAGTACCTTAACCACACAGAGAGCTTCTAGATACGAGGTAATTATCTCAAATCCAGCAATCAAGGTAGTGAGGTGCAGGACTATCAACCCGGCGATGTTCCTAGCTGAACCAGTAGAGGAGGGAGACTATGTACACGACTGCACTACATACATGGAACAGTATGACAACCTTCCCAGAGTGGGGGAGACGCAAATTGAGAGGGCAGAAGTGATTTAAATTGGCGGGTTATCGACAATAGACCAGACAACAGGGGAAAAACACATGGGACAGCAGTGGTGAGACTAAAATCAGACGGTACAGCAGAAGTAATAGCAAGTGCGAGATTGCCTTCACATATTTGGTGCAAGCAGCAGAATTAGTGGCTCTCATGATGGCATTTGAAGTGCACAGGAACCAGGAAATAACATCATATTCAGATTCTGCCTACATGACGTCTACATTACATTCTGGGCTGTCACGATGACAGAGGAGGGGCTTCAGGCATGCTGACTGCACACCAGTGCAGCACATGCCCCTATTGGGCAGGCTCATAGACACGCTTCAACTCCCAGCAGCAATTGCGGTTGTAAAGTGGCAGGAGCACACAAGGTGGTAGGATGCAGTCTCCCAGGGCAATGCAGCTCCAGAAGCGGAAGCAAAGCATGCAGCATATTTTCAGGAATAACAGACTTTGATATTTCATCGAGCACACGTATCCGTGTGCGCAAAATGGTTCTAAAGGAAGGTTATATGTTACCAGCCGCGCAGATAATGGAGTTTCAGGGAGGGGCTCCGACGGAGGAGGAAAAATTATGAATGAGAAGGGGATGTTCAATATCCTCTGCAAATGCTTTGTGGCAACAGGAAAGCACAGGCAAGCTAGTACTCTCAACGGCATTATTGCAGATTGCACTCACGCAACTGCATTATCCTACTCACATGGGTAAAGAGGCTGTGGCTGCTCACATTGGGGAAAATTGGTTCTGTCCGAATATGGCAGAGCATATAGCTGTGTTTATGGAAAACTGTGTTATGTGTGACAAGTTCACTGCAGGACATACTTTATGTGTAGTGAGAGGAGCCATACCTCACCCAATCATGCCTTTCCATCCAACATCTCCACATCGACTATGTCAATATGATCCAGATGTGCCAGGGATACCACTACATGATAGTGATTTGTGCCCTTTCTCCCGATTGGGTTGAAGCTGATCCCTGTTCACACCCTTGTGGAGGAGGTCCCAAATAAAACCTGCACTCCAACCGCCCACTTTGAAGTACCAGGAAAGTTCACATCAAAATATGTGACGTATGATGAGCAAATAAACCAGCACAGAGCCGGAGTAGGGCTCTGTCCAGTACCTATCAGAAGAACAGCACCTATTGAAATACCAATACCAAGAAAACCATGGACAGTAAGGTACTCATTAAGAAAACTGTATCAGCAAATGAAACAAAATGAAGATCGTCTGAGTACAGTCCCTGAAGAAACTAAAAAGGTCTTAATGGAAGACGAATGGTGACATCACAAGAACCTAAATGGACTCACATGTAGAAGAAATGACGACCAGAAAATGACATAAAAAGACGAAACGTCATGAATAAAAGACATCATGAGCCCAAAGTGAAAGGACAATGTCAAATGCAGAAGCTTAAGCCACAAGCATGATGAAGATAGTTGACCAGTTTACGCATGTACATATGCTTGGAACTGCAAAAAAGCGAAGAAAATCGTGCGGCTTGCTTTGCTTAGTAGAAGATAGACCGTGGCAAGTGACACCTATATATATCTACCTCAAACGGAGCACACTATATAAGTGTATTTCCACTTTGCACGAAAAGCAGAATGAAATCAAGGGTTACTAAAGGCCACATGACGAGAGCTTCATATTCAACAAATCTAGAATAAGCGGCAGAAAAGAAACTCAGCAGAGGCAAACCGTGCCAGGGAGACCAAGGTCGTATCAATGGAATAGACGAACAGTAGCTACAATTAATTGAAGCTAAGAACAGAATATCCTGCCTCTGGAAGGTCAAGATAAGAAGACGAAAGCAGGTGATGGGTGAAACGAAAATCAAATGCACAAATTATGTGAAGAAGAGGCAAATTCACGGTGTCTGAAGCACGTGACCAGCCGAGCGAGCAGAAGTGACACTTTCACGCCTACGCATTGCAGCAAGCCCAGAATGGTGGCGAAGTAGAGGTTGGCTAAAATCACGGATGTAAGCAGTTTCGAAGATACCAGGCAAGAAGGTCGGAACAACTGTGCTCATGGACCACTACTGGGCCTGCAGGTCGATGGCACATTTGCAGCTGCTACCCAACTGGAGAGGAATAGGTTCACTTGTACATCTGAACACCCCAGCATTGGTAGTGCCTCAGAAAGGCATACAAATAGCAGGGTTCCCTAAAATGGACACGAGCAAAAGAAAGAAGAGATCTGTAAATTAACCAGAGTGAAAAGGGGAAACTATGTGTCATCAGATATGGAAATGCATTGGCTGCAACAAACGAGAGCCCCGGCTGTTCAGCATAACTGAGATCTTCTTTGCATCTATCGTTCCAGCAGTACAAGCAAGCACAAATGCCAAATGGCTCCAGATTACGCGTTCGGAGCTGATGCAGACAGTAAACTCAACTGTCAAGGGGTTCAACACTATCAAGGAAGAGCTCAGAGCAGTTATGCTGATGGCCCTCCAGAACAGATACGTTCTAGATCACCTCACAGTCATGGAGGGAGGCGTTTGCGCCAAGATCAGGTCTTATTGCTGTACATTCATTCCTGTCAAGGACAATGGCAATGAGATGCTGACAGAAGCCATCACCTGGCTCTCTGAACTACACACGAAGATGGAGGCAAAAAAGAATACTGTAGGAAAGGACAAAGACTGGCTGTTTTATATATCCTTATGGATACCAACATGGATGGCCAATGGACTGAAAGTACTGGCAGCAGCTTTGGTATGAGTGTTGCTGACATTTTGAGTCATCAGGATAATCATCACACTGTGTAGAAAGACAACTAAAAGACTTTAGGGATGAAAGTGCTGATAGACCTAGAGACTGAAGAAGATGAGGAAACAAAAACATGGAATGCACTGAAAGCACAACTGACACATTGTCCTCTGTTCCCAACAGGAACGGTGTTCCAGTACCCATACAACACTCGTGATTATTGGGAAAATGGGTTTGGTTCAACCCTGATGGGGACTGCAGTTATGTGACATGGAGCCTGGATGATCATGCAAAATACTATGGATATCTCGGAGGAATAACAAAGGTTTGGCTCCCGAAGTTACAGATGACCACAGAGAGTGATGTAGGTAGTGTGGTCGACTGGTCGACCAGATGGGGGGATTGTCGATGGGGGGTCAAATCTGACTCTCATGCCCCCCACACGGCTCTCAACATGAAGGCAGAGAAACAACAAATGTGCCTCACTCTTAGGCCCATCACTGCTATCATCGATGTATCACAGGTGTGAGAAGCGTTACTCTCTCAGACAGCCATTCAGCCATACTCAATCAATGATTTGGATGAAATGGAAATTACATTGATCAAGCAAGTCGACTGACTGCAAAGCCAGAAATCAATGATATAATCTCTGACATCACAACGTAGCAGCACTTAAAAATGAAGTACATATTCATCCACTCATGAAGTTACACAAACATGCACTAGTTTATTGCATATAGGCATGAAGCACATGTTCATGCCCCATGTAGCTAGTGGATGGACATGCATGCATATCTCTATATTCACATCCTTCACCAAAGCTGAAACCGCAAGATACAAAGTATTAATACTTCTAACTTGCACATACTTGACTACTGCTAACATGAAGAAACCATAAGGAAGGATATGGAAGCTATAGGCCTCTGAAATGAATGACAGAGGATAGATAGGCTTTGGGTACATGGAAAGGCTGACATGATCGCCCCAGTCAGAGGCGTTCAAAAACAAGGCACCCAGCCAAAGACAAGTGGAGACGGAAAGTTCCAGTTACTAAGGCAATGAGCCACCTGCAGAAAATCAGGCCAAAATCTTCAGAATTACAAGCAGGATAGCTTCATTTCGTGGTCTCACACACATGACTCAGCCGACAGGACAGGTGGAGAGGGCTGTTCCCATCGAACCAGAGGAGAACGGTTGCAAGTGATGCTCACAAACTGCTAACTGAATGCACTCTCAGAGGCTTAGGTGATCAGAGATGGCAACATTAGAGAACACCTCAAAACTCCATGTTCATTCCCATTGCCTTTAAAATGTACACTCAGTCTGGTAATCATCCAGGGTCCCAGTGATGGGAGGACATATTCTGCCCAATCCAGAGTCACCTTTCAGGTGGGGATATCATTTGTTGCAAGGGCCAATGGTCTATCTGCGACCCTGCTACATTGTAGATTGACACTAGTAGAGTAGCCATTAGATATGGCTATCCATTAGTAGAAATAACCCAAACTGACCAAAGTGAACGTCTGATAGGTTTCTGGGATGAAACCTGAACTTGTGACATCACACCGGGATAAAACCATTTACTGGGACAGTTTGCCAGGCTGTTTTCGCTGACTACAGCCGGTGAAGACTAGCATTCACCGGATGTCCAAAAAGGTCAGGGGCACCATCAAGGAGGATGTTTCCAAGATGCTGTCCATAGGAGTGATTGAGCCATCCCGCAGCCCCTGGGCTAGCCCAGTGGTACTGGTCCCTAAAAAGACCAGTGGTGGAAATACTGAAGTTTGCTTTTCTGTGGACTACAGGGGGGTCAATTCTGTCATGAAGACAGATTCTCACCCCATTCCTCACCCTTTGCACAAACTGAAGAACAAGAGGGCTGTATCACGTGACCACAATGGCATCGCCTATCAGTGTGGACGCAAGTGGGGTGGCCAATATGATAAGGGCGAAGACCCTTCACAACAGCACTCGATTGGCTTGAATTTTAAAACTAGTGAACACCACCCATATTTGATTCTCAAGACATTGTTTACATGTGTACACACAAGGAAGCCTGTTGAGTGTGTGCAGGACAAACACCTGTGAAAACAAAAGTCATTGGCTCCATGCACACTCCCAAAAAAAATAAAAGATACAGGGCCTCATTATAAGTCAGGTGGTAAGGGGTTAACGACGCCGGTAAAGGTGCCGGCGCCGTCAGCCCCGTACCGCCTGATTACGAGGTCCCCTCGTGGGACCCGCTCTGCACGTCTGGTTTTACCAGATGTGCAGAGCGGGTCCCGCGAGGGGAAGAGGGAGCAAACGACGGGCCGCTCGTAGTCAGCCCGTTGTTTGCTCCCTCTCCCATTCCCATTCAGGCCTATGGGGGCTGAAATGGGAATGGGGAAGGCCCGGGCCCGGGTTCCTGAAGGGAGGAATTACCAGGCAGTCCGAACTCGGAATGGCCCGGTAATTCCCCATCCAGGAACCCAGACCCGATTTTGGCGGCAGCCATTCCGCCAATAGCGGCATGGCTACCGCCAAAGTCGTAATGACGGCCACAGACACTGAAGGAACCCGCAGTGGAGAGCCCACCCAAGCATTTCAACAGAATATGAATCCCTGGTCACAAAAACATACAACTAGACATGACAACGTGTAGCTCAGACACGAAGGTCATGCACAACTCATGTATCCCCTTGTGACTGATGCATGTGCCCGCACACCACATGGTGGATGAAAAAGCACAGGTTGACCATCAAAAGACGAGTAAGATGGGGCACAACACACGAAAGTGCCAATCCATGAACTGCAACAAGCATACTTTATAAGCTACTCATCAATCACAAGGTCACCTTGAAACATCATCACCCTGAATGCTGACCCTCATCTCATGATATTAGGACAAATATGCCACCACAATGCCCAGCAGGTACCTGCAATCTCCACGAGCCACAGTAGTGCATAACCCTGTAATATTACACACAAACATGATCCATGTGATGAACATAAGTGTCCTCCTCTTCAGAGAGGTGTCACAGGCCATGTAGTGTCCACATGACTCCATGTGCATTGGCTGACATGACAAATTAAATCTGTTCAACCCACATTCAAAAGATAATATAGCCAGATCACAGGTACACAGCAAACATGTGGGATGACACTGAAGGCCAACATCATGTATCAGGCCATCGTCTTTGGTCTTCATGGTTCTGTTCTATCATGGTTTTCTTCTTATTTATCCAACCGAACTTTCGCTGTCTCCTGGAGTGGCAACTTTTTCTCCTCGATCATGGTGTTCCTCAAGGGTCTTTCTTGGGTCTGTTTCTATTCTCCCTATGCACCTCACTTCTTTGCTCTATAATAATCTTTTGTACTATCGCACCATTTTCTTTCTATCCTTTTTGTCTTTTACGCCTGATATTCATCACACTCTCTCAACATGTCTTTCTGCTATCAAATCCTGGATGACCTCCCATTTCCTTACTTTATATTCCGGAAAGACAGAGGTCTTATTCTTTCCTGCCAACACTCTCGTGCCACAGTCTCCCCCTCCTTCTATTTCTTTTCCTCCCTCCATTCTCTCTATCTCTCCCACTGCCCGTAACCTTGGTCTCTATTTCGATTCTAATCTTTCCTTTGCTCATCATATCTCTCTAACATCTCGCTCCTGTCGATTTCATAGCTACAATATTCACAGAGTCTGCCCTTTTCTCACTTTTCACGCCACAAAAATTCTTATCTCTTTGTTAATCTTCTCTCGACTATTTTATTGTTCTTTCACGTTCCTTGGTCTTCCCTGTTCACATCTCGCTTCTCTTAAATCAATCTACCTTTCTTCTATTCGCTCACTCTATCTTCTTTCTTATCAGGACTCGATCTCTTCTTCTCTTGCTTTACTCGGCTGGCTGTCTTTCCATTCCCAACTTAAATTTAACTTTCTTTGCTTAGTTTTTAAATCTCTCTGCGGACTTGCCCCTGACTATCTTTCATCTCTTCTTTCATTTTATAATCCTCCCCACTCTCTCCGCTCTTCTGGTCTTTTCAGGCTGAATGTTCCCCGTACTCCTTGTGCTCAATCCCGCTTTCGTTCTTTTCATCTCCTTGCTCCTCTTCATTGGAACATGCTCCCACTGTCTCTCCATTCCATTGCTTCTTACTCTTTGTTCCGTTCCTCCCTAAAAACTCACCCGCTTCAGTCCTCTGATTGATTGTTACCGGAAGTATCTGAATGCTGACTTGCACTGCTGATTTTATGTACTGTTAATTTACATAAATTTGGACAAAGGCACTATAAAAAGCACAATAAAAATACAAAATAAAAATACAAATCAGGGCTCAAAGGGTGTGCTGTTCAATAAAGGTCCCAGTGGCAGAACGAAACCGAGACCTGCGAGATGCGGAAAAGCACTGAGGGGAACAAGTCAATGGACAGAAATCCATGGGAGGGCATCATTGTCAAAGTGCTGTCTCTGGCAAACAATGAATCGGATTGAAATAGAATGAGGTATCGTTGGTGTGGCTGGCAAGAGTGGCCATTTTAGAGGCATGGGTGCCCAACTGCTACGGGGCGTGCAAGGAGAGATCGCCACTGCCTGCTTGGTCGTGATAGTCAAGGAGATGTGCCTGTCCAATGCTGGCTCCATGTTGGTGACTAATCATGTCGACCATGCACGACAGCATCCCAGCATGGCCTGCTGAACAGCGAAAACCACTTTTAATGTTTCATGTGTCTCCCACAACATTTGTTTCACCTGTCCCTAGGCTAACTGCTGCCACCCCAGTCATAGCGTTCAAGCGCTTCACTGTTCACAGAAAAGGGGGGTCATTACGAGGTAAGATGTAACTATGCCGCTATTAGCGGCATGGCTATCCCCTTACCGGGTACCAGATTCCTTGAATGAGGAATTACCGGGCCATTCCGACCTTGGAGGGCCCGGTAATTACTCATTCAAGGAACCCATCCCCATTCCCATTCGAGCCCCCATAGGACTCAATGGGAATGGGGAGGGTGCGAACAACGGGCCCGTTAATAACGGGCCCGTTGTTAGCACCCTGGGCTGCTCGCGGGACCCGCTAAGGGTGCCTGGTTTTACCAGGCTGCCTTAGCGGGTCCCGCGAGCAGAACTCGTAATGAGGCGGTAAGGGATTGACGGCTCTGGCACCTTTACCTGCGCCGTTAACCCCTTACTGCCTACCTCGTAATGACGACCAAGGAGTGTAGAGTGATCAGGCCTGTGAAAGCCGTAGGGAGTGGGGAAGGAGGCTGGGGGGCTTAGATGTAACCCCTATGGCTGCACTAGGACAGGGCGGAACCTTACACGGCCACGCAAACCTTACGCTGCACCACCAGCCACTGGAATCCATGAGCCCTGCTTCTGCCTCCACTAGGTGCACTCACAACCATCTCTGCCAGCATCTCCCTTTCCTCCTCTGCCTCCACCTCGTTTACTGGCACAGAGCTGGTGCCAGTCCCCACCAGTGCCTCGGCAGATCTTGGCAGACACTGAGCCAGATGGCATTATTCTGCCTTTCATCCTCTGAAGCTGAGGCCCTGCACAGCTGGGGTCTTCCAATGGTGATTGTGCAGGGTCATCTTGCCATGTGCACCACAGGTACCTACAAAAGAGAGGCAGGGGTGCGTCATTCAGGAACACACCCTTCTGCGCATGACTCATCAGCCTGATAGCAGAAAGGCGTGTTTCATCTACTAGCAATGATTACACAACCATACTCCGCACTTTCCAGGTGTTGGCTCGTCTCCATTCTAAGCCTGCTTCTCTGTTTTGTTTCCCCTGAACATCGGCGCGGTCCGTTGCTCTAATTGGGGGCACAACACGCCACTGCGGGATAAGCCGTGGGGGCGTAAGACCTCTATGGCGGTGATGGGAGCACTATATATGCTTCATAACATAGCATAACATAAAATGTGACTGGACCTGAACATTGTAAACACTGCAAAGGTGCCTGTGAGAGCCCCGAGAAATGGGGCAAGTGGACGATCCATTCAGTCACACATGCAGCGGACGCAGCAGTACATGTCATGCAGCGGCACTGTTCGGTCATGACGATGCACTGATGTCTTGGTGAGGGCAGGGGCAGGGCCGCTAGAGGGAACAGCCGAATCCCATGACTGGGTTTGCTGTTACCATTTCTAAATCCTAGCAATAACTCCCCGTTTCTTCAGGTGGACCTAACACGGGCCGCTACTCACACATTCAAGCCCGAGGAGAGCCTCTAGAAAAGAGCAGCTTAGTTTGCACTACAGCAATAGTGCCCGGATTCAAGCACATCTGGCCACCTTGCTGATCTCAAGACTGGAGAGATGTGACAGTGCTGGGTCTGGTGGCCCCACATGAATAACTATGCTGACAAATACTTAGAAAATGCTAATGCTTGGGCACAACAAAGGGTGTACTGCAACCCTTTCTTTTTTTTCTTATTTTTTTTTTTTTATTTACTTGTGCATAATCAAAATACATGATTTTTACAAGGCTAGCATCTTCCTAACCCTTTCAATACCTGCATGACCCTGGGGTATATTAGGAATGGATTACCCTTATTTGGGTAGGCATAACCAGATATTCTAGTATGGAAAATTGGCTTCTCCAAATCGGTCAACAGCAGCCGCGTTGGGCAACCCCTTTGAGGAAAATATGACACTGAATGTCTACATGGCTTTATCACCCTGCACTGAGCCAAAGAGAGTTCCCAATCTTCCATACGGCTCTGGCACACTTTGGCATTGCAGTCAGGATTCCAACTTCATCAGCCCATATCTTTTCACCCACAAATTGATGGAAGAACAGAACATTTAACTCATGTGGTGGAAAGGTATGCTACACGTTACACATTTCATATATACAAGATAACTAGACATGATCGCGTCCCCAACAATCAACATCCAATTTCCATTGGCAGGCCGCCTTTTTAGTGTCTCACTATTATGCATCCCGTGATACTTCGCCTCTATTTCCCAAGTCATTGTGCCATGACTCCTGTACATGTGACAGACACAAACAAATGGCTGTAACACACACGAGGCACGAGACACTCCCCGGAAGCAAAGGCGGAGTACTAACAATAGGTTTACATAAAAAGAAGGCCTGCATATCCCTACACGGCTCAGGACAAAGTCGTTCACCAAAAAGATGTACACATACAGGGGAGTTGCTAGGTCTGGAAAAGACCCGGGGCTACGCTGGAGTCCGAACTGTTGGGACTGGGGGCTAGCTAGTCTTTTGGCTATAGCTCCTGAGATTCTATCCGGGGCTACAACCAAAAGATCAGGGGCTATAGCCCCCTTACCCCCCTAGCAACGCTCCTGTACACATACCATGCTGTTATCAGAGGTTCAAGCCTGGCTTTGTATCAACATTCTGTGTCATAATGTTTGCTTCCCCAGTCACAGGGTGATCAGTTCCTCCTAGCAAATGGCGCATTTAGCCCATGTTTCGTGTATCCCTTCTGAAAAGACGGCCTCCTTTTCATGACACCATACCCCGGGGTCCTGTGAATCCCCTGAGTACTCCTGCATGCGAGGTGAGTTACATCCTAGATTCCAGACGCAGGAAAAGATGGTTAACAACTAAAAAAGGGGGTGGTCCTGAATACAGATCATGGGAACCTGCAAGTGTGGGTTCATGCTCCCGCATTGGCTCGCCCTTCCGCTCATGACATCTGTACAAGCCAAGAAATTTGGTGCGAGGGAGTTAATGTCAGGACACAAAAACAGACGACAAGTAAAAGCCATGTCTCAGGCAGGGCGGGCTTGCAATTTAGTTATGGCCCTGGGTAAGTGGTGGAGGGGTAAAAAAAGGTTAGTTAGCCACAAGCATGGGAGTATCTAGCGTGGCAGTCCTGATTTCTATGGAGCGCAGAAATCAACCTTCTCTCGATATGTGGTTAAGGAAGGTAGCCAGACCTAACTAGCCATCTTCATGGGCGTCCATAGCCACGTCCTATGGTTCCAGTACAGTGCAGAGCAGTTGCAGCTGAGGGGTGTACATGATTCCCTCCAAGTGAACGAAGCTAGCACGCCTAAACTTAACACAGCTAGGTTTTGGGCCGGTGCTCCCCCTCAGAAATTGTTTTAAGTAATGGGTTGCAACCGTGCATTTCACAATCAAAAATTCAGAAACATTAAGAAACTACGTAGATTTTCTCCAGAAATACACACACACATTACATAACCGGTGTCTGTCCCCCAAGAAAAAACAGGGGGACTCTCAACAATGTATGCCAGCGTTGCCCCACTTTCAAGCAGCTCCTATCCCAAACCAGATAATGAGGTACGGTTCACCCTTACTGCTTTTTGTGCCCAAAGAAAGTAATTAGACTGGTCTTGAATAAGAACATGCCATCTTTGCCCCTGTGAAGTACATTCTCACGATGCTAGTACAAAAAGGCATCCCAACACGGTATGCCCTTGCTGTCTATTTTTAATGCTGATGCTTTCGTGCCTGCTGTCAGCGGCACAACCACACCAGAACTTCAGGGGGTGGGGAGCAGACTAATGCTTCCTTCGAGTAGTGGCTTTGTCAGTCGATAATCCATGGTGCAAGTCCATCTGCATTTTACTGTAATCCCTTGGAAGACTGAGTGACACTACAGTTGGAGTGTCCTTGAGGTGTCAGTGGGCAGTCAGAAGGGAGGTCCTTGGCAACGGTATTGAAACTGTGGGCCCTGAATTTGAACCATGGCATAGTGTCTCCTAACGTAGCATCATATAGCCTGGAGAAATAATGTCTTGCAAGGATATAAAAAATATAATGAGAACAACTGTGATGTTTCCACAATGAAAAAGGTTGCCTGAGCAATTGGGTGGTTTGCTAGGCAAGATGTGATAACAATAACCGCATCAAAATCATTCAGACAACCCATCTCGACACAACTCCAGCACCAGAATAACATACGTTACACAATGGAAAGAACGCCACTCGAAGACACACGTCTACATGAAAATGTCCTATGCCGCACATGAACTCATCACAGATAGACCAATGCAACTGTCCACAATCTGTAAACATCTCTGTGGCAGAGCCAACAGATAACCACACAATTTACATTAGCAGCCTGGAGCAAAAATCAACCGCTGCTCCAGACAATACACAAAATATCCGAAACTTTCGCACAAGAGGGAGCCCTATATTTTCAGACCTGCACATATCAACATTGCAACAAATCAGCCTCACCCTGCTACCCTGATTATGAAGCCCCAAAAACCAGAGAAAATGCATAATGGAGGGAATTCAAGACTAAATAACATAGCATTACAGGGCATATTAAAGTGTTCCACTCTTTCCCCTGTGGGAAAGTAGTCTGGACAGCCCAAGCAATTTCAGTGATTGGCAGCAACAGGAGAGGAAATTAACATTGGTTTTCCCGCCACCCGTCTGCTGTACTGGAGTCTTTGGTGCACTTGCTGGCTTGTGAGACTATATATCTGCCTGTGAAATCAATTTTTAGGAGACAGAGGGAGAGCTAGTAGAACAATAACCTAACTTTAGATGATGGTCTCAGGAGCACGAGAGGACACCATTTTGTTCCTAAATATTTTCACCTTCTCCATTGTAAGGAAGATATTCTTCGAATAGTGTGAATTTAGTAGCTTCTAAGGACTTCAATGTGTGTCGTTAATGCACAGTGAAATTAAATGATGTGTCCAGGATCACCCAGTTTGGTTAAGTGATGAAGCCAGGATTTTAGCCCACTGTTGGGAGAATTCTCAAAATGTGCTAATTTCCCTTACCTTTTAAGTCCCCCAGCAACTTTGCTGGATTTCTGGGATTTGACTTTTATACCTGGGAAGAGTGTGAGCCTTTTTTCCCCACTCTTCCATGTATTTTGTGTTTGTTTTACTTTTCTGTTCTTTGGTTATGGAGTTTTAAAACAACTCCATTGGCATCATCGTTTTCTGTGTGTCACACAGCACCTTCAGTGCAGTGGCGCAGGGGTGTCTTTCAGACTCCCCAATGTTTAAATACCTTCTCTGGGACTGACTACTGGCTCCCAGAGCATGTAAAGTTAAATTGGCTTTACTAGTCTTTTTAAATTTACTGACCCAGCACACACTATCTTCCTATAGAGTGCTGGAGGGGTTGCCTAGCTTCCCCTGAGTCAAAACACTCATGTAACAGTCAAATGTTACCTTTTCTTACTTTAAATGGCTGGTGGCAGTGGTTTAGATCAACTACCGTGATCTTTCCCGACCTCTAACAACGGTAGCTAAAAATCGGGCCAGCCACGTTTTTCAATATGGCACCCAAGACCTATCTGTAAAAACAGACTCCGGTCATTTTTTTCGCCATTGCTTTCAGGAAAGTCCTTCTTGTTTTTGTCTCTGCCCACCAAACCAGGTTTGGTCCCTTTGTTTGTTGGCCTTTGGCGGGCTTCAGCGCTGAAGCCCTCCTCTGGCGCCTGAGTGTCTGGGGTGGACAGGATGTGAGGGAGGTGCCCGAAACTCCCTGTGCTTAGTCTCCTAGGAGAGCTGAAGGCACTCTGGCATGATTGGCCGGCTGACTGTCCGGCAAGGACAGCCACCCTGCTGTGTGAGTGACGGCCAGGCTGGAATGAATGGGGGAAAATTGTTTAAAAGCAGGTCTCTGGGACTTGGAAAGCAGAGTCGACCACTGGAACGAAAGAAACGAAGACGAGCTGAAGGAAGAGGACTGCTGCAACTCATGGACGACCGGTGAAGCCCTACTGCAGGTCCGAATTGCCTGAAACTCCAATCGACAGAGAAGCCCTTCAAGGCTAACTTCTCCCCTTGAGTTTGGTGGGAACACCCAACTTGTAAGCCACTTGGACACCGTCCCCATCTGGTTGAATTTTCATCAGAGTGCTGTTGAAAACCGGATAGCTAGAGGGAAGGAAACCAGCTTGTGGTCTTTAAGGCACTCACACCTTAAACCGATGTATTGCTAAAGCTTTTGGCCTCATTCCTGGGCAGCGCAGGAATCTCCCAATGTCCTCCTTCTTGTCCCCAAGACTGAATCTCAGGAACAGCGAGGTCTGCTCAAACTGCCAGGAACAACTGCCTCAGCTACAACTCTTCTTCAATAACAAGGTACTGTGCAAATGCGGTCCGGAACTCGTTTCAGCCATCGAGAAAGTGTGTGAAACTTTCCTCAACTTCGAAGGCTCGTCCTTCCCTAAACATTCGTCAACATTTTTACCTAGCCAAATTCTTCTAAACTCTGTGGCAAAGACTTTACCATTACTACCAGAACTTTGCTATCCAATACAAAGACTCTGAACCATTGACTTTGGCCCAGGCCTATGAGATGAATTGCTGGTTGTAGTTACTGAAAACCTTTGCTCTGCCTATGAATGCATTTGTGCTGTTGATTCACATAACCTTGTCTTTTTACCCTTTTTAAAAGTATATGAAGTGTCATTTTGCTCCCACTTCATTGGAGAGCTAAATGTGTTCATTTACCTGCCGGTTGTGTATTTGTGGTTTATTAGTGTGTGATATTGAGCTGCTCTTGCTAGTGTAATGTTTTATAACTGTCTGAGTAAATAAATGTATATTCTTTTACCAAGAAACCTTGACTTCATGTTGTTTGAATCACTGCATTAGTTGGTCCTTTGTGTGACCTGTTCGACTGCTCACTTAAACTCTCGAGATAAGTCTGGCTGCTCAGCCATCGCTACCACTTTACTGTGTAGGACAGGCTTGTACCAAAGGTGAAATTGTGCTTACACTTTTAGTCCTAATTGCCTGTAGTGTTCGCAAAGGGTACTGCAGGTGATTCTGCCTAACACCCACCCTGCAATTTAGGCACTTAACCACGTGCTTTCTGACGTTTACTTGGTACAAATATGAACGTTTTGTCTTTCAAGGACTACAATACTGTTGTTTAGTGATTACTTACAAAATACACACATCACATACCAAAGAAATATGACAATATAATACATCCGTATAGAAACAGTTAAGACAAACTAATATTGTAGCCATGTTTCCACATTCTGAGTGGAAAACTACAAGCCCCAGAATGCAAAAATAATGCAAGTTCAAACTTTCTCTGTTTCTAAGCACTATAAGTCTAACACTTTTTGTAGTAAGGTCACCGGAGTATAGAAATGTAATTTGTCTCAAACTTCCAGCTTGCCGTTAGACTAATGTTAAGGACATTTGACTATCCACATCAAAAGCAAATCCTTTGTTGAATATAAAGCTAGTAGACATAATGGATACAAATATATGTTTAAAAAGAACTTTATTGCGTTGCTGCATTGAATTATCTTGGTTGCAGACACTGGTCTGGTAGGTAAGTGGAGTGGTGTGGGATCTTTTACTTGGAAATTTCCCATCACAATCTCAATTGAATGAACACTCATTCCATAGAAAGGTGCTGGTAATATTGCTAGGATGTATTTAAATCTTGCTTAGGTTATTTCTGCCGAGAATGATACCAAGGTGTCTCTTGCATTGCTCATTGTATTCTGTTCCTATGGTCGAACTGTGTTTTATGGAAAATTTATAAATAAAGAGAATTTAAAAAATGAATGGTGCTGGTAACAAAATCTTTTTACAGTAATAATTGATTGCTAAGGTGCTATTTGGCATCTGCATTTTGCCCTGCCCATGACAGCTGTGAAAGTGAGATGATCCCACCTGCAATGGTCCAAACTGAAAGGGAGTGACTGCAGTCATTAAAATAAATTGCTGCCCATTATTAGGGCATTGGGAGAAACAAAGTCAAGTGATAAAACTGCCGCCCGGGAGCCAGAGTGCCAGCGGCCAGGACATTTTCCCCAGGCCCATGACACTGCTGACCAGCCAAAAGCTGAGAAAAATGTCCCAGCCTGCTTTAAAGTGTCCCAGTGTGCAGCGCTGTAGAGTCCTGTGGGGGTGCAGCTTACCCCCAACCCCTGTGGTCGGCATGTCACTGGCCACAAAGCTAGACAAGGGCAAATATCTTCAGGCCATTCAAAACTCTTAAACCCTTTTTACCAGCATGCATTTTGCATTTGAAACTGCATTCCTTGATTCACTGCCCAGCTCCTGCCTCTACTCTATTACCCCTACTCATTTCATTTTATCCATCTGACCCTACGACACGTGTACATTGGCCCTAGCAGAGAGGTCTGCCAGCTGTATCTCTCCTGATGTATTTAACTACGAATCCCATCTCATTTCACCACTGAAACCCAGGACATCCTGTCCACCCTTCCTCTACCTCTTCTTTCTCCTCCTCTACCACCCCTAGCCCATCTGAGGCTGTCTCTCCCCCTCCCTTCTCCTCCATGACAATGTTTCTAGACAAGTCAGATCTATGAAAGTCTCATCAAAGCAGGTTCTCCCCTGCTCATCCAGAACTATCAAGGACCACTTCCACACCCTTGCTCCAGCCTTGACCGATCTCTGCAATCGCTCCTTTGCCACTGGAACTTTCCTCTCCCCCTTAAGCACTCCCTTGTGCACCACCATCTTAAGAATCCCTCAGCCGATCCTTCCTCGTTGGCTAACTATCGCCCTATCTACACCACTCCTTTCCTGGGCAAACTCTTGGAAAGGCAGGCCATCTCCCAGATTAATCGGTATACTGAATCTGTTGGTTGCCTCCACGACCACTAGTCTGTCTTCGGAGCTGCCAGAAGCACAGAAACGGCTCTTGTGAACACCCATGAAGCCCTGCTCGCCAATCCTGACTCTAATCTACCTTCTGTCCTCCTTCTACTCGATCTATCCTCTGCCTTTGACATGGTCAACCATGCCATCCTGCTCAAACACCTCAGTGACAACCTGGTTATCACTGATCAGGACCTGGCCTGGTTGACCTCCTTTTTCACTGACCCACCCTCTCAGGTCCAAGTGGGGTCTTTCCTCTCTTCTATCCCTCTCTGTAGTTGTGGTGTTCCCCAGTGACCTCTCTCCCTGGCTGTTCAACCAATATCTGGCACCTCTTGCCCACCGCATCGCTACTTTCTGCTCCAATTTTCAATGTTATGCGGATGACACTCATCTCTCTTTCAGGCTCCCCTCAGCCACCTGTGCTCCTTCTCTCATACCAGACTGTCTGGCTGCAATTCAGGAATGGTGTGCCGCCAACTATCTCTGCCTTAATGCCAGTAAGGCTGAGATCCTCCTCATTGGGACACATGCTCCCCCCTTTCCTCTCTCTCTCTCTGGCTGCCCACTCTGGGCCCCCTTCCTGTAAGGCTAAGAACCTTGGTGTCATCTTCAACTCCACCCTCTCCTTCTCTCCTCACATTTCTAACTTCTCTAAGAAGTCAAACTACAGCTGCACCTCCTCAGAGGTATTCTTCCTTTTCTCACTTCCCCCAGGAAGCTCACTGTCTCCCGGTCTACGGTCCTCTCTAAGCTGGACTACTGCAACAGCCTCTTTCTAAATCTGCCTGCCTCTACTCTTCAACCATTACAGCTTATCCAGACCAGGACTGCGAGACTTGTCCTTGGCCTCAAACACAGGGATCCTATCTCTCCAGCACTGAAATCCCTTCACTGGCTCCCTGTGGCTGCAAGGATCAAGTTCATGACTCTCTGCATCAACCACAAGACTTTCTGGGGCCCGGCACCATTCTACCTCTAATTTTCTCTTCCAAAACATCATCCTTCTCGAGTTCTCCGCTCATCCACCTCCAACTCTCTGAGGGTGAAACGCTTCTGCAAGCAGAGAGTTCGGGGCAGATCTCGCTCCTCAGCTGGGGCCTCCCTCTGGAACAGCCTCCCTGCCTCTCTAAAACGTGAGCAGAACAACCTCCGGTTCCCGGAAGCAACTCAAGACCTTCCTTTTCACTTCCGCTTTCTCTCTTCCTCTCCCCTGCTGACGTACCTGACTGCTCTGCACACTGGTCACCTGGATATCCTCTAAACTTGGGCCCATGCTCCTGAAGGTCCATTTGCACTTGCACTGCCTCCGGGCACCCCCAACACTTAAGGGTCTGTTCCTGCAACCCTGCAGTCCCTTCCCTCTGCACTTATGAGCCATGTGCTGGCTGCACTTATTGATTTACCTGCACTTCTCTCTTCCCCTCATCCCTTGGCACTTCTCCCCTTCCCTCTTCCCTGCACTTGCGTGATCTGAATGACACAAGGGCTAGTAAGATCGTTTGTCCACCCTTTGTTTCCCCCTCCTGGTCTTGGACACCTAGAAACACTTGTGTACAAGAGCGTTATAAATGCCACATAATATCGTATCATATCATTCCTCACCATTGACAATGATGGCAAGGGATCATGAGAGCCAAAGGCGGCAGACCCCTCCTCTTGCACCTGTTGAGAGAGGCAGATCATCTTGTGCATATCACAGTATATTTTCCACTTAGTTCTATATTTTCGTTCTGTCATTGCAACCCTGCCGCGTGTTGGATGTGGCAGATCATGTTGTGATTTTCACTTTATATTTTCTATTTCACTTTATAGATTTCATTTTCCTCATTCGACCGTACAGTGCATGAAAGGAAAGATCGCAAATTGTACTTTTTGATTGCGAAGTGAAGGCACCTCGAATTTGGCTGATCTGAGTTGTATCCCTTTTTTTGCAGTGCACAACATCAGAACAAGGGCGAGGTGTGTGCCACACATCATGACAACAGTGTTAAGATACGGATGTTGGAAGCCTGAATTTCTGCAATTGTCTTGAAATATTGATAAAATGTTGCTACATTTGGCATGAATGTTCATATCTGGCTCGCCAAATTTGGTGAACTTTCATGGAGAACAGAAGTAACAGAGGACATTTTCTTACATTTATCTATGTGAAATGCCATGCATAGTTAACTATGGAGAGTGAGAGAAAGAGAGCCAGACTGCAATAGCAAGTGAGAGAGGGAAGCTGAAACAAACAACGTGTTTACAGCCAGTTGGAGTTATTTCCTATGACAAACAACAATGTTAGGCTTTGTAAAATCAGTACAAAATTAACATTCTCTCAAATAGAGTAAATCCCCATCCAACTGTGTCTTCTTCCTCCTCTGCACAGTCTCCCTTGGCTGCTGTGACTTCCTCCTTCTCAGCACAACCTTCCTTGCCTACTGTGCCTTCCACATCCTCTGAACGGGTTCCCTTGTCTACTGTGTCTTCCTGTTCCTCTGCACAGTCTCCCTTGCCTGCTGTGACTTCCTCCTTCTCAGCACAACCTTCCTTGCCTACTGTGCCTTCCACCTCCTCTGAACGGGTTCCCTTGTCTACTGTGTCTTCCTGTTCCTCTGCACAGGCTCCCTTGCCTGATGTGCCTTCCTCTGCCTCTGCACAGGCATCCTGGCCTTGCCCAGGGGTGAACTGGGAAACAAAAAGAGGCTCTGGAAATGATTCTCAACGTGGTCCCATTTTATGCATTTTCATAAAAAAGACCTTCAAAGGTGGCAAGCTGCTCCATATTGCCACCCTTAACTCTTGCTTGGCAGTCAAACACTCGTCCGAGGACTGCAACCTCCTTGAATGCATGGATTTGATGTGCTCACCATCACAGAGACTTGGTTAAAAGACAGCTCTGTCACAAGCTTTGACACACTCCTCCCTGAAGTATACAAGATCCTCCCCGTACCTAGGCCCAAGGACTCAGGAGGGGGAGTGGCATTGATCTTTCAAGATTGGATACCTGTGTCCATCATCCCCACTCAGGCCTACTCTTCTTTCGAAGGCCTAATCTGCAGGCTCTCACTCTCTCCTAAATCTTCCCTCCTTACGGCCACCTTCTATCGGCAACCAGGATAATCCACTATCTTCCTGTCGGAATGGGCTGACCTGGCCTGCTCTACACTCTCCTCCTCCTCTCAACTCCTCCTGTTGTGTGACTTCAACCTCCATCTGGACTCTCCTGTCTCCTCAGGACCTTTCTGCAACCTGTACGATTCTCTCTACCCCTCTGTCTTACCTTCTGGCTCCACGCACATAGCGGACCACACTTTGGATGCTCTCATCTCTACTGACATCCCTCTCTCTAGCCTTCTCACTACCTCTCTCTCTTGGACAGACCACTCTCTTCTATATTCACACTTAAAGCTCTCCTCTTCTCTTGCATTGGCACAGCCGGCACGGCCACTCAGATTGAAAGCCACAAGACCCATGAAAAGAGAGACAGCGGCTGCCTATGCCTCCACCTACACTCCGTCTCCTACTCCTATGGCAGACTCCCACCCTGATACAGCCCTCGCTAACTTCAATCTATCTCCAACACCCTTGACATTCTTGCCCCTGTCATGAGGGTCCGACTGAAGCCTTCCAAAAAGTGCAACTCTTGGTACGACTCTGATCTGGCTGCCCTTAAACGCAAATGTAGGGCATCTGAACGGAAATGGAATGCGCCTGGCGGGCCCTCTGACAAACTCGCATACCACCTCCTTCAAAGGCAATATCGGCTCTGCATCCGCACTAAGAAAAGAGTCTTTATTCAAGCCTGTATCTCTGCAGCATCAAACAACACGGCTGAACTTTTCAAAGTCTGTAAGGAACTGGCCAATCCTGCAGCAGTCTCCTCTTCTGTCACACCCAGCCAGGACCTCTGCTCAGCCCTGGCTTCTCACTTCTCTGCAATAACCCATGACATCCTTTCCTCTCTCACATCCACACCACATCATACACCAGCATCCCTGGAGCCTCCCTTGGCCCCCCACCACTTCTCCTCTCTTCTCTCACTCCCATCACACCTGATGAGGTCGCCAGACAAGTCCGGTCTATGAAGGCCTCATCCAAACAGATGGTTCCCTGGCCCTCCAAAACCATTAAGGACAGCATTGACTCTTTCACTCCTGCCTTGGCTGATCTCTGCAATTTCTCCTTTGCCACTGGAGTTTTCCCAATTTCTCTTAAGCAATCCTCTGCGTAAGAAACCCTCTGCTGACCCGTCCATTCCGGAAAACAAACTGCCCCATCCCTATTACCCCTCTCCTGGGCAAACTCCTGGAGAAACTGGCTATCTCCCAGCTCAGCCTCCATACTGAATCTGCTGGTTGCCTCCAGGAGCATCAGTCTGGCTTTAGAGCATCCAGAGGCACGGAAACTGCTCTTCTGAACACCCGTGAAGACCTTCTTTCAAATTTTGCCACTAACACTCCCTCTGTCCTCATTCTTCTTGACCTCTCCTCTGCCTTTGACACGGTTAACCACAACATCCGGATCATATGTCTCTGTGACACCCTCAGAATCACTGGTCAGGCACTGGCATGGTTAACCTCCTTCTTGTCCGACCACCCAACCCAGGTGGAACTTGGGACCTTTCTCTCCACTATCACTCTTTCAACCTGTGCCGTCCCCCAGGGCTCTAACCTTTCCCCCTGGTTATTCAGTGTCTACATGGCTGCCCTGGCACGTGAGTTTGCCAGTTTCACCTCTAATTTCCAGTGTTATGGGGATGACACGCAACTCTCCTTCAGGCTACCCTGAGACACCTCCTCTATCTCGCTCATATCTGACTGTCTTTCCGCAATTCAGGCATGGTGTGCTGCAAACAACCTCTGTCTCAACGCCAGTAAGACTGTGATCGTTCACATAGGGACTCCTGCTCCCGCTTTCCAACTCTCACTCTGTGCGGCCTCCCTGGTCCCTGCACCCGCACCCACATGCGTGGCAAAAAACCTTGGGATCATCTTCGACTCCACTCTCTCCTTCTCCACTTACATTTCGGACATCCTTAAAACGTCCAACTACCAGCTGCACCTCCTCAGAGGTACTCTTCCATTTCTCACCTTTCCCCAGAGGCTCACTGTCTCCAGAGCCCTGGTTCTCTCAAGGCTTGACTACTGCAACAGCCTCTTTCTCAACCTCTCTGCCTCGGCTCTGCTCCCTCTGCAAATCATCCAGAACAGAACAGAACTGCGAGACTTATCCTTAGCCTCAAGCCCTAGGACCGCATCTCTCTGGCGCTGAAATCCCTCCACTGGCTCCCCATGGCTGCAAGGATCAAGTTCAAGACGCTCTGCATTGTCCACAAGGCTTTCTGGGGCCTGGAAACCACTTATCTTCATCGATGCCTTCCTAAATACTGTCCCTCCTGAGCCCTCTGCTCATCTACCACCAACCTTCTGCGAGTGAGACGGTTCTCTAAGCAGCGATTTGGAGGGAGATCTTTATCCTCACCAGGGGCCTCCCTCTCCAATGGCCTCCCTGCCGCCCTCCGTTTTGAGCCTGGTCTCCTTAAGTTCTGGAAACTCCTTTAGATTTTCCTCTTCTCTTCTCCCTTCTCTCTCCCTCTACCTTGATGACCTTTCTCTCCACTCGATCCCTAGCTCCCACCTTTTTCCACACTGCATGCTGACTGGCCGACAGGCGTACCTCATAGTCTCACAGGTCTCTGGCACCTTGCCAGTCCCCCAGCACTTGTCTCAGGGCCTGCACTTGCCTCATTTCTACATAACTCTGTCGATTACCCATCGAGAATGGCATCTTCTCAGCACTTACCCAGTTTCTGACCAACTGGGCGCATCTGGATCCCCCCCTTGCATTTGTCCTCCTCCCCTTCCCTTCTCCTGCACGTCTGTGCACTTGCACGATCTGAACGTCCCATGCCTTGAAGATTGTCTGTCTTTTTCCTCCCTGTCTCCCTTCCTGCATGGTGGCACCCCTATGCTCTTGGAAAAACTGCAGAATCGTAGTCCGACCTATTTGTTGTTATCTACACTGTTAATTATATTATACACACTTACTCTGCCTGGGCAGACCAGTTATCATTCAGAAACTCAAAGGCTCTGAATGACTTTTGTTTTTCTCCCCTGTTCCTTCCCTCCTTGAGCGCCTTGAAATACTTGCCTTGTGTATAGGCGCTTTACAAATAAACATTACCATTACCAACCTCACACTATACCTCTACGTCTGAAGGGTCATTTTAAATCCAGCACTGATGTATGTGTACGCCACCCACTATTTAAAGCGACCGGTGTGAACTATCGGTGCGGAGTGAAATTATGTTTACCATAACGTTTGAAATTTCAATATTTGTAGACTTTGTATAGATCATACACTAAACTGCTATATTGTAAGCCTGGTTTGTGGATATAGATGCACATGTGTGTTTTGTTCTGAAAGTTGTTTACTCTTCTGCGTGTGTGTGCGCATATACTGTTGTGCACATGCTCTATTTGTCCACGTGTGTGTATGTGTGTGCATATCATGTTGTGCCCGATTTATCCTTCATGGCAGGCCTGTGCTTTTTCTCTGTCTCTGTTTCATTCTTCGTATCGTCTCCTTCTGCACATGTTTGTTTCCCATCTATTGTGTGTAAGAGGCCCACAATGGAATGGCATGTTTCGCTTCCGCCTTTCCTGCTTCTGCTTAGAAAGCTGTTTCTTCCCACATGAAGTGTGATGCATGGTTTGGGAGATGGGATGGCCTGTATATATCTTCCCGTTTGGTCACACTCTTTTCCCAAAACGTGGTGAAGTTTCAGGGCTGAATTCAGCAGTTAGGGTTTAACATATTTTTTGTGTTGGCCGCGTTTCCCTAAGTATGGGGTCGCTATCAGTACCACAATCCTGTAATACACATCAGGACACATATGAACAACGCAATCACTACCAATCGGAATGTGCGGTCAAAGGCAACCGATCAAATACAACTCGGTATGTATTGTGTTCTTCCTACTTAGTGAAGAAATTGGGAACTCATGTTTGTCAGGTTGTTAAGTGAGGGCTATACAGCCCGCCCACATCGTTGTGTGGGCAGACCGCCGTTGCGGTCTTACCTCCCTGCACAAGGGAAGTGACGTTGGGCTAGGGAGGGGGCGGGACGTTGGGAAGGGCAGTTCCTATATGGACGTTGAATAAAGAGGTTGCGCTATACACCGGCTCCCGCGTGATATTGTCCAGAGCGGTTAGGGGACCCGCGCAAAACCCTACATTTGGCGACGAGGGGTACATCGTACCCACTCGCAACCCCGGAGGCCCGCAGTCGAGCGGAAGCAGCGCATCGGCGCACCTCCGCTCCAGAAGCCAGGGGTGCCACGGAGGTCCGCGGTTGAGCGGCGTGGCGCGTCGGCGCACCTCACGGACGCAGGGACCCGCGGGAGAGGGCGCAGGCACGGAGTGCCGAGGAGGGGGAGGCCCCCCCCACAAACATCGTGCGGGAGAGTGGCCGCAGCCACGCCTGTCGAGGCGAACGCAGGCCCGCGGGCACACTGCTGCTGGCCCCGCCCCCCCTGCGTATCAACCTGCGATCGGCGAGAGGCCCTGAAACGGCCCAAGGATCCAAGGGGCAACACCAGGAAGCACGCACCAGCCCGTGAGGAGGCCAAGGACACACCATAGCCAGTGGAGAGGCTAAGCACTACCATACGTGCTGCGGGTTGCCGCACAGCACGACAGTAGGCAGCACAGAGGCACCTGGAGTCCTCCACCGTCGCAGCGGACATGTCGGCCCCAGCGAGCCCCGTAGCCTCCTCGTCGGATGGAGCTGGAGCCATGGCTGATGGCCCTCAACAGGCACCAACCTCAGGTACCGCCGCTCACAATTAACCGCTACCAGGCCCCTTTGATGTTAGAGACACATCCAACCTAGGACCCAGATGGGTCGTGTGGCTCAGGGATTTCAAATTTTACACGGGGGCAATCGGGTTGACCGACAACGCGATGCTGAAAAACACTCTATTCATGACAGTAGGCCCCGCCGTCAGAGACATCGCAGGAGAACTGATGAACGTAGACACGGTCACCTATGCGGAACTACATGGGAAGCTATCGGAATACTTCACGCCCCATACAAACATAGACTACGAGCGCCATGTCTTTCACACGACGAGACAGGAGAAAGGAGAGTCCCTGGACAACTTTGTGATGCGCCTACGCATCAAGCTAAAGTACTGTGAATTCCATAAGTACTCAAATGACGAGGCGCTAAGATCTCAAGTCATAGCCAGCTGCATCTCGCAGCCGTTTAGGAAGCAGCTCCTCCAAAAACAAAGGTCCCTCGAGGAAATTCTCGCACTTGCCAGGATGGAGGCAGAAGTTGAGTTGCAGCTCGACAGCCTAGGCAAGGTTACCATTCAACACCCGCCGCTGGCTGCTGAGGCCATTAACAGACTACACACCGCACCCTCACCGGGAGGGAAAGGAACAGAAGCCACGTGCTACAGATGCGGGTTTGAGTATCCGCACGTGGGCGACTGCCCAGCTGTAGGACAAAAGTGCGCCGCCTGTGGCGGAATGGATCACTACAGAGCCGTCTGCAAAAATCCGCCAGGACAAGGACCCAGCAGACCGAGACAACAGGAGAGAAGGAGAAACTCACGACAAAGCCCACCAGCAGGCAGAGGGGAAGAAGATCAGCCGGGACCCAGGAGAGTAGAAAAACCCAGAAGGAGCTCCTACGCCAGAGACGACAGAAGGCCATCGGACGGATCGAGGCGATCGCAAAGAAGACGGTTCGTCCGGTACATTGAGATGAGATCCCCATTGGATAGTGAATCCCAGTCATCAGAGGATGATCAACGGAAAAAAGGGTACGCGTGGGCGCTCAACAACGCCACAGCCACCCAACACAGTCCGACGCTCCTGTTACAAGTCAACAACACACCGGTGGAATTCCTCATAGACACGGGGCGACAGTTAACATAATAAGTGAACAGGCGTACAGCTCACTCGCCAGCCCCCCAAAGATCCGAAAAGCGTCAGTGGACATATACCCTTATGGAGCCACAACCCCACTACCATGCAAAGGAACCATATCAGCATGGTGCGTACATAAATCGCACGCAGCAAAGATCACGCTACACATCCTGAAGACGGAAGCCAACAGTGGGTGCATCCTCAGCTTTAAGACAGCCGTCGAGATGGGCCTGGTGCACATCCTGTACCAGCTGATGGCCCACAAATACTTTGCTAGACCGGACGCCATCGAGCAGTCATTCCCCGAGCTATTCAGGGGCCTAGGAAAACTAAAACACCGAAAGGTACAGCTGCACATAAACCCGAAGATACCGCCCGTGGCCCAGCACTACAGGGGCATTCCAATAAATATACAACATCAGGTAGAAGAGGAGCTGGACAAGCTAATCAAACTCAACGTCATTGAACCGGTCTCAGGGCCCACTCCATGGGTATCCCCCATACGCCTGTGTGTCGACATGAGGAGAGCCAACGTGGCCATTGAGAGAGAAAGGCACCAGGCGCCCAGGATCACCGACATGATACACCTGCTCCATGGGGCACAGGTCTTCTCGAAACTGGACCTCAACAAAGGCTATCATCAAATTGAGATTGCTCCCGAATCTAGGTACATCACGACATTTGTCACACACCTGGGTCTGTTCCAATATAAGAGGCTTAGCTTTGGGATATCCTCAGCAGCCGAAATCTTCCAGGAGGAAATACATAGAGTCATCAGGCACGTGCCCAACTGCCTGAATTACTCGGACGACGTCCTCGTATTTGGAAAGACCAAAGAAGAGCACGACACTGCTCTCCACAGAGTGTGCGCCGCACTGCAAGAGGCCGGGCTGACGCTCAACAAGGCCAAATTCGAATTTGAGAAAGGCTCCCTAAGATTCTTCGGCCACATATTCTCTGACAAAGGGATGCGACCAGACCCGGAGAAGGTGGCGGCACTCAACTCAGCCGCACCCCCAACGAACACAACGGAGCTTCGCTCCTTCCTGGGGCTGGCCAGCTACTGCTCCAGATACCTGAAGGACTATGCAACCATCAGTAACCCGCTGCGCCTCTTAACGTGCAAGGACCAACCCTACATATGGTCCTCAGACTGTCAAAAGGCCTTTGAGGCGATACGAGATGCCATTTCCAAGGCGGAGGACATGGCGTACTATGATGCGAAAAGGCACACCGAGGTGATAGTGGACGCCAGCCCCGTAGGCCTGGGTGCCATATTAACGCAGATTGACCCTCTAGAACCCGCGAAAATATACGTGGTCGCATACGCCAGCAGGAGCCTAACCCCGACAGAACAAGCATACTCCCAGGCGGAAAAGGAGAGCCTAGCGGTGGTATGGGCATGTGAGTACTTTCACCTGTTTGTGTACGGCAAGGTGTTCACCATCGTCACGGACCACCAGGCACTGATCACAATATATGGGGACCCCAAGTCTAGGATGCCGCCTAGAATAGCCAGATGGGGCCTACGACTGCAGGATTACAAGTTTAACATCAAGCACCGGCCGGGGAAAGAGGAAAATCCTGCAGACTATCTGTCACGCCACCCAAGTAGCCCCGCCATACCCCAACCATCCATCGCTGACGAATACCTCAACTACGTGGTGCATCACCTACAGCCGCTACCTGTGGGTTGGGCAGACATCATTGCACACTCAGAGCAAGACCCGGCTCTACGCATCGTACGCCACTGCATACAAGAAGACAGAAGGGCACACATGCGTCAACAGGCGCAGTACGAAGCGGAAGAGGTCAGAGAGGATGTCAAACTAATAGACCACGTCCGGGACGAGCTCTCCATCGTCGATGACCACGTAATACTAAAAGGATGCAAAGTACTCCTCCCGAAGTCACTGCGCACCAGAACAATCCAGGTAGCACACGAAAGCCACCGAGGAGTGGTTGCCACCAAGAGACTACTAAGGGAAAAAGTGTGGTTCCCCAAACTCGACATGATGGTGGAGGAAATCATAGGTCGATGCACGACGTGCGCACAGGTAGCACCGCCTCCGCACCCTAACCCACTCCAAATGTCGCCACTACCGAAGAAGGTATGGGAAGAACTGGCGGTGGACTTTTTTGGACCCCTAAGAAATGGCACATACGTGCTAGTGCTAATAGACGAACACTCCCGATTCCCAGACGCACAGATTGTGGACAGCACGGCAGCCGCCAGTGTCATCCCGGTACTGGACCGCATGTTGTCCACATACGGAATACCCAGGATCATAAAATCCGACAATGGAGCACCGTTCATGAGCACAGACTTTGAGAACTTTGCGAGATATATGGGATTCCACCATCAGAAGATAACTCCGAGATGGCCACAGGCCAACGGGATGGTTGAGAGGTTCATGGCCAACATCAAAAGAACCCTTCAAATAGCGACCATACTTCACAAACCGTTCGAACAAGCACTATACCAGTTCCTCAGGGACTATCGACACACTCCCCACAGCACGACAGGCATATGCCCCGCTGATTTGATGTTCCGCAGACCAGTCCTGACACGACTGCCGGAAGACGCACGTACAGCAGAGGCCACGCCCCTAGAACAAGAGGCCAGAGATAGGGACGACATCGCAAAAGCCAAAATGAAGGATACGGCTGATCACAAACGGAAGGCACAGGAGTCGAACGTGGAACTGGGAAACCAAGTGTGGTTGCGACAACCCAAACAACGCAAAGAGGATGCTACCTTTGCACCGGAACCGCTGACGGTCACGCACAAGAAAGGAACGATGATTACGGCCCAGCGAGCCGACCAGTCCTCCGTTACCCGAAATGTGTCGTACTTCAAACCCAAGAGGTACCACATGGAGGATGCACAGGATCACGAAGTAGACAGCGAGGATGGCCACGCTCAGGACAGACATTACGTGGAGAAGAGCGAGACCTCAGAAGATGAGGACATCTCATCACCCCAAGGACAGGCTGAGCAAACGCCGGGTCACAGAGGTCGACCCCAGAGAAGTCGGTCCAAGCCTCACAGACTCATAGAAGAAATGGACTAAGGAGGAGAGAGCCACGTGAGTGCTAAAAAGGGGGGAGATGTCAGGTTGTTAAGTGAGGGCTATACAGCCCGCCCACATCGTTTTGTGGGCAGACCGCCGTTGCGGTCTTACCTCCATGCACAAGGGAAGTGACGTTGGGCTAGGGAGGGGGCGGGACGTTGGGAAGGGCAGTTCCTATATGGACGTTGAATAAAGAGGTTGCGCTATACACCGGCTCCCGCGTGATATTGTCCAGAGCGGTTAGGGGACCCGCGCAAAACCCTACAATGTTAATAAAATATTAACGCATAGAAATTGTATTCTTTAAATAAATACGTTATTACAGGGAGCAGCACATGCAGGACTGCTATACTACCCTCAATATGCTGTCCTTCCTTGTCTGATTTTTATTTAATATGATTGCTTTTGTTTACAAGTGATTATTTTGCCTTCCACCTTCTGTTCCTTTCATGTGGACTTCATGGTACTTTTTACCTGGATCGGATTTGTTCGATTCCCTGTAAACACATAGGATGGCAGTGTAGTTACAATTCCAATCCTCTGTTTGCATCATGAAAGGCAGGGCGCCACTGTGTTTCTCTGGGGATATCTTTGCATTTAACGTTGTTCATGCAGCTCCTGAGAATTCCCTTGTAAGTTACCCTCTTTTAAGCAAACCTGGTCAGGGGGGTGTGTGTGTGTGTGTGTGTGTGTGTGTGTGTGCGCGCACGCGCGCCATCTTCTGTCGAGCTTTTGTGCCCGTGGGGGAAGTTACTTTAGTTGTGTTTTGTTGTAGATGAGAATAGGCACAGTATATATTTTCTCAGTGTCTTTCATAGGCCCCGGATTCAGTTACAATTCCAATGTATTCTTTCGGCTCCTGCCATTTGTACCAAGTAATGGGATCTGGATCTGGAGGGCGTTTGGCAGAATTCTTTGTGTGCTAATTGTAATTAAACCGTCCAGCCTTAGATGGCTCATCAGAATAGCAATGACATATCCATGGGAAGAAGCAGATATCTTTGATGCACCAAAAGAAATAAAAAATGTGCCGATCAAACGAATAATTCCGGTGTTTCAAAACAAAGCCTATCATTGTAGGAAATACCTATCCAGTGGTTTCCTGCAACCTTAATTCCCCTCCAAAGTAAATGATAGCTGTAGCAAGCAGAGGTGTTGGGGAAGAAAACACAGAATTACATTTGTACAGTATCGATGTTGGGGTCTTTTTATGTCAAGAAAACAGCATACATTTAGGTGCTCATTTTAAATAGAGTGGTACATCCACGGAGAAGCCTGCATCCGCTAACACATGTTTGAGGCCCAACATGTTGGAGGCCCACTCTGTGAGTGTTTCTTATTGAGACTGGGACGTGTTTGTTTTGGAAGCAAGACAACGCAGAGCAACAAAGGTTTGAATCCTGCTCTTGCTTTTAGACACTGGTATCTGGTATTATATTGGGAGTGTAGAGGCATGAGAATCTCTGAGATTCTAGGGTCCTGGAACCATTACACACCAACGCCCACCAGCAAACAAGCAGTAATGTCAGCCACCATGCACGGCCAAGTCCTACTGTTCTTTCTCTGGCCCTTCTTCGGCCACCTCTCCTACCTTCTTCTCTGCCTTTCCCCTGTTCTCCCCAGACAAGGTCTCTAGACAAGCCCTATCTATAAAAGTCTCATCAAAAAAGGTTCACCCCTGTTCCTCCAAAACCATCAAGGACCACAAAAACACCCCTGGCTTCTGCTCTGGCAGACTTCTGCAACCACTCCTTCGCCACTTGAGTCTTCCCTTCCCCCCTCAAGCACTCCCTTGTGCACCCTCTTCTTAAGAACCTCTCTGCCGACAAGTCCTGCCCACCTAACTACCGCCCTATCTCCATCACTCCTTTCCTGGGCAAACTCCTGGAAAAGCTGGTCAAGACCCAGCTTAATCTTCACACTGAATCTGTTGATTGTCTCCATGGTCATCAGTCTGGCTTCAGAGCTGCCAGAAGCACGGAAACTGCTCTCCTGAATATCCGTGAAGACCTGCTCTCTAACCTCGACTCCAACACCCCATGTGTCCTCATCTTACTTGATCTCTCTTCTGCCTTTGACACGGTCAACCATGCCATCCTGGTCAACCGTCTCTGTAATAACCTGGGTATCACTGATCAGGCCCTGGCTTGGCTGACTTCTTTGCTCTATGATCGACCCTCCCAGGTCTAACTTGGGTTCTTCCTCTCCTCTATCTCTATCTCTACCCGTGGTGTTACACAGGGGTCTAACCTCTCTCCCTGGCTGTTCAACCAATACCTGCCACTTCTTGCCCACTGCATTGCAGCTCTCTGCCCCAACTTTCAGTGCTATGCAGAGGACACGGAGCTCATTTTCAGGCTCCCTCCAGCCACCTCTTCTCCTTCTCTCATCTCTGACTGTCTGTCTGCTATCCAGGAGTGGTGTGCCGCCAATGATATCTGCCTTAATGTCAGTAAGACAGAGATTCTCCTCATCGGCACACCTGCTCCCTCCTTTCCTGTCACTCTCTGGCCGGCCTCTCTTGGCCCTCTGCCTGCTCCCACCTGTGAGGCTAAAAACCTCAAGGTCATCTTCGACTCTACACTCTCCTTCTCTCCTCACATCTCTGACATCTCTTAGAAGTCACACTACCAGCTGCACCCCCTCAGAGGTATTCTTCCTTTCCTCTCCTTTCCCCAGAAGCTCACTGTCTCCAGAGCTCTGGTTCTCTCTAGGCTGGACTACTGCAACAGCCTCTTTCGAAATCTGCCTGTCTCTACTCTCCGCCCTCTGCAACTCATCCAAAACAGGAATGCAAGACTGGGATCGTATCCCTCCAGGACTGACATCTCTGCACTGGCTCCCAGTGACTGCGAGGATTAGGTTCAAAACCATCTCTATTGTCCACAAGACCTTCTGAGGTCTGGGGCCTCAATACCTTCAACTCTCTCTTCCTAAATATCTTCCTTCTCAAGCTCTTCGCTCATCCGCTTCCATCTCCCTCAGGGCCAGTCGCTTCTCCAAGCAATGAGTTGGTGGCAGATCTCTTTTTTCAGCTGGGGCCTCCCTCTGGAACAGCCTCCCTGCCTCTCTGAAACTTCCGGAAGCACCTCAAGACCTTCCACTTTGCTTCTGCTTTCTCTCCTCCTCTCCCCTACTATACTCCTGGCCTAAACTGTAACTACACTGGTCACCTGGCTACCCTCTGTTCTCAGGCCCAGGCCCACCCCGCCTCTTGCACACCTGCAATGCCCCCCTGGTATACCCTGGTATACCCTGCACTCTGGGGGCTGTTTCTGTATCCCTACAGCCCCCTTCCAGCACTTGACACATGATGTCTGCACTTACCCTTGCACTTGCCACCAGCTGGCCGCACTTCTTATTTATTGTTTTTTTAATTAATTTTGTTTATTTTACTGTTATCCTATGTACTGCACTTCCCCTCCCCTTTCCCCTTTTACTTTTCTCCTTCCGCCCTCCCCGCACTTGCACAATCTCAATGTCACCTGGCCTAGTAAGACAGTTGTCTCTGCCTTCCCTCTATCCCCACTCCCTTGCCTCGTCACACCTTGAAACACTTGTGTATAGGCGCGTTATAAATGCCATTTCATATCATATCATACTCTAGGGATCAAAAGAGGACTCAAAACATTGTGAAATCATTTAATCAATCCTGTGTTTGTTCTCAAAGGAATTAGGCTTAACTAGCCAGCAATGACAGGGTTATAAACTTTATAAATTGGTAGGTTGGCCGAACCTATATCTTTTCTTGGGACAGTAGTTCTCAATCCCCTGATGAGTCAAATAGTCAATCACAGTCTCTGGGGTATTATAATGTCCCAAGCACTTCTTTTTTGTCTCTATGTCTTTCTTGGCTACTGCAGGCAGGGGGTCGTAAGTGACTTGCCAGTGCTTTAAGTGGGATTGGAAATCGAGGGAGGGTGCTAGTTATGGGGTGTGGCCTTATGACACACTCCCTAATGAGAGACCCCGCCCCTCGATTAAGGGTGGGGGGGCGCTGGTAAAAGCTGGAGCTGGGGCACACTGGCATTATTACCTTTGATGCGCCTAGCACCAACGTGACCACCCAGAGCAGTGATTGTTTTATTGTATTGAGTGTAGTGTCATGTTATGTTTGATACATATGTATGTTTGGAATGTGCGTATTTTTGATACCAGCTGTGAATACATTTGGTTTTAATTATTGAAATTGGTGACTGATCATATGTACGGGTGAATTCTTCACACTGTTTAGGTTGTAGCTTTGTATCTAGCCACGTTTGTGTGGAAGGGCGCGGTAGCCTGAGCTCAATTGTTGTTGTATGGTATTTTTGGGATCCCTCATGGGTCAGGCTCCCCATTAACAAAAAAGTGGGTTCTACCCATATATATTTTTTGGCTACTGTGAATCTCAAAGTGAGATTTTATTTAGTTTGGTTTGTCTGACATCAATTTTGTTGCTGCCCTAATCTGTGGCTCCAGTCTCAAAGAAAATATGATGGTGGCAGAGAGAAGCACGAATGCGAGCGAAGAAAGTATTGAACACTTGAGCCTGAACATTACATTAGCCCAAATGAAGTTGGGCTTTGATTCAGTTATTGGAAAGCTGGATAATTTGGTTTATAAGATGGATCACAGGCAACAACGCATTGAAAAGGAATGTTGTAGGATATCAGAGGCAGAGCACCGCATTGGGTCACTCAAAAATACTAACGCAGAGATGTGTCAGGTGCTGCAGTCACTAGCACATGATGTCAAAGAAGTCTGTGCAAAGAATGAGGACTTGGAGGCTCGATCCCGGTACAACAACATCCGGGTATTTGGGGTGTCTGAGTTGGTTCGACTGAAAAACATGGATTTATTAATGGAAGGCCTCATAAAAGAAGTGCTGGCTGATCCACCATTGTCCCCGCAATTTCTTGTAGAGAGGGTGCACCATGTGTCACTGCAGATTCCGGAGCCGGGCCAGAATCCCTGCCCAGTGATAACTCGTTTGCTGAACTACATAGACAGAGACACTATTCTTCGTAGGGATTGGGAACTTGGTGATATTCAATGCCAGGACTCCAGAATCTGCTTTTATCTGGACTACACCCCTTCCATACAGAAGGCCTGTATGGTCTTTGTTGCTGCAAAACACCAGTTGCGAGAACGGGGTCTTCAGTATGCCATGTTGTACCCGTTAAAGCTTTGAGTGGTGCAAAACAATAAGACTAATTTCTTTGCAGACCCAGTGGAGGTTCTCTCCTTTCCAGAGTCTGTGCCTAAAGAATGATGTGGAAATGGGCAAAGTAGTGGCAAGATGCTGCTACATACTTGTTTATGCTATATAACTTTCCCCCTAATGTGGGGCTTTTGTACTGAGGTTGCACAATTGGAAGGACAATATATAAGCTGCTTGGGTGTTTGCACCATGTTAAATTATGCGAGGGTATGAAGATAGCTTTAAGAATGTAACATCATACTGGTTTCTATGTATGACTCGTACGGATGCGGTAGGTGGTGCTCCTGGCGTCCCTGGGTTGTTACCCATTTTTGCTGTTTTTGAGTTGTGGTATTTGGAGATTTGAGGATTTCACTGCAAGGTGGGGTTCCAAAATGGGGTTGGGGTTGACAAGGTGGGTACTGGGTGGAGGGGTATTTCCTTTAAAATTGGCTCACATCATGCAGGGTTCTTAGTGTTAGTATAGGGACTCATCGCTGTTGGGATGTTTGGGGTGACAGTTCCTGATTTGCAGGCATCAGAGACATGTACGCTTCTTAGCTGGAATGCCAGAGGCCTGAATAATCATGCCAAAATGCATAGGATTATTTCCTATTGTGAACGACATGGGGCAAAAACAGCTCTGCTTCAAGAGACGCATTTGATTGGGATTGCGAATGAGGCCTTGGCTAGATCCTTGGGGATGCCAGATATTACACCTCTTTCTCTTCCTATTCACGGGGCATTATTACCCTGATACTTAAATCCCTGGGGTTTAAAGTGCTACAACACTAACAAGATCCTGAATACCATTATGTTATAGTTTCGAGGGTACTGGCACACTTGCTGGTAATGATTGTTAATGTCCATTGCCCGAATGTGGATGTCCCAGTATTCTATAAAAGTATAATGGATAAATGCCTTGCATATTCGCATACTCGTTTGATACCGGCAGAGGATTTTAATACATTTCTGGATATTGAGTTAGAAAGGTCGAGCGTTGAGATGAGACTACTATCCTTGGCCATCCACCCAAAAACAGGACAATGGGCCGTGTTCTTACCGGTAGAGGGTTTTTCTTTGGTTTCTCACGCTAAATTGCCTGGGGAATCTAGACATGGACCCCCTGCTCACTGTGCTTAGAGAGGCGCAGCTTCACCTCACTGATGAGACCCGACTAGGCCGAAACACGTGTCTGGGGTTTCTGTTGGTAATCTTGTTCATAGGAGAATTCCCTACCATTTCGGTGCTGGAATACCTACGGGTGGGACTAAGACTGATATGTGTATGGACATTTCTCCTCTGTGAAAAACATAGTGAGCTAAAGCATGGTTGAGATCCTCCCAGGGGCCACCCACCCAAGAACATGTCAATGGGCTGTATTCGTACCGGTAGAGGATTTCCCACACCTCTTTATAATATCCTTGGATGCCCGGGAATTAAATAGGGGCATGGGTGATTTAGGGTTGTTGGATTTTTGGAGAACCATTCTTTCAGGGGTCAGAGAGTACTCAATCATTTTATCGGCCCATGATATATGGTCACAAATTGAATATATCCTTGCAGGATCTAAAATGCTGTATGCAGCAAAGGAATGCTCTCTTCTCCCTAGAATGCTTTTGGATAATTCCCTGATGATGTGGGGGTTTGTATTGGATGTGATAGTAATTCATAGGCCATTCTGGTGATTCAAAGCACAGGTTCTGCATGATATAGAGTTCCGTTGGGGAATATTGGAGATTGCCAATACATTTATGTAGGGTCTGTGCCTTCTATAGGGACAGTGTGAGAGACATTTAAGGTCTCTTTGAGTGGGTGTTATATTGAGTTGGAAAGTGGCCTCCTTAAAGGCATACAGAGACAATCGGCAGATTTAGACAAGGAATTGAAGCATTTACAACATGAAGCTGGGAATTTTCCTTTTGTAAGTGCCTTTGTTTCTATTAGAACTGCGCTTGATTCTTTCAGGGCTGAGGCTGACAGGGAGGTGAGGTATCTTGCTGCCACTCGAATGGCTTGCAAGTATGGGGAAGAGGGCAGAACAGGTAGACACTTGGCCAAACTGCTGAGATATGAGAGCCGCCCAGTTGATATTGCTGTGATCAGGACTGAGGATGTGTCTTTGGTATCGAAGTCAGATTTAATTCTGAGCGCGTTTCACAGATTTTGTGAGAAATTGTATGCATGAAGGGGATCCCCTGACCCGGAATCATTGCATTTGTTTGTGAATGACATTCCTTTAGTGAGTCTTGATAGTGATGCTTAGGATTTACTCGATGCGCCCATTAAAATTACCAGAATTTTCGCAGTTGTCAAGGAGCTATCATCTTCCAAAGCCCTGACTCCGATGGCATCACAGCTGAATTGTTGAAGGAATTCGGGCCAAATGTGGTGACTCATTTACTTTAAGTATGGAAGGAGGCATTAAAGGCTGTTAGTATACCCCAGATGATGTGAAAGAGGATAATTTATCTGATCTTAAAGCTTGGCAAAGATCCGGCAGACTGCGTCTCTTACAGGCCAATAGCTTCAATAAACTTAGATACTAATATTTTCTCTGAGATATTGGCATATAAGCTTCTTCCCCATCTTGCTTCCATTGTCCATCTGGACCAATCTGGTTGTATGCCGGGTTGCTCTACTGCCCTGAATTTAAGGCAGATGTTTTCAACTCTTGCACAAGTTGACCCTGAAGTACTAGCAGTAGGTGCCCTGTTGGATATCAAGAAAGCGTTTGACTCATTGATGTGGGTGTACTCTTTCATCGTTCTAGAGAAAGTAGAGATCATCAAGTATTTTTTGAGTTGTGTAAAGCTATTGTATACTGGCGTCACCAAGAGGATGGGATTATATGGTAAACGCTTGTCCTCCTTTCAAATCGGCCGGGGCACTCGATCACTGTTCCTGTTTGCATTGTCTATGGAGCTATTGACTATCCAATTGAGGTTGTGGCATCAGAAGTGGGGCCTTGCATTGGGGGAGGCACGAGAGTTGATATCTTTGTACGCAGGTGACATTATATTGTATGTCAAGGATCCAGAGCTCAATTTGACTCACCTCACTCAGGAGATAGATAATGTTGGTAAGGGTAACACTCAGAAACCATGTGGGATGGGCTTGTACCGTTGGGAACAGACAACAGTCCAGTACTTGGGTATTACTGTTAGTAGAAGTCGGTTCTCTTTGCTGAGAGATAATCACCTTGCATATCTTGAAACATCTTAAGAGGAAGGTTGAACGTTGGACTGCCATTCTGCTTTCCCTTTTGGGCCGTATTGCTATTATGAAAATGGCGATACGCCCCAAATTACTTTATTTTTCTCAAATAGGTCAATTTATTAAGGACCTTAGATTGTTGTTAGTAAAGTTGGCTTGGCATCCTGAAACCGCCTCGAATTAAGTGGGTAACGTTAACTATGATGGGGAGGGTTTGAATGTTTAAATGCGCCGGACTTGGAATCATATTATGTAGCGGTACATGTCACATCTGGGTCTTTCCCGTGCTCACAGTCATTTCCGCATGTAAGGGTGGAAAGGAGCTTGATCTGTCCCTGGTTGCTAGGACTATATATGAGAAGGGCCAGATTGACTCGGTATTGTGTACGATCGGTGCATGCAAGCGGCTGACTAAGCATCTGCAAATTCAGTTTCCCAATGCCCTAGAACTGTATGCATGTGGATCCAATGTTTGGACCCCACATGCGATGCAATGGTAAGGATCTCTTTGTCGCGTTTAGGGATAAATTATAAGCATGATTTCTATCCTGATGCAAAAGTTGTCTCTTGGGAGCAGGTAGGGGCCAAGCTGGGGCATGACTTTGGGTTGGCTTTACAGCATTTCCAATTTCCAGGTTACAGCAGCTTTTCATGTCTTTTCACTGTGTTTCTCTTCGGAAACCCCAGCTATACCAATCCTAAAATATATTATGAATTCGGCTAATTTGAAGAGAATTGTTTCCACCATATACCAGATGGTGCAAAGAGCTATTCACTGTGAGGACCTACCCTGCAGGTTAAAGTGGGCATGCAATGCGGGATTGAATTAGAGGATACACTGTTGTCCTACATGTGTGTATAGATGCAGACAGTCGCCCTTAATACTAGGTTTCAATCGATACAATACAAGGTTTTGAATCGAGCGTATCTATCTCCCTTACTTCAGATGAAGATCGACAGATCAGCTGATGGCATATGTCCCAGATGTAAGGGGATGGTTGTAGGGTTTCTGCATATGATTTAGAAGCAAGTGGTGGAAATAACGGGCTAAATGCGGGGGCAGGAAGTCCCACGTTATTTGTTATGCTGTATGTTTGGGTGGCTTCTGAGGCTTTCTAAATGGGTTACGCAATGATTGTCCATCTGCTTGTTGCTGGCCAAGATGTATATCCTGAAGCTTTGGTCAAGTTCAAATTCACCCGCTATTAGCAAATGGTTAGCGGATCTGACATAGTGTTGTGATACAGAGATGGGTTACTGCACCCTATTACCAGAGAGCTCTAGGCCCAGTAATATTTTGCAACCATTCAAAGCTTTCATTAGGAGCAGAGTACCTGTGGACACCACAGCAGGAGAAGTATGTATACCAGAAACGGAGCCATGGCTGGCCTCCCTCCTGGAGGCCGAGGCACTATGATTCTTGCTAAGAATGTGAATCGAGTGGCATTACCATGGATATTATGGGATATTTGTTTAAATGTGAAATTATTATTTTCTGTCATACCTATGAATGTAACACATGGGAGTCTGATATACTCAGAAAGCATACCATGTGATGATTGCTAATTTATTGTATTCTGCTATGTGTTGTCGTTTTTCTTTTTTGTATGCCATTTGTTATGATGTGAACCTGCATAAATAACTTTATTTTTAATTCCGTAATGGAATGGCAGAAGCTCTTTAACTAAATACTGATAATTCTAATGCATTGGTTACTGTTTCTTTATAGTGCTCCTAATGTACTATAGTTACCAGTACTCACATATCACACACCTCCCTCCTTAGCCCAAGTCTCAAAACAAAACCTTTATCTGATATTCCCAATCTTCTTTGCCACCCTTCCTTTCTTCCATACTCTACCATCCTCTAAAACCACAGTGTCATCTAGAACCTTCCTAACTATTAGTTGCCCAGTATATTTGCTCTGCCCCTTGGGTACAAATCCTGGTCTCCTTATCTGTACTTCATCTCCTATCTCCTTCTGAGATCTGGCCTTCCCTCACACCTTTTAGTCAATCAAATCTCATTTGCATTTTAGATGCCCAAAAACAACATAATGCCCTCTTTATCCTTCGGCGGCTCTAACTTCCAGTTACCAATTCTTCCTTAGGTTCCAGCCCTTTCTCACTGAGTCTGTGCCCTAGATCATCTATTGTTGCTAGCGTGAACCAGAACGTTTTCTTTCTGCAGTGTATGACCAACCCTACTGAGAACATGCAACTCTCTAGCAAACCCTTGGCCATGTTCTTCAATGCTCTTTCCTGTAATTAAAATGTCATCCTGGAAGTGCATAACTCCCTCACTATACTGTGCATTACCCTATGGACGAATGCAACTACTGATACAAGCCCACAAGGCACCCGCCTACATCTGTACCTACCCTCGTTGGTAAAGAAGGTGGTATAGTCTCTGGAATCTGGATGAAAATTTACTTGGTGGTAAACTGAAGCTAAATTAAGTATGCTGTAAACACCTAAGCACCAGCAGCCATGCTAACTATCTCTCTTTATATTGGAAAGTGGAAATGTACTTACACCTACACTCCTGTTCACTCCTCTAAGATCCACACATAGGGCCCGATTCATGGAATCCGGCGCAGAAATGATGCAAGGGCTGCTGCATGCCGAGGAGGAACCTGCGCGAGCCATGGCACATAAAAAATATTAGATTACAAAACACATTGCTAGCCGTCGTGCAAGTCACAACAAGGAACACCTACAACACACCCTTACGCACACCAAAGTACTAACATAGCGCAAACCTCAGCGCCACCACTGGTCCAGCATCCAGTACCCCAGCAAAATCACATGCCTAACCTGGCAATCCCAGGCCGCACTCCAGAGAAATCGCATGCTCTCCCTCACAATCCCAGGCCGCACCCCAGACAAAATGCGTGCCCTCCCTCGCAAGGCCAGCCCATACCTCAGCAAAATCGCGTGCATCACCTCGCAAGCCCAGCCCGTACCCGAGTGAAATCACACGCCTCACCTCCCCGCAGGCAGCCCCCACCAGACAGGACACCTCCCACAGGCAGCCCCTTCCAGACGGGACACCACACCTCTGACCCCCTTTAACTGTGACACACCCCCCTGGCAGCCCCCTCCACACTGGACAACCCCCACAGGCAGCCCCCTCTAGACAGGAAACCTCCCACAAGCAGCCACCTCCAGATGGGACACGCCCCAAAGGCAGCTCCCTCCAGACTGGACAACACCCACAGGCAGCCCCCTCCAGACAGTACACCCCCACAGGAAGCTCCCTCCAGTCTGGACACCCCCCCACAGGCAGCCCCCTCCACACTCGACACCCACCCACAGGTAGCCCCCTCCAGACGGGACACCCCCCACAGACAGGCCCCTCCAGATGGTACACCCCCCACAGGAAGCCCCCCCATCTGAGATACCCCCACAGGTATCCCCCTCCAGATGGGACATCCCCCACAGGCAGCCCTCCTCACCTGTGACACCACCCACAGGCAGCATCCTTAGACGGGACTCCACCTCCCAGCCCCCCTCACCTGTGACACCACCCACAGGCAGCCCCCTCCAGACTGGGCACCACCCACAGGGAGCCCCCTCCAGACTAGACACCACCCTCAGCCCCCCTCACCTGTGTCACCACCCACAGGCAGCCCCCTCCAGACTGGACACTACCCACAGACAGCCCCCTCCAGACTGGACACTACCCACAGGCAGCCCCCTCCAGACAGGAAACCCCCCACAGGCAGCCCCCTCCAGACGGTACACCTCCCACAGGCAGCCCCTCCAGACTGGACACCACCCCCAGCCTCCCTTACCTGTGACACCACCCACAGGCAGCCCCCTCCAGACGGGACACCACCCCCAGCCCCTCTCACCTGTGAAACACCCACAGCAGCCCCCTCCAGTTATGACACCCATCCAACCCCCCTCACCTGTGACACCCCCCACAGGCAGCCCCCTCCAGATGGGACGCCGCCCCTACACCCCTCCCCTGTGACACCACCCACAGGCAGCCCCATCCAGCCTGGACACCCCCCACAGGCAGCCCCCTCCGGACTGGACACCACTCCCAGCCCCCTGACCTGTGACACCCCCCACAGGTATCCCCCTACAGACAGGACACCACTCCCAGCCCCCCTCACCTGTGACACCATCCACAGACAGCCGCCTCCAGACTGGACACCACCCACAGGCATCCTCTTCTAGACTGGACACCAGCCCCCCTCACCTGTGACATCTCCCACAGGTAGCCCCCTCCATACGGAACACCCCCAACAGACAGCCCCCTCCAGATGGGACAACCCCCCTCCACACTGGACATCACCCAGAGGCAGCCCCCTCCAGATGGGACACTCCCCACAGGCAGCCCAATCAGACTGGACACCCCCCAGAGACAGACCCCTCCAGACGGGACACCCCGCACAGGCGGCACCCTGGCAGTCTGACACATTACCACTGCAATGCATGTCTGTTGCTCACCTGAACATCCATGGTGTGACAGCACCATGAATTGCAACATCAACATGTATTCTGCAAATCTGAAAAAATGGAATCAACAGAGGTCCATCCATGAGTGGAGCATCTGCTCACAAACCCTCCAAGGCCTTAATCATCCCCCAACATACACATGTGACAAGTGAGTGCAAAAACATGTGTATGCTTCCCATGCCACATTTCCAAGGTATCAAAGCACAGTGACAGAATGTGTGCCCACGACAGAAGCAAACATACCAAAACTTGTTGCAAGATCCACACACAATGGCCAGGCATGTCACAGCCTGAGCATGAGTGAGCTGGGTGTCAAAATACCTGTCAGGGAACTATCACATGACAGGTCGATGCATGGGTGATGATAGGGCAATCAGAGAGAGCAGGACTCACAGAGACTGGTGAATTATGCAGCCACTCAGGAAGATCCAATATGTGCCAATAATGCATTCCAGCGGTAGTGGTTGACCAACACATGAGAGAAGGCATTGGGCCTCATTACAAGTATGGCGGTAAGGCAACAATGGCGCCAGTATCGCTTCCAGCACCGTTGCTACTGTACTGCCATACTACGTGTTCTGCTCGCGGGTGCCCTTGCAGCCACCAGGTCTGACCTGGTGGCCGTACCGGCATCCGCAAGCAGAACATGACAGTGGTGCTACCACCCTCCCCATTCCCATTGTGCCCTATGTGGCTTGATGGGAATGGGGATGTACCGGGCCAGGCACATGCGAAAGGGAAATTACCGGGTCTGGCTGGGCCGGAATAGCCCGGTAATTGCCCATTCGCGGGTGCCGGACCCGGATGCGAGTTTGGAGGTAGCCTTGCTGGTAAAACTGCCGAGGCTACCTCCAACCTCGTAATGAGGCCCATTGTGTGACTGCAGATGCTGGTGAAGGTGTATGCACGACATGTGTTTTACATAGCAATAACAAAGTAACTTGCTATGAACCTGACCATGTAACAATCCCACAGTGAGCCCACCTCCCTCTACCCCAACCACACTGATGTCAAACGCAGAGTGATGCAGCACAGGTAAATGAAAATCCAAATATACAGTGCACAGCCATTCATCTGATGGGCACATCAACACATGTCAGGCACATGCGCATCCTGCCATCCACAACCATCCCTGAAACAATGATACGCAAGCATGCACGCAACAAGACACACGACTTGCAATGTAGAGATGAACTGGCTAAAAATAGAACTAGCAAACAGGCCGACACTCAAATGAACTGCACGAAATGTGGAATTTAACAAACCGAATGATGTATATTGAAGAAATATGTACAAAAAAACCTTTGAATGCAGGTAAAAGTAGTCCATGTAAAACATGTATATAAATGAAATCTTTAGGCCTAAAGAACTATGTACAATAAAAACCCGGGGAGGAATGCCTGAAAAGTCTGGGTAAAATAATAAAGGAAACCTACACTTAAATAGCTATGTACACAGGCAGCAGGCTAGTCCAACTCTTCCTCGCCAATCTCACTCAGGGTCTCTACTAGTCGAGCGCCACATCCTCACTCCTCGGGCGGGCCTCCGTTCTTGCCTGGAGGGCTGGCAGGATCTGCAGCATCTGTGTCTCTATCACCTCGGCTTGCCTGCAAGTGGCCTCCAGGATGGCAGCCCGTCTCTTCACCCAACGCAGCGCAATCCCAGTCCTGGCCAACACAATCCTCGCTTCCCGAGCCCGCTGCCTCTCTGCTCTGATCTGCTGCCCATGTCTCCGGAACACAGAAGACATCCTGTCCCTCAGGTCCACATGTGCCTCCCGCCTCACAATGCGCACCTGCCTCCTTTGGATGTTGTGCCCTGAGAATTGTAGCCTCCTCCTGGTTACCAGCTGCTGGCACAGTACCCGGTGCCTGCTTTGTGTGTTCGCCCTTCGGGCTGATGACGATACTGGTGGGCATATGGCCCATGCCCTGCTTCTGGGTGCCTGCTGTCCCTCCATTGCCGGGGACCATGTCTGTGCCTGGGTAGGCACGGTGGCCCCCTCAGCTGATTGACCTTGGACTCCCAATTCGAGCAGGGATGTTGGCTCCACCAGACTGGGCAATGTGGGTGGTATCTGGGCCGGAAGGCACCCCGGAGGACGACTGGTGCACAGAGGAGGAAGACGTTGCATCAGTGAACAGCCCATGGAGCACAATACGGAACAGGCATGTTACAAGCCAGGTGATGAGGCGACATACCTCACTGTGATGATGTGCAAGCAGACTACGTGTAGCCTGCGCATCATCACGGATGATGGGTGTACGCCTCACCACCCCAGCCTGCAGGTGTAGGACATAGTCCTGGATGGCAACACCAGATAGCAAGGGGGTGTTGGTCTGGGTGGACACAGCCGACACTGGGTGGTGGGTCTAGTTGGAGGCATCCCGGCAGGCGCATACAGCTGCATCTGATGGCCCGGGGACTAGAATTTGCACAGGCACCTGGGACAGGACGGCAGTAGGCATGCCCACCTCAACACCCCACCAATCCTGGCACCTCCTCCCCATCCCCCCGGCAACCTGGATGGCTCCGGGAGTCTTCCAATGGTTGACCCCTGTGTGGCATCACCTGTCCCCCCACTGCTGAGGAGTCCACTTCCACCTTCGTCTTCTTGAACTTACCCCCAGCAGCATTGGCCGATATCACTGGCGCGGCCACAGCCACATCTCTCCCCAAACAAGTGCATTCATGGGGGTGGGGCTGGGCCCTGAAACTCTGCCCGGTGGAGGCACGCTGCTGCCATGCTCCACAGCACTGCTTCCACCCTCTTCATCAGATGCAACTGTGGAAAAGGAGACAGAACAGAAACACCAATTTGTGCATGGCAATACCAACATTCACATAAACATGACTAGTCAAGGGAACAACCATCATCCTCCACCCCCACATACATGGACATACAATCCACATCCATGCAGATACATGCATGCCCATCACTCCAGACATTCACATTACGCTATGTGCCACTGTGACGACCACTCAATTGCGAATGCTCCACACACATGTAAGTGATTTCTCATTCAAAGTAGATATGGTCCAATGCACACATGGAGAGCAATGTCTGGGGCATGCACATCCATCTCCGAGGCATACTTGTGGCAAGCCTAAGGGGCTTACTGCCAACATACAGTAACATGCACATGCGCCTTAGAGCATAGCAACACATGGATACTTACCAGTCGACTACAGACGTTCATGCAACTCGCAGAGACCTGGGTGTGCACCACTGGGTAAAACTTCTCCAGGACCCGCATGTTGGTATTGGACAGCTGGCACCTGCCTGCATGGTGCACCTCTGCTGTGGCATCGGCCTGGATGTAGCGCAGGGCCTTGCTGTGGGTCCTTGATATCAGGTCTTGCCAGCGCTTGTGCACGGTCTTGAAGGTCCGGGATGCCACCCTCTCCACATTGATGGCATCCGTTATCCCATCCCAGATCTGCTGACATCCTTCCTTGCCGTGTTGCATCACTGGGTTGAAGAGGGCATCATGATACTCCTGGACCTTATCCACAACTGAAGCTGACAGCCTTCTGTCTTGCTGCCATGGGGTTGCCGCTTTGGTCTGACGATGACGGTGCAGACATGGCAATCCCTGAGGCAGGTGTGGGTAGGCAAGGTGGTCCTGGAGCTGGGCTGTGGAGCGGTGGTGGTGCTATGGCATGGTGGGAGGCCGCTGAAGCAGCTGAGGTGGTCACAGGACCAAGGACAGGAGCATTGGCAATGGCTGGACAGCAGGCACTCCAAACACAGTGACACAAACTGCACGCTGGTATTGAACATGCCAGAATCGGGGATACATAAGTACGCATAGAAGCAACTCCGACCATACATGCGAAGGGAAGGAGACAGATGAGTGGAATACTCAACTTCAGGGACCGTACAAACGTCTTATTTTGGTGGGGGATTTGCCTCCGCGTATATGTTCGTCTACTTTTGTATTTTCCGAGGCTAACAGTGAGTCGTGTATGCATTTTTCCTACTCTGGGGGCCCCTGTGTATCGCATACCTCTATACTTACCTTTACTGTAGCTTTCCGGATTTGCGTATGCATTTTTAGTGTTGCTGGGTGCCACTGCATATTGCGTAATGCTTTTTCTTTTTACAGAAGTTATACTAGTCTCACATATGCGATTTTTCATTTTCTGGGGTGCCTGTGCATTACGCATCCCATATTTTTGTCACCTGAGGTACTTCTGAGCCTTGCTGGACCACAGAAGTATGTCTTCCATCACGTACACTGCCCCCTCACTCTTGAACAGGAGTGGAAAGGCCCCAAGAGGGAAAGGTGGTAGAGGTGGCCGGGGTCAGGTACATCCTGCGGAAGCAGCTGTCCCAGTCCGTAGGCTCCAGGGACGTGTTAAGGATTTAAATCAGGCGACACACACCTTGGTCTCAGCCTAGTATGCAGCGCACGACTGAAATGCTTATCTTTTTATATTGATTCAATATTGAGATGGTACACCACTCATATCACACCCCTTTTTCAAATACCCGGGTCACAATGGACCACGAACCAGGCTGGTTGGTAAAATATGATATTTATTTATTAATCTTAAATTCAAAAGAAATCATACACTTTTAAATGGGGCAGCAATCACCAATAGGGTGATAATTACAATGAGATTGTGAACAATGCACTGAGTTTAACCTCCTAGTGGAACAGATACATAGCACAGCGGAATAGGAGCACTTTTTGGTTTAGGAAAGATAGCAACCAAGTTAGAATTTCCCCCTGCAATGTTCCTTCAACCCCCAAATAATTGAATTCTGAAGGGATAGAAAGACACAGCAGGTAATCAGGAATAATAGGCAAGAATCGGAATCCATTTCTGACCTTCCCTCCCCAAATAAGAGGGAAAAACGGATTATAAACCCCTTGCAATGTTATAAAATGACACTCGGAAATGGACAAATAAATAATGATTGTGTGTTAACAACCTTGAAGCAAATATAATTCCTCACTAAAGCAACAATGCAAAGACACTAACTATCACAAAGAATGGTTTACCAAAAGCATACAGTTCGAAAATGAGTGGAAAGTTTAAAACAGATTGCAGCAAAATGACACATTGGAAACTTTGCAGTTTTGCAATTCCCACCTGAAATTACCCAAACGGTTTTTAATAAAAAAAAAACGGGTGAAATACACTAATTTGGAGTGAAAGTAAGTCTCTAGCTGGTAAATTGGATGAGTTATGCAAGATATAGGAAGGTGCGCTTTGAGTAAAATGAAGCTGTGAAAAAGGAAAGGAAATCAGTTGTGACAAGAACAGTTTTACTTTACACTCGAGTATTCAGGCTAGGCCACCAAAGAGGGACACAGTAAGCTCCAGGGTTGATTCGCGAGTTGAACCCTCTCACCCCAGCGCCCAACCCTGGCGGAAACCAGTCCGATCACTCGAAATAGGACTAATGGTTTAGGATTACACAACACAAAATTACTAAAGAGATAGCGCTAGCACTAGAAATCAAGGGCAGGGTTGCTAGAATGATTCTGACAGCTTGAACAAGTTATCATGATAAGGATAGGATGACTTAGAGAGGGGGATAAGGACAAAGACAAGATAGGCTATGGGTTTAGATGGGGTGGAGATTGATACTCACAGTCCACTTTTTAGTTTGGGATTTTGGACAGTCAACGGTTCTGGTCACTACACGGCAGGGCGCCTGGCAAACAGCCGGGTCAGTGTTGGTCACCGGATGGCACTTCTGGACTGGCAATTCTGGTCACTGAATACTTTTTAAAAAAAAAAATCTTTATTGGCATTTTGGTTAATATAACAAACACAAATACTCGGACAAACCGTTCGAGTAGAAATTAAAAGAACAATAAAAACGATGCAAGTCAGTGACATGTGCCATCCGACATTTCCCCCTCCTGATCGCCCCTCCCTCACTCCCTCCCCGTGTCGTCCTCTCACCTGGCCGGTAGTTGGTGCCCGGTCGGAAGGTCCAATGCTTGTAATCACAGTTTTTGTAGGTCTTTACTCTGATATGGGATCTTGACTATTTGTCTGGGATAATGCTTTTGAGTCTGCCTCATCCACGGATGATATTAGGTAAGCGACAGATGGTCCCCAGATGTCCGGAGGTCGCGCATGAAGAGGTAGTGTTTTTATGTAGCTGGTTTCTGTCTCTTGGCAGTATGTTATGTCTTTTAACCAGTGTTGTAAGCTTGGTGGTTGGCCTCTTGGTGGTTGCATGCAATCCTTCATCTGGCAAGGATCAGCAAAAGGTCTGTTATTTTCCGGGTAGTGGCTGGGAGGTCTCTGGTCAATCCCAACATTGTCAGCTTCGGGTCGGGGGGCAACACCACGCCGATTTTTGCGGATGTTTTTTCTAAGACTGCATTCCAGAATGTAGTGAGTGCGGGGCAGCTCCATGCCATTTGTAAAAAGTCAGCTTCCGGGTATTTGCATCGGCTGCATTCAGCTGAGACCGATCTGTGCATGGAATGGAGTTTTGCTGGTGTGTGGTATAGTTGATGTAGGTAGTTAAAGTGAGTTTGCTTAAATTTGGTATTTATCGCCACTTTTTGGGTAAGATTCAGTATACAGTTCCATTCATCTTCATTAAGCTCGGTATTTAGCGTCTTTTCCCATCTTATTTTGGCTTTCATGTTATATGAATTTGAGGTTGATTGTAGCGATTTATAGATATTGGCTGCTAGGCATCCTTCGCCCTGGGCTTGAATCGTGTTGTCCAAGAGTGGCCATACTGGGGGTTGCTGCGGGAACGTAGGAAAGAAAGCTTGCAGTGCGTGCCTTGTCCTGAAGTAGATGAATGTATCTAGTGCATTGTTGCTGCCCATGTCCTTTGCCTGTTGTAATGAGAGAAACTCTCACTCTGGGTATAGATCATGCATCGACTGGATGAGTAGTTTTTCTGTCCATTGTTGGTAGACTTTTTCCCCTGTGATGGGGAGTCGGGGGATGAACTTCGCAGGTAAAAGTGGGGAGTATCTGGTCTGTATTTCTCCCGCTTTTTCCATTTTTTTCCAGGTGGAGAGTGTCGCATACACCACATTCAGCGGTGTTCGGGGCGTTGGGAACGTGCCCAGGATGACAGCTCGCAGTAAGTGTGGGGTTGCTAAAGCCCTTTCAATTTGGACATGAGGCCTGACAAAGTCCTTGGTATACCAGTGGCTAAGAAATTGAGCCTAGTTGGCCCAGTAGTAGTGTTCCATGTCTGGTAGTGCCAGTCCTCCCCGTCTCACCGGAAGGGTTAGGATATTGTAAGCTACCATTGCCACCTTTTCCGCCCAGATTAGGTCCAGGATCATGCTCTTGATGCATCTCAGGAATCTCTGCGTCAGAATCAGTGAGATATTTGTGAAGGGATACAGTAGTTTGGGCAAGATGACCATCTTCACGAGTGACACTCTTCCCCAGAGTGTGAGCGGGAGTGATTTCCATCTATTTATTTTGTGCTGTAGAGTGTCTATGGCTGTTTCATAGTTGTCGCGTAGGATGTCTCAGCTAGATCTTGACATGAAGATACCCAGGTACCTGACTTTTGTTTGCTGCCATCGGAAGCCAAAATCGTCCTCAAGCTCTTTGGATGCGGCGTTTAGGGGGAATATTATTGATTTTGAGTTATTAATTTTCAGTCCTGAGTAGTGACCAAATTTTAGTACCATGCGCATCACTGGGTTTAGGTTGTCACTTGGATCTTGGAGGAAGAGTGCGACACTATCAGCATAGAGCGATATGATCAGTTTGTGGGGGCCGAAGGTCAGGCCTCGGTGGATGTGTTGCAGTCTGAGGTCTGACGCCAGGGGTTCCATCACCAGGGCAAACAACAGGGCAGATAGCGGGCACCCCTGCCGCGTTCCTCTACGCAAGTGTATGCTCGTCGAGTGTTTTGCTTCCAGGAGAATATTCGATGTGGGAGCTTTGTATAGAATGGAGACTAGTTTTATAAATCTTTTGCCTAGGCCCATTCGTTCAAGGATTGCATAGAGGAATGGCCATTCGACTGAGTCGAATGCCTTTTTTGCATCTAATAGTATTGTGGCTGCTTGTTGTTCTGGGTCAAGGGCTTCGATTACTTGGAACAGTCTCCTTATTCCAAAGGTGGTGTTTCTTCCTGGAATGAACCCTGCTTGGTCTGCTAGGACCAAGGCGGGCATCAGCGGGATTAGACGTTTGGTTAATATTTTGGCCAGAATTTTATTGTCAAGGTTTATTAGTGATATTGGTCTATATGATGCGCACTCGTCTTTGGGTTTATCTGGTTTATGAAGAAGAATTATGTTGGCCATTTACATTGTGGCTGGTAGTTGTTCTTTTTCTAAAGCTTCATCATACACTTGTAGTAGTATTGGGGCAAGAAGGTTTGCAAAGTGCTTATAGAATTCTCCTGTTAGCCCATCTGGGCCTGGTGCTTTTGTAGTGGGGAGTTCTTTGATCGCCTCGAGGATTTCTTCAAGGATAATGGGTGCATTGAGTGGTTCCCTAAGTCCTGCATCCACCCAGTGCAGCTCAATTAAATCTAGATAGTGCTTCAGTTCTAGAGGATCTGCCATGAAGTATGAGTCATACAGTTTCTGGTAATATTGTCGGAATGTTTCGACAATCTCTTTGGATTCATGGACGGGTCTGCCCACCTGGTCCTTGATCGACTCAACCGCTGTAGGTTTTCTGTCAGCAGAAATAAGCCTGGCTAAGAGCGAGCCAGGCTTTTGCCCCTCTCCATATTGTCGGATTCAGTAGTTGTTAGTCAGGAATTTAATTTCCCTCTCGGCGGCTGCCCTGAATGTTCCCAATTCTTCTTTTACTTTTGCATGTGTTTGAGGGTTGTCTGCAAGAATGAGTGAATGTTCAAGATCCTTGAGCCGTGTCTCTCTTGAGTCCAGTTCTCTCCGTATTAGCTTAAGAATGCCATTTTCTTTAGTTAAGCAGACCCTTCTTGTGAAGCACTTTAGTGTCTGCCAAAGCGTCCCTACCGAGACTACCGAACCCTGATTGGTCTCTATAAAGGATGTTAGTTCTTCCAATAATTAATCTGCGAAAACTTGATCTTGTAACGCTCTAGGCTTGAATCTCCATTGTGGTCTGGCATTAGTTGTTCGAGTCGGAATGTATTCCAGGGTCACGGCCGAGTGATCAGAGAGGGATCTGGGAAGAATTTGGCAGTCACCCCATTGTGAGTGAGCTTCTTTTGACACCAGGAGATAGTCCAATCTTGAGCTTGATTTGTGGACCCAGGAGTCGAAAGTATAATCGCGGGTATCCTGATGTTTTTCTCTCCATATATCTGTGAGATGATAACTTTAACTTGTTGGCTCGCTTTGGAGCATGGGAGTCTGTTGCTGTGTGATTTGTTTTTGTTGGGGTCAAGAGGTGTATTAAGATCACCTCCCCATATGATCGTGGCCCGTAGTCCTGTTTCTAGATGCGTTGTTACCCAGTCAAAATTGTTGGTGCCATCTACATTGGTTCCATATGATTTTACAAGGAGTATTTCTGCTCCGTTGACCATTCCATGCACTAGTATAGATCTTCCTTCTGAGTATTTCTGTGTTGAGATGAGTTTGAAATGTATCGTTTTACTTATTAGGATTGCTACCCCTCTAGCATAGGACGAGAAGGATGCAAAGTATCTATGGCATCTCCAGTCTTTGGCCCAGCGATTCTCAGAGGAGGGTTGCAAATGTGTTTCTTGAATAAGGGCTATGTCAACTTTGTGGGGGCGCAGGTATTGCGTCATCTGCCGCACTTTGGCTGGTCTATTGCCGCCTTTGGTATTCCACGTGGCTACTTTGAACTTACAATCATTATGGTTCTGTGTTAACTGGATTTAAGGCGGGTCTTCCAGCTCCTAGTCCCGTGGAGTCGGCCATGTATCCGACTTGAGAGTTTCGGTGAGGGGGCGTGGGGTGGGGTCCCGTGCGGGCCGGTGTGGCCACCGCCGGGGACATGTATAAGGTGGTGGGCTTCTCTTGGCTTGACATCGAACAACATATACAACTGGATCCCTCCCAACACACGAGCAACCCCCAACTTGCCCGTTTCTCTTTTTCCCTCCCATTAACCTTAACTGGTGAATGTTAACTTTGCTGTGCAAGGGGCCCTGGGAGCCTCCCAAGGTGCGTGGCCCTGCGGCCTTAATTTCAGTTTGTGTTTTCCGCTGGGACTGTTAGTGGGTGTTTGAGATTTTACATTATCCGTTGATTATCTATGGTGGATTTCTTTGGGATATGTCTCTCTGTGGGCGTGGTTGGTTAGCTGGTACACTGCCTCCATCTTGGTCGAGATATGAATTGGCTTCTTCGGCTGTTTGGAAGAATTGGAGTCTTCCATTATGCTATATCCTTAGTCGTGCCGTGAAGAGCATTGAGTATGTTATCTGGTTGTCTCTGAGACTTTGCTTAATATTCGTAAAGGAACTTCTTTGGGCTTGTACTGTGGGCGAAAAGTCTGGGTAGAAGTGAATTTGATCCCCATCGAGCTGAAGTTTCCCCTTTTCTCTAGCGAGGCGAAGTATTGTGTCGCAATCCCGGTAATTGAGCAACTTTGCAATAATTGGGCGAGCTGGGGCTCCGGGAATGGGTTTTGTCATTGGAATCCTTTGAGCTCATTCTATTACAAACATGCGTGAGAAGGCTTCAGAACCGAAGAGTTTGATACACATTTCTTCTACGTACTCTTCCATTTTTGCCTGCGGTTGGTGTTCTCTCACTCCAACGATCCTAATGTTGTTTCTCCTTGATCGGCCCTCCAAATCTTCATTCCGCGCATTAGCCGATTTCATCTGTGCCTCTAGCGATGTCACTCTGGCTATCATGCTTGCTGCACCATCATCTAAGCCAGATATGCGTTGTTCTACCTCTTGTAGGCGCTCAGTGTGGTTATCCAGTCAGTGTTGGAGCTGGTCGACTTTGAAGGAGATGCCATCCATTTTGTTATTGAGGTTCCCTATTCCGGTTTTTAGGTCGAGAAGGAGCTCTCTAATGTCTGTGGAGTGGGAGCTGTCTTCTTCTTGGTTTATATCACTTGACGAGGGGTCTTGTTCGTTGATCAGTTTGGGTCTTTTAGGAGCTGAGCCCATCTCGAAATTCAGTTTCCTTTGAGATTTATCTATTTTCCCCATTTTCCTTTTACGGAGGTGGCTGGCCTCGTGAGCTAGCTAGTATTTCAGGCAAGGGTTCATGTTTATTCTCAAAGTGGTGTTTGACCTTGCGCCTGTCGCCAAGCTTTTAAGTATGTGTAGCTGTCCTGGTTACTTCTGTTGGACTCATCGATCGCTAATCATCCCTTGATTCGTGTCATTTATTCCAGTGTGATGACTGTAAGTGTCGGCAGCCTTGCGGTGTGTTTTGTGCCAGTGATTTTGAGGCTTTTCTGCGCTTGTTTCCTGTATCACCCGCAGTCGGAGGTCGGAGGCTCTTGCTGGATGTGGTGTTGAGAGTTGAAAAAGGGGTCTAATCAGCGACTCTTGGAGAGTTCCGGAGGGTGGTGCTGTGGGTTATAACGACCAGGGAGGTGATGTTTGAATGTTCGCTGGGTGGGCGCGTGTAAGCGAGAAAATCTGCGAAGGTAGGATGTTGTGCGCTTGTCTAGTTTATTGTCTTGCTGGTTTGCATGTGCTGTACCTGGGCTCCGGGGATTGCTTCGTGGTGGAAGGAGCTGCTGCGTTATTCCGCCCGCCGGGCTTCCCTCGCTGGCACCTGAAGAGCACTCTTAGTATGTCGGGACTCCGACTGCAGCTCCACGGACCGGAGGGGGGTGATGGCCCGGCCGCGTCTCTATCTCCACCAGGGGCAGCGAGTTCCGGATTCACCGGTTCAGAGCCGGCCCGACTGCTGGGTCCATGAACCCCACCCGGTGTAGGGCGCCCTCGTTCGATCGCAGCGACTATATCCCCTCGGCACAGGCGTGTTCAGTCTCGTGTATACTCTGCTATTTTGTCTGATGTGGGGCTGGCGGGTTGGCAGAGGTCAGGCCGTGCCGGGCTGCGCCAGGCCACAAAGGGGCCGCCGGGAGTTTCGTCGGGTGAATGGGCCTCGTTCACCGTGGAGGTCGTTTTCGGCGCCTGGACTGTCTCGTTCCGTTTTTCCTTCACACTTGCCAGTCTTTCACCTTTAATGTGTGAAATACCACCGGATGAGTGCGGCAGTCCCAGGAAATCAGCAGGATTTTACAGGATTATTTTCGGGGCTGCGCAAGAGCTCACAGAGTTGCGGCCATCTTGGTCGGCTCTCTAGCACCCTCTCCCTGGTCACTGGATACTAAAGGTCAAGTGGATGGCAGGATTCCAGCGAGCATGCAGTTAGTGGTATCAGGATGCTTCCCAAAAACACCACAGCTTTCCCCTTTGGTTACTTGGGAATTTTAGTGGGATTTTAGAATTGAGGCCTAGCTGGGATAGGATCAGCAATGCTTGGGTTTTGCAGTGGGCCCTGGAATAGGGTCAGCAATGCGTTGGCCTTGTAGTTGGGATCTGGAATCTGGATGGATGGAACAGGAACGCAGCTCAGGAACATCAGGAAGAGTGTGTGTCTAGAGTCTTGTCAAGGACTCTTATTTATAATGCATAGTGGCATCATCAAAGTATATGACTGGGGCAGGCTTAACTAAACACGCCTCTAACAACGGGATTGGACAAGGGTGATAGTCTCTGCATCGCTCTCAGCTAGTAGATTTCAGGAAAATGATGTCAGATTTATGATGTGAGTTTTACAATGTCCAAACATCTCCCACAGTTACTTTAACTAAAATCCAATTTTGCCACAAACATACATTTATACAATTGCAATCTCTTAGCAAATTTTATACACAGGTTACATATTTTGTGCAGCAGATTGCAATCCAATCCTCCAGTCCGTGAGACCTTCAACCAGTTTTTCGCGCTTTTCAATGGGATTTATATTACTCAGAATTCTATAACTTTATACATGGGTTTGGATTGTCATAAGGGATGTATGTACAAAAATTCACTTTTACACGGCAAACATTCTACATTTGTACAAAGTCTTGCTGCAGTGATGAAAGTCTTTAAAGTTTATGTATTACATAGTCTTTGGAAACAGATGGCAGTCCTTTGTCACTGGATCATTTTTTTTTCCTTCCTTCAACTGCTACCAACTGTCATTTCCTTCAAAGCAAGGTGGGGGTTTCTCAGTTTAATTGAAGGTTTTATTGCCCCTTCACACTTGAAACGTCCTCGCCCTGGGAGTCTCATTGTCCGTGGGTTAATCTAGCCTAGATTCTTTCCAACCTAGTAATTATCATTTAGGTGTTAGTATCTGCTGAGAGTTTATGGTGTGGCTCCCTTCCTTAGGGGAAGTTTCAGGGCTGCCAACTGGAATAACTGGTTTTTGAGAACTTGCAAATTCAGCCCATGTGGTTTAAAATCTTTATTTTCTTGTTTTGGGTACTGAATTAAAACAAACCTGTGGAATAAAATAGCCTATGTGTGGATTATCGCCCCCAACATAACCCCTTCACATTGCTAAATAAGGCAAGCTTTCATTCAACAATTTCCTTTTTAAATGGGTCATTTTATTTTCTTTAGTTTGCAAAGGCCCATTTTTACATGTGTGATGAAAAGCTAGCATTTCTTTCTTTAAATTCGGGTTGGCAGCTCCATCAGATTCCCACACTGCAGCCATAGTCATTTTCTTGAAAGCAGGAGTTTTGTCTGAAGCACAGATATATTGAAACTGACCTGGCTCAGAGAGTTACAGTCTCTTTCAACTGCTGAGCTTTGGATACTTTTGTAAAGCAATAAACGCGTGTTCCCGTGCGAGCAAAAGTAAAGTTCCTTGTTGATTTCTCTCAGAATTGGTTTGACAGGGTCTGTCATTCAGGAATTATGCCTGGTTTTGCTGAGGCACAATGAAATATATTGGGCATGGCAGGGCCTTTCTAATCACAATAGTTTAAGAAAGGATAGATGTAATTAGCATCAAAGCAGCATTTTTAAAGGGTGAAAAAGTTTCATTTTGAAGGGGAATTTTTGGTTTTCAGCAAAGCAGTGCTACCTTTTCACTTTGTTCCATTTATATGTTTCAGAACACACTGGCACGCTCCTTGAGTGTGTCCCCTTGTTCCATCCTGCCTGAAGTGTGCTTGGCAGGATGGTGCAGCCATTTTTTTTGTTGCTGCAAAACACAGTTTTGAGGTCCTGGGGTGCACAGGAGCCAGTGTAGCCATATTTCTGTTTCTTGCGCAAATGCAGCTTGGTGATGTGGTGAAATGCTGTTGAGTGGGTCAATATATCCCACAGATGTGCAGTGGAAGCAGCTGTGTCAGCCCCGAGGGTCCAGGGACGTGCAGCAGAAGCAGCTGCCCCAGCCCCAAGGGTCCAGGGACATGCAGCTGTCCCAGTCCCAAGGGTCCAGGGACGTGCAACAGAAGCAGCTGTCCCAGCCCCAATAGTACAGGGACATGCAGCAGAAGCAGCTGTCCCAGCCCCAAGGGTCCAGGGACGTGCAGCAGAAGCAGCTGTCCCAGCTCCAAGGGTCCAACGACGTGCAGCGGAAGCAGCTGTCCCAGGCCCACGGGTAAGGGATGTGAAGCTAAAGCAGCTGTACAGTCCTGAAGGGTAAGGGACGTGCAGCTAAAGCAGCTGTCCCAGACCCAGTGGGTAATACCATGCCCCAGGCGAGTATTGGTCCGGTATCTGAAGCCCAGTGTGTTCCCAGTCACACAAGGTCAACACCACGTGCCAAGAAGGCAAAACCTGCACAGCTGGAACAGGCTCAACCCCATGGCATGTCATAGGACACTGGCACGTTGAGGAAGAGGAACTTCAATGATGAAGAAGTCCAGATCCTCATGGACTACGTGACCGAGCACCACCATGACATGTGCCTGCAACCTGAGAGCACACATCCACCTGCTCATCGTATGGTGCATTGGCAGCAATTCAAGGATAAGATCAACGTCCTTGGCCTCAAGCCCAGGGATTGTATCTCTTCAGGACTGAAATCTCTGCATTGGCTCGCAGTGGCTGCAAGGATTATGTTCAAGACCCTCTGCATTGTCCACAAGGCCTTCTGGGGCCTGGGTTCTCAATACCTCCAACTCTCTCTTTGCAAATACCTTCCTACTCAAGCTCTTCACTCCTCCACCTCCAACTCCCTCAGGATCAGTCGCTTCTCCAAGCAACGAGTTGGTGGTAGATCTATTTCTCTCGGCTGCAGCCTCCCTCTGAAACAGCCTCCCTTCCTCTCTGAAACTTGAGGAGAACCATCGCTGGCTCCGGAAGCACCTCAAGACCTTCCTCTTTGCTTCTGCCTTCTCTCTTTCTCTCCCCTGCTGTTTTTGTGTCTGATAGTGCACTGGTCACCTGGATACCCTCTGATTCGGGCCCAGGTCCCTGCCCGCCCAGTTGCACACTCGCACTGTCTCCCGGCAACCCTTGCACTTCGGTCTGTATCTGTAACCCTACAGTCCCCCTACCTGCACTTTTGGACACCTGCTGTCTGCACTTACCATTGCACCTGCCACCTCTCAAACCTTAGTGCTAGGTGATTTCAATTTAGGTTACAACGACACTAAGGACATCCAATCCACTGCCATTACTAATACTCTGAAAGAACTAGGCTTTACACAGAAAGTTAACCTACCCACACATAACAAAGGACGAACTCTCGATTGGATCGCAGAGTACAATTGTAATGTCACTATCACGATCATTGGTCCGCAAATCTGGACTGACCATTATCTTCTATCATTCACATTGGCTACCAAATTAGCCACAGCTCAAACTACTTCACTTGCCCCACCTACTCTCATGAGGAACAAAAGAAATATGACAGCAGACAAACTACTTCCTTACATAGTGCCTAACCTTAACTCCCACCTCGATAACATGGACCCTAATTCTCCAGTCGAACAATATAACAAAGCCATGACTAACACCCTTGACAATATTGCTCCTCTCAAACTAAGGAAGAGTAAACCTAAAAAACATCTCAACACTTGGTTCACACCCCACTTAAAGAATCTAAGATTACTTAAAAGAAAATGTGAAACTGCCTGGCGACTTTCATCTTCAGCAGAAAATAAAATAAACCTTACTAACATCTAAACCCAATACAAGAAAGACATCCTCCTAGCCAAACAGGAGACTTATAATAACAGAATATTAAAGTCTAAATCTAGCCCAAACAACTGTTCACAATTCTAAAAGAGCTAGAAACACCTATCCTACTGCAAGGAAATTGTACCAAAGATAAAATGTGGTGCTCCAGCATTCAGCACGCACTTACTAATAAAGTATCTAATTTACAAACTAAAATTGCCCATAAGAAAGCCTCACTAGCACCTCAAACCACTCCTAACAAAGCACTGTTGTCACACCACAAACAAGAAACACCCTTCAGCTTCACAAAAGTCTCTGTTATTGAGGTGGAGAAGGTTATACTTGGACTCAAACCATCCAACTGTAAGGGTGACCAATGTCCAGCACAACTTATCAAGGACGCTGCTAGAGAACCCGCGCCCTTCATATCTAAATCATTAATTCCTCATTCACATCTGGTACCGTCCCTAACAATTTGAAAGAATCTTGGGTACTACCACTCCTCAAAAAGCAAACCCTTGACCCATCCATACCCACAAATTACAGACGTATAACGACTGTGCCATTTCTCCTAAAAATTCTAGACAAAGTGGCATACATTAAAATCCAGAACTTCCTGGAATCCAACCTCTTACTAGGATCCTGACAATCTGGCTCCGTCCTCAACATGGTACGGATCAGCTCTAATTGATCTTAAGGCCCAAATAGACGAACTCAGAGACAAGGGCCAATCAGCTCTACTCCTCCTGCTAGGTCTCTCGGCTGCATTTGACTTGGTCGACCATAAAGTCCTATGCAGTCACCTAGATTCCGCAGCAGACTTCTCAAAGGAAGCCATAATATGGATTGAGTCATTCCTGCGCAATAGGACGTTGAGAGTTTTCTCACATTCGGCATCAGCAGACTCTATCCCTATAACCTGCGGCGTACCCCAGGGATTCTGCGTGTCACTGGCTCTCTATAATGTATTCACCATGCCCCTCTTTGACAAAATGGACCATTTGGGTATCGCCTACACGAATTATGCAGATGATACTCTCTGGGCCTGGCCTTGGTGAATAGAATTTATGGCATCGTTCAGGCATGGATGGCCACCCATGGACTATGCCTGAACGATGATAAAACAGAGCTTGTTATTCTATTCACTATGACCCACCTATCCAAACTAAGCCCGGACTATACCCACTTCACCATTGGCGGTAATGATATCAAAGTAGCTAAGGAGGTGAAGACACTAGGCTTTTACCTAGATGCCACCATTAACTTTACTGAACAAGTCAATTCCCTGGCATCTGTTACTGCATGTACATGCAAACTAATCAGAGCAAGTAAACAATTCCTATCAACTAACAGCTGTCTAATTCTCTCTAGAGCCCTCATATTCTCTAAATTGGATTATTGTAATGCCCTGTATGTTGATGCGAGTGAACATATCATCCAGAAAATACAGGTACTCCAGAACAATGCTTTGAGAGCAGCTCTCATGATAAATAGAAAGGAACACATTTCATCCACTAGGAGAAAATACAAATGGTTATCTACCTTTGACAAAATTTGACTCAAAATGGTTACCCTCACTTATAAATGTCTAAATAATAAAGCACTGCAATACTTAACTGATAGAATTATCAGAAAAACTTCGCACAGAGCGACCAGATCAGCCAATTCCAACTGCCTCCTAGTACCACGTTTCAAACTGTCCACCAATGGGGGACACAGCTTCCCAGTTAAAGCAGCTCAACTGTGGAACTCCTTGCCTGCCCACCTAAGAGAACATCAAACCTTTGCTAAATTTAGACAGAATATGACTAATTGGCCCAAAGAAAATGACAAGTAAACTGGCATATTATGGCCATATCTCAGCTGCCTCCAATACGTAGAGGCCAGCCCTAGTATCTTGCTAATTATGTACTTGACTGTTAATATTCATCCCTACTGTACATGTTTCTGCATATTTATTCACTTGCTGTGTTTTAGTCCCTATTGGATACTACACCGTATATTAATTTCCCATTACTATGTACTTTTCCCTCAAGTAATTACGTTGTCCCCATGATTTTTGATGTACTGCATGTACCTTTGTAATCAAGCTTAACATATTCTATGTCTTGCGCCCTGATGCCCCAGGGTCTGGCGCGCACTATAAATAAAATAAACAAACAAAACAAACAAACAAACCTGCTGGCCGCACTTCTTGTTGTTGTTTTGATCCCATGTACAGCACTTCCCACCTTCCCCCTCCCCTGCACTTCCGCGATCTCAATGTTACTTGGCCTAGTAAGATCGTTCTCTCTGTCCTCCCTCGGTTCCCCCTTCCTTGCCTCATCTCGCCTTAAACACTTGTGTATAGGCGCGTTACAAATGCCATATCATATCATATCATTAGGGTTTGAGAGGCGCACTGCTGCTCAGGTAGTGAAGCGCTGGAATTACCTCACCCGTTGCACCAAGTCCAAGCTGGGTGCCAACCTTGCCTCTGCTATGGCAACTGGAGGGGGGTCACCAGAGGAGGAGGAGCTCACCCAGCATTAAGCGACAATCACCCAATTCATTCTAATGGAGCAGGTGCAAGGCATGGGAGGCCTGCCAAATTACGAAGGCAAGTCCGGTGAGTGACCAAGATTGTGCATCCTGAGTACGTCTAGTGAAGCATAACCAAGATGTATGATTGTGTTGCGCATCTGGCTGCATTTGAATGACTGGCCTGGGTGAACCATGTCGTGGTGTACTGACTCCTATCCAGTGTACTGAAGAGTGGATACAACCCATCTGTTGTACATCAGTTGAACATGGCTGTGTGACAGTACTCATCCCCCACTAGCATACCCACCCAACATCTGCAACACGATACCACAACGTGCCCTCTTGTTAGTTGCATCCTTGATGTCAGTGACTCTGCTCTGCTAGACATGTACTTGTGTCTGAAGCTCGAGTTAAACTTCATGCACTGCAGGGTATAGATTCTCTATTCACACATGTACGTAGGTGCTTCCATGCTACATAGAACATTCAAGATGACTACCAACACGCCTCACTGCATGCCATGGGTGAGTGTGCATATTTCTAGACTGTGCATGTCTCTGCTGCCGCTATGGCAATTACTCTTGAGCCAAATTGCTGTGAGGCCTAATCCCTGTTCCCTCCTGCACTCACCACACACTCCATGGGTACATGCACCTGTCCCTCTTGTGGGTCACTGTACCTTCCTCCTATCTTCAACTGCATTTACTTACTCTCTCTACTTCACAGACCGTGGCTAGGTGTTACTCACACAATCATACTTCAACTGGGACTGTTTCCTTTTTTCCAAACGTAGGGAATGTTCCCATTGTGTGCAGCCCCTGTGCCAAGTCAACACTGGTGTGGCATGTGATGGCTGCGTACGTGAATGTGAATATGTGTGTCTGCCTGTTGACATGTCATGTAATAGCATGTCACAGTGCCACATGACCATGCCTATTTCACTGGTAATGTGTCCACTGGCTGCATGCCCCTGAGCAGGGAATGTTGTTGCCAGTCTGCATATGCCATGATCAGATGGCTTCTTGTACATAGTGTGTGGATGCTGTTTCTCTCATGGTGACATGCCCTGCATTTTGTTGCATGACAGCAATGTGCTAGACATGTTTACTGTAGGCACGGTGCACATGACTCCTCATGTCTTTTTCTGTCCTTGTGCAGGTGAAGAGGCACCAGATGCAGAGGAGGAGGAAGAGGAGGAAAAACAGTCTGTGGCAGTCCAGACCACCAGTGGAGGATGTGGAATGGCAGGCCATGAGAATCCACTGGTGCTACAGACCACCGTGGGCCTTTCTGCATACGATTCTGACTCTTTGGACTCCAGTAGCTCTGATGCTGAACTGGCTGTGCAGTCCTCAATGCTGGCAGAGGTGAGTGCACCAATTGTTGGAGCAGTTGGGGCCCATGAGTCTGCAGGGGGTCAGGTGCCTTCACAAAGCCAGTCAGTGGTTTCAGGCCCGTCTTTGGTGGTTACAGATGCAAGGCCACGCTCCCATGCATTGGTTTCTGGCCCTGGTGCAGATGTCCAAGGGAGGGTTGTACTCCTGCATCCAGAGACAGTGGCATCACAGCAAGGGTCATGCTCCCTTGGGTCAGGCAGGCATGGGCTCCACACATGTGGGGGATGTGTGCAGCCTGAGAAGACCGAGTGGGGCTGCCTGTGTGCTATACAAATGTATAAATAAAATAAATAAATTAATAGATGTTGATTCCACACACCAACAGGGTGCTGCCTTTCACAGTTTGGCTGAGGGCATGGGTAGGGTGGCAGTTCCATGATCCCTCCAGCAATACAGGTGCAGCAGCAGCTACAGGTCATGAGGTCCATATTCCGCTCCCACAGGCTGCGCATGGAGGCCAACATCAGGAACCGACTGGCAGATCTGAGGTCTCTGCAGACATCCCTGCTTGCAGAACGTTGGGCACACAGGGAAGCCCTGAGGCAAGAGTTGTTAGCCCACAGAGCTGCAATCCATGAAGAAGAGGCAGCCACTAGGCAACTGTTTCAACAGGAGATGCTAACATTGAGGCACAAGATCTTCGCGGAACTCTGTGCATACCGTGATGTGCATGGTGACCTCCAAGCCCTCAGTGTGTGGTGCATTCATCAGTGTCACGCATGGCCGCTGCCACTGAGGACCAGGACATGGCACTGCGTGGTCATTCTCAAGCACCACTACCACCTTCTGATTCAACCCAGGGTGGTAGTGCCAGCAGAGACTTGCCTCCCAGTCCACCATAGCCGTGCATTTCGTGAGCCCAATGAGGGTTTTTATTTGTATTTTTTTTTAACATCCACCCATGTGCACCGTGCCCCTCCCCCCTCCTGGGTGGAACCCCCTCCCCCGCTCCATGATGGACATTTTTGATTTTTTTTTTTATTGTATTTTTGTTTTTTGGATACTTTTGTTTGCCCCAGTACCAGATGTTGGCATTTTATTTTTGGGTTGCCCTTTCCTGGTTTATTTTTTAGTATTTTACTTATTTTTTCCTTGAGGTGTGCTGTTAACATCTCAAGGCCATGACGTTTGCAGTGGTGGACATGCAGGCTTGCATAGTGAAGTCTACTTGCATGTTTGCATGGTGGTGTACAGGATGACATGTGCAGGTAAATATGGTTTCTGTGCTTCATCCCACGTGTGCTGTGTGAATGGTACTTCACTATGCCTGTTGTAATGTCTTCTCCCATGTTGTTTCAGTAATCCGTGATCTGCCAGTGACTGCTGTCCTGGGGGAGACACCCTGCAGTCTTTGACGTCCATTCTCCCCATGCCATCCACCAAGCACTGTGCCTCCTGTACCTGATTAGGAGACACCTTTCGGGTGAAAGTGATGGGCGATTCACACCATGCCGGCGCAGTCAGCGGGTAAGCATGAGCACTGTCATGCATGATGAGCATGCGTAATTGGTCTGCATGTTTGCAGCATGTGTTATTTAACTTATATGTGCTTTGCATGCTAACATGCCGGTATGGTTATTTAAGTGGTGATCATGTCACTGTCTTACCTACCTTGGTGAATTTCTCCATGGCCGCACCTACTGTGCTGTAGAGCATGTCATTGTCCATCTCCAATCCAGGCAGTGTACTACTTGATGCGGCATTTCCTTGGGCTTCCCTCTCAGTGTCACTCTCTCTCCCTCTCCCTGTTGTGGTACACTGCACTCCTTGGCTGATCCCAATCTATTTCCTGTCACCCTCTTGCACCCTGTGGTGTTCCTGCAGTGGGTGGTCTCCACAAATTTTCTGTATCAAATCATGTGTTGTCATGGATGTGCATGTTGTTTCTGTTGTTACTATGCATGTGATTGCATTTAGGGGCAGCATCTCCCGATGGTGTGCATCGTATGCAAGGCAGGTGGATACCCTGTTTAAGTAAGTGAAGGGCATTAGCAGACACTTGTGTGTTGTTTGCATGGAAGTCTAGCACTGTGTGCGTTCACCTGGGAGTGACTTGTCTTGTGGGCCACCAATGCTTATTCATGGGTGCATGTTTTACAGGGTGTGGTACGGATGATGGGTCTGGGCATAGTGTTGTTTCGATGGATTGGTGGGGCCACTGGTTTCACATTCTAAATTGTGGGCATTCAAACTGTGTGGGCCTTTCATGGGTGTTTGAGAGTGGGTTGCATCACCGGCTGTTTTTGGCCTGTGACAGGTGTTGCTGGTTGTGCTGGTGTGTGTCTCATTGCACTTTGAGCATGTGTAATGAGTGACACTTCACATTCCTTACAATATTTGTGGGGTTATGGATCGACGGCATATTTGGGCTGTCTTGATTATGGATCAACCATTATGGTGTGCAGCACCAGTTGAAAGCCACAAACATGTGGGTTTTCATGCACTTTTTTGGGATGCTATGTTGTGTAACAGCACATTAGTGTTAGTGGTGTTGGTGCTTTCTCATGCATGTACCATGCATGCTGCACCATGGTGTTTGCAGCTTAAAGTACACCGCAGCTGGGTGCATGGTACTGCTGCATTCTATTGAATGCAGTATTTGACCAATTGTATGTTGTGACAATGAAGTCTGCATTGACCATGCTCTTTTTGTTTGCATCCTACATTTAGCATGTATTTATCCTTGCTTGCTGTATCACATTGCTTTTTGTTGTCTGCTTATGTCTTCCATGACAGTTCCCTCAGTGTCCAGCATTCCATTGTGACATCGGCCTCTGTTAATATACGTGTCAAGCATAGTCCTGCTGGGAGTGCAAGAGGTGAGTACGTGTGTACTTGCATTCTTGTGGTTTGCATCATGGCTGCACTCTACAAAATGTGCTGCCAACTTGCCAACCCATCTGCTGTATCTTCTGTCCCTACTCCTTCACAGTCCCTTTGTAATGCACTCGCATCTCAGTTATTTTCAAAAAGCCAGGACATACTGAACCTCCTTCTGACAGGCTCTTCCAACACAACGCTCCTCCCTCTGCCCCCCTACCACTCCCCCTCCCCTTCTCCTCCTTCACTCCTGTCTCCCCTGTAGAAGCCACCAGAGTTGTCAACACCATAAAGGTCTCCTCCAAACAGGTGGGCCCATGCTCATCCAGTACCATCAAGCGCAACATCTGCTCTCTGGCCCTTGCTCTTGCTGATCTCTGCAGCCACTTCTTTGCTGCTGTTTATTTTCCATCCTCCCTCAATCACTCCCTTGAGTGCCCCATCCTTACAATGCCATCTGCAGAGCCTTCCCGCCCAGCCAACTACCACCCCATTTCAATCACCCCCTTCCAGGGAAAACTGCTTGAGAAGTTGTCCCTCCCCCAAATGAACACCCATGAAGTATTTGTTGGTGGTGTACAAGTACACCAGTGTGGATTCCAACCTTCCTGGTCCACGGACACTGGTCTCCTGAACACCCATGTCATGACCACTGTGAGGGGGCACAAGTTGTGCCACAAGCAGGCTCCCACCAGAACCCTGAGGGCCTTAAAACCACTGCCAAAGGGCTCCTGGATTTATGTACATGGGCCTTAAAATCCAACATGGAAGCACCCACACAGTCTAGTTCTAAGAACCAAGCCATGCGGTCAAGTGTTTTGGGTGTGGGAGGCCTGGAACTACTTTCCCTGGTGCTACTTTACCTGGGCTATATAAACCACACCCTGACTGCAGAACACGCTTTGTGTTATTCTGCAACCCGCAGCGTGACGCTCACCGTGTCCAGCTCCTGGTCTTCAGCATCTTCCTGTAATCCTGCAAGAACAAGATTATTCTGTTTTACCTGAGAAAACACATCCAGCACTCAGCATCTCAACTGCGTTGCAATCTGTGGAAACTGAGAGAAACATCACTCACCTGTGAGTACTAGCTTAAGGACTTCCGGCGAACCTCTACCACAGCTGCTGTTCGAACTTTGCGACCTGCACTAACGAGAAATGGAAAAACAATGTTAGTAGGCGCGCTTCCAAAACATCGAATTCCATCATTCTTACCTGAATTCCATCGCGCAACGCCACTCTTCCATCCGGAGCGCCACAGCAACATCTGCAAACGAAAAGAGACATATTCAGGTTTGCTTTCAATATTAAACAACCGCACAGCGCTGTACTTACCTTAACAGATTCCGGGGGCCTGTTTTTCATTGCGCTCTCCTCCACTCGCAGCACAACAGGGGCCTGTGAGGAGAAGAAGAAGAAAACACAGGTTAGCTTTAAAAGACAATAAAGGCGCTGCGCTTCGCGCTTTCTCTTACCTAGAAAACGTGCCTCTCCATCTGGCACGCCAGCATCAAGACCTTCGCACCTGAAAAGAAGGAGATAAAGACATTAACCAATTCTCACCATAAACAGAACAAAGACTTACAATTACCCGCCTACCAGCAGATCGGGGTCACAGCAGGCCTGGGCCCAAGGAAGGCATACTGCACCAGTGAAGCAACTCGGGCAGCTCGCCAACAAACGTCAAGCGCTCCTGCACAAGAAACGCAGGACAGATAGCTCACCCTACAAATAACTAAGGTGAGAAAAGAAGCCAGTGGGAAGGGAATGGGTCAGTGGGAGGTGGGAGATTGCCCATTAGAGACAGTTATCAAAAATCCTCCCTTCTGTAATTGCAGATTCATTATTCAGAACTGGGCAACTACGCATCCAGGGTTCCAGATCCCAGAGCCTTCCAGACGCCCCCCGGGATATCAGGTGAGCGTAACACCCATGAAGAACTGCTTGCATCCCTCAATTCATAATCCCCTGCTGTCTTCATCCTCATTGACATCACATCTGCATTTGTCACAGTGAACCATTCCATCCTCATTAAAATGCTCCATGATACACTTGTTATCTTGGAGTGGGCAGCGGGCTGGCTTAGCTCATTCCTAACCAACCATTCCTACAAAATCCTTCTGTGCCCTTTCTCCTCCCCTACTCCCTCCTCCACATGTGGCATCCCCCAGGTCTCCATTCCTTTGCCATGCGTCTTCACAATATACATTTCCCTGCTGCAACGCTTTGTTGCCTCATTCTCCCACAAATTCCAGTGCTATGCTGATGAGACACAACTCTTCAGCAAAGTACCTACTTACACACTTGCTCCTTCATTCACCCTGACTGCCTCTCCGCCATCCTGGCCTGGTACACTGCAAATGCCCTCGGCTTGTATGCCATCCTAACCAAGCGTCTCCCTATTGGATCCCCTACAGCCTACTTCTTCCATTCACTCTGGCCTTCCTCCATGGGCTCAACTCCTGCCCCCTCCTCTGAAGCCAGGAATCTTGGAGTCATTGACTCTCCCTTTCCTTCATACCTCATATTCTGGACATTGTCAAGAAGTTCCACTTTCAGCTCCTCCTTCTCAAAGTACCTGTACCAATCCACAACTTCCACCAAAGACTCACAGGGTAATTCATAGAATTTCGCAGAAAAGTGTCGCAAGCGGCTGGCGCAGAGTGTCCGCGTGCAATTGTCTGCGCCAGGCACGTGCGCTAAAACCGATTTGCGTGCACAGCGTATTCATGGATTTTAGGCTCCCAAACCAGCCGTGGCGCAGAGAATCGCAGCGACCCTGCAGCAGCGCCAGTAACGCCCCCAAGAACGCCCTCGCGCAAGGAAAAGCCATCCAAATCGCTAAATCATCGCAAAGGGCTGCGCTAACCCTGGACCAGTTCACCGGGCTGGCAAACAGCAAACGCCAAGCGGGGAACGCGTATTGCAGGGGTGCGCGGGAAGTTCCACACGCGACTGGCCCCGTGCAAGCAGGGTACGTGAATTTCAGGGGTGCGCGGGAAGTTGCACAAGCGATTTCAGCAGGGTACGTGTATTTCAGGGGTGCGCGGGAAGTTACACACGCGATAGTTTCAGTGCGAGCAGGGTACGTGTATTTCAGGGGTGCGCGGGAAGTTACACACGCGATTGGCCCAGTGCGAGCAGGGTACGTGTATTTCAGGGGTGCGCGGGAAGTTACACACGCGATTGGCCCAGTGCGAGCAGGGTACGTGTATTTCAGGGGTGCACGGGAAGTTACACACGCGATTGGCCCAGTGCGAGCAGGGTACGTGTATTTCAGGGGTGCGCGGGAAGTTACACACGCGATAGTCCCAGTGCGAGCAGGGTACGTGTATTTCAGGGGTGCGCGGGAAGTTACACACGCGATTGGCCCAGTGCGAGCAGGGTACGTGTATTTCAGGGGTGCGCGGGAAGTTACACACGCGACAGTCCCAGTGCGAGCAGGGTACGTGTATTTCAGGGGTGCGCGGGAAGTTCCACACGCGATTGGCCCAGTGCGAGCAGGGTACGTGTATTTCATGGGTGCGCGGGAAGTAACACACGCGATAGTCCCAGTGCGAGCAGGGTACGTGTATTTCAGGGGTGCGCGGGAAGTTCCACACGCGATACCAGCAGGGAATGTGTATTTCAGGGGTTCTGGGGAGTACTACACGTGAATTGGCCGTGTGGGTCCACCCAGGTGTACGCTCCACAACCTCCACGGCCCCTGCAGGCAGCCCACACCACGGGGGACTACCCTGCACCCCTGCTCATGTCCCGCAGGCAGCCCATCCACCATGGGCATGCCCCCCAGCCAACCCACATGTCACCTTGCACTACTGATCAACAATGCATGTCTACCACCACCCCCACACCCCAGCAGTGCAGGGGCAGCCTCCACCAGGCCCCCACCCATGTCTCCCACCACCCCCACCCCCTTGCCACCATGGGCATCCTCCAGCAGGCCCCCACTCATGTCCCCCTGCACCCCCACCCCCCTGCCACCATGGGCATCCTCCACCAGGCCCCCACTCATGTCTCCCACCACCCCCACACCCCAGCAGTGCAGGGGCAGCCTCCACCAGGCCCCCACCCATGTCTCCCACCACCCCCACCCCCCTGCCACCATGGGCATCCTCCACCAGGCCCCCACTCATGTCCCCCTGCACCCCCACCCCCCAGCATCCAGGGTCACCCTCCACCAGGCCCCCACTCATGTCTCCCACCACCCCCACACCCCAGCAGTGCAGGGGCATCCTCCACCAGGCCCCCACTCATGTCTCCCATCACCCCCACACCCCAGCAGTGCAGGGGCATCCTCCACCAGGCCCCCACTCATGTCTCCCACCACCCCCACCCCCCTGCCACCATGGGCATCCTCCACCAGGCCCCCACTCATGTCTCCCACCACCCCCACACCCCAGCAGTGCAGGGGCATCCTCCACCAGGCCCCCACTCATGTCTCCCATCACCCCCACACCCCCGCAGTGCAGGGGCATCCTCCACCAGGCCCCCACTCATGTCTCCCACCACCCCCACACCCCAGCAGTGCAGGGGCATCCTCCACCAGGCCCCCACTCATGTCTCCCATCACCCCCACACCCCAGCAGTGCAGGGGCATCCTCCACCAGGCCCCCACTCATGTCCCGCTGCACCCCCACCCCCCAGCATCCAGGGTCACCCTCCACCAGGCCCCCACTCATGTCTCCCACCACCCCCACCCCCCAGCATCCAGGGTCACCCTCCACCAGGCCCCCACTCATGTCTCCCACCACCCCCACACCCCAGCAGTGCAGGGGCAGCCTCCACCAGGCCCCCACCCATGTCTCCCACCACCCCCACCCCCCTGCCACCATGGGCATCCTCCACCAGGCCCCCACTCATGTCCCCCTGCACCCCCACCCCCCAGCATCCAGGGTCACCCTCCACCAGGCCCCCACTCATGTCTCCCACCACCCCCACACCCCAGCAGTGCAGGGGCATCCTCCACCAGGCCCCCACTCATGTCTCCCATCACCCCCACACCCCAGCAGTGCAGGGGCATCCTCCACCAGGCCCCCACTCATGTCTCCCACCACCCCCACCCCCCTGCCACCATGGGCATCCTCCACCAGGCCCCCACTCATGTCCCCCTGCACCCCCACCCCCCAGCATCCAGGGGCAGCCTCCACCAGGCCCCCACTCATGTCTCCCACCACCCCCACACCCCAGAAGTGCAGGGGCATCCTCCACCAGGCCCCCACTCATGTCTCCCATCACCCCCACACCCCAGCAGTGCAGGGGCATCCTCCACCAGGCCCCCACTCATGTCTCCCACCCCCCCCCCACCCCCCAGCATCCAGGGTCACCCTCCACCAGGCCCCCACTCATGTCTCCCACCACCCCCACACCCCAGCAGTGCAGGGGCAGCCTCCACCAGGCCCCCACCTATGTCTCCCACCACCCCCACCCCCCTGCCACCATGGGCATCCTCCACCAGGCCCCCACTCATGTCCCCCTGCACCCCCACCCCCCAGCATCCAGGGTCACCCTCCACCAGGCCCCCACTCATGTCTCCCACCACCCCCACACCCCAGCAGTGCAGGGGCATCCTCCACCAGGCCCCCACTCATGTCTCCCACCCCCCCCCCACCCCCCAGCATCCAGGGTCACCCTCCACCAGGCCCCCACTCATGTCTCCCACCACCCCCACACCCCAGCAGTGCAGGGGCAGCCTCCACCAGGCCCCCACCCATGTCTCCCACCACCCCCACCCCCCTGCCACCATGGGCATCCTCCACCAGGCCCCCACTCATGTCCCCCTGCACCCCCACCCCCCAGCATCCAGGGTTACCCTCCACCAGGCCCCCACTCATGTCTCCCACCACCCCCACACCCCAGCAGTGCAGGGGCATCCTCCACCAGGCCCCCACTCATGTCTCCCATCACCCCCACACCCCAGCAGTGCAGGGGCATCCTCCACCAGGCCCCCACTCATGTCCCCCTGCACCCCCACGCCGCAGCATCCAGGGTCACCCTCCACCAGGCCCCCACTCATGTCTCCCACCACCCCCACACCCCAGCAGTGCAGGGGCATCCTCCACCAGGCCCCCACTCATGTCTCCCATCACCCCCACACCCCAGCAGTGCAGGGGCATCCTCCACCAGGCCCCCACTCATGTCTCCCACCACCCCCACCCCCCAGCATCCAGGGGCAGCCTCCACCAGGCCCCCACTAATGTCTCCCACCACCCCCACACCCCAGCAGTGCAGGGGCAGCCTCCACCAGGCCCCCACCCATGTCTCCCACCACCCCCACCCCCCTGCCACCATGGGCATCCCCCACCAGGCCCCCACTCATGTCCCCCTGCACCCCCACCCCCCAGCATCCAGGGTCACCCTCCACCAGGCCCCCACTCATGTCTCCCACCACCCCCACACCCCAGCAGTGCAGGGGCATCCTCCACCAGGCCCCCACTCATGTCTCCCATCACCCCCACACCCCTGCCACCATGGGCATCCTCCACCAGGCCCCCACTCATGTCCCCCTGCACCCCCACCCCCCAGCATCCAGGGTCACCCTCCACCAGGCCCCCACTCATGTCTCCCACCACCCCCACACCCCAGCAGTGCAGGGGCATCCTCCACCAGGCCCCCACTCATGTCTCCCATCACCCCCACACCCCAGCAGTGCAGGGGCATCCTCCACCAGGCCCCCACTCATGTCTCCCACCACCCCCACCCCCTGCCACCATGGGCATCCTCCACCAGGCCCCCACTCATGTCCCCCTGCACCCCCACCCCCCAGCATCCAGGGTCACCCTCCACCAGGCCCCCACTCATGTCTCCCACCACCCCCACACCCCAGCAGTGCAGGGGCATCCTCCACCAGGCCCCCACTCATGTCTCCCATCACCCCCACACCCCAGCAGTGCAGGGGCATCCTCCACCAGGCCCCCACTCATGTCTCCCACCACCCCCACCCCCCAGCATCCAGGGTCACCCTCCACCAGGCCCCCACTCATGTCTCCCACCACCCCCACACCCCAGCAGTGCAGGGGCAGCCTCCACCAGGCCCCCACCCATGTCTCCCACCACCCCCACCCCCCTGCCACCATGGGCATCCCCCACCAGGCCCCCACTCATGTCCCCCTGCACCCCCACCCCCCAGCATCCAGGGTCACCCTCCACCAGGCCCCCACTCATGTCTCCCACCACCCCCACACCCCAGCAGTGCAGGGGCATCCTCCACCAGGCCCCCACTCATGTCTCCCATCACCCCCACACCCCTGCCACCATGGGCATCCTCCACCAGGCCCCCACTCATGTCCCCCTGCACCCCAACCCCCCAGCATCCAGGGTCACCCTCCACCAGGCCCCCACTCATGTCTCCCACCACCCCCACACCCCAGCAGTGCAGGGGCATCTTCCACCAGGCTCCCACTCATGTCTCCCATCACCCCCACACCCCAGCAGTGCAGGGGCATCCTCCACCAGGCCCCCACTCATGTCTCCCACCACCCCACACCCCAGCAGTGCAGGGGCATCCTCCACCAGGCCCCCACTCATGTCTCCCACCACCCCCACCCCCCAGCATCCAGGGTCACCCTCCACCAGGCCCCCACTCATGTCTCCCACCACCCCCACACCCCAGCAGTGCAGGGGCAGCCTCCACCAGGCCCCCACCCATGTCTCCCACCACCCCCACCCCCCTGCCACCATGGGCATCCTCCACCAGGCCCCCACTCATGTCCCCCTGCACCCCACCCCCCAGCATCCAGGGTCACCCTCCACCAGGCCCCCACTCATGTCTCCCACCACCCCCACACCCCAGCAGTGCAGGGGCATCCTCCACCAGGCCCCCACTCATGTCTCCCATCACCCCCACACCCCAGCAGTGCAGGGGCATCCTCCACCAGGCCCCCACTCATGTCTCCCACCACCCCCACCCCCCTGCCACCATGGGCATCCTCTACCAGGCCCCCACTCATGTCCCCCTGCACCCCCACCCCCCAGCATCCAGGGGCAGCCTCCACCAGGCCCCCACTCATGTCTCCCACCACCCCCACACCCCAGCAGTGCAGGGGCATCCTCCACCAGGCCCCCACTCATGTCTCCCATCACCCCCACACCCCAGCAGTGCAGGGGCATCCTCCACCAGGCCCCCACTCATGTCTCCCACCACCCCCACCCCCCTGCCACCATGGGCAGCCCCTACCAGGTCCTCACAATCCCCAATCATGTGCGTAATGGTCAGCCTCCACAGCCAAAAAGCCCTACCAAGTAACCCATTCACCCACATGGAAATGGAAATCACATGTTACACCCCCAATGTTCATCAAGCTAATGAACCCATGTCCGTCACACACAATGGTTGCAATTGAATGGGAAAACACACAACATGACATGCATGAAACCAATGAGATGATACCACACAGTGAAGTATGCTAACAAAATTGTATTGAAAAAAATCAAAGAATGCTAAAGAAAGAAAACTAACTACAATGTGAATGTGAAAAAAAAGAGCTGCATGTCCGTATAAAAACACAAAACTGCAAATCAGAATCCAAAAAAATTATGTCCAAAGTCAAATGTAAAAAAATCTCCATGCAAAAAATAACTATGTACAAAACTAACAAGGGTCCATGAGCCCAACTGAACAAAGGAAACCTACTAAAAAACCTACCTAAAAATCAACTATATACAAAAAGTGGAGCAGTGTCCGTCGACTCCAAATCATAATAAGAAAGAAAGCAAACCTAAAACTAAAGAACTATATACAAAGGCGGCGGGCAAGTCCAGCAGCTCACTCCGTGGTGTCCCGGGCCAGGGCATCATCGAACTCCTGTTCGATGTCCCGGAGGCAGTCCAGTTCCATGGCCCCGAGGGTCCGCAGGGACGACGCCGTGTCCTCCTCCAACCCCCTGCGGATTGCCTCGAGGCACTCGGCCCGCCTCAGGGCCCTCCGCATGGAGTTCTCCGCCCTGACCATTGTGAGCCGCGCCTCTTCCGCCCGCCGCCGCTCCGCACCTATGGCGTGGCCCAACCGCTGCCACACGGAAGACACTCTCTGTCCTGGGTCCCCCTGCCCTCCGGCCGATGCCTGCCCCTCCGATGTCGAAAGCCCCGAGCCTTCATGTCTCCCACCATGTTGCTGCTGCTGCTGCTCTGCCTCTGCCCGTGCACTGCCTCCTGCTGCCTGCACATCCTCCGCCGGCTGGGGTGCACTTGTTGATGTGGCCACCCCTGCTGGACCTCCGACTCCCGACTGTGGCAGCGATGCCTCCTCCACCAGCCTGGCCGCAGCGTCAGAGGCAGCTCCACAGGGCACCCAGGTGACTGATGGGTGGGAAGATGGCACAGAGGACGACTGGCGCGTAGGGGGTCCAGTTGAGGAGGGGGTCAGAGCAAGCCCCATCAGACGGAGGAACCCGGCCTGGGTGACCTGTCCCAGCAGGCTGACGTGGTCAACGAGCCATTCGAAATGACGTGCAGTCTCTCCATGAAAAGACTGCAGGTCACCTCGCATGGCCCGTTGACGCAACGCCACACCAGCCAGGACAGGCTCAACCTGGACCTGGATGGCCACGTCTGCAGGCAGAGGAAGGCCAGTTGACGTCAGCTCATCCCCTGCCTGAAAACGGGTCTGGACGTAGGCATCCCTGCTGGTGCAAGATGATGCAGGGACAGGATCGGGGACAGGATTGCACACAGGCACCTCCGCGGCCACCTGTGCTGCCTCCTGTCCCTGGTCCTGGACTGCACCACTAGCACCAGTGGGATCCCCACCTCCAGACCCCGTCTCTGGTGCTTGCACGGCCCCCTCGTCCACCAAACCCCCCACCAACCTGGATGACTCCCTGCCATCTTCCCCTGTTGGGCCCTGTGGGGTCCCAGCTGCCCCTTCTGCTGCCGAGGAGTCCAACTGCAACCTCCGCCTCTTGGACCTCCTCCCGGCAGCTGCGGCCTGGGACGCGGCACCGGACTCCTCACTCCCCGACGAGATGACAACACGGGAGGGGAGCCGGGCCTTGCGTCTCCGGCTGGCGGTCGGATCCCCGCCGCTGTGCTCCACAGCACCTTCTCCGCCCTCTTCATCAGTTGACGCTGCAGACAGGGAGAAACAAAACACAGGCATCAGGGCACTGTACAATGGACACATACACGCATGACAGTTGCACATGAGTGGCATTGGCAAACCTCAGACATGTCATCACAATCCCCAACACACATGTCATTGCAACTCGCACACATGAGCCATACCACAGCCATATCGCAACTGCCACCACCATCCATACACATACAACAGCATCAGCAGCCAAAGGGGAGCCAGACATCACATGCAACACAGGAAGTGCACCACACATGTACACACACCACCACACTTGCATGCATGTCTACACATCTGCCAATCAGGCTTCCACATACCGCTGTCACATGCATCCATGTTGCATCACTGTTGCACCCTTGACAAATACACACACATGCACATGTACACAGTGCACATACATGCAGCCGAATACAACATACATGCCTGACATCACGGACATGTCTACTTACATGCACATTCATCCAAACATGTGTGCACGCACAACTGCATTTGCCATGCAAGCCCACACACACAAGCACCATCCATGTCTCACACATTACAGCCCTCGCATGTGTCAGACCCACGGCCCTGTACACCCCCACCCATACTCGACCCCATACAAACAGATGTGCAACCGGCACAATGCCGAATAATCACCACACGCACTGCTCACAATCAGGATGCATGTACACTCACCGCTCGACTCCAGACGGGTCTGCTTCTCTAGGACCTGGACGTGGAGCGCTGGGGATATGCGTTCCAGGACCCTCATCTGTTCCTCCGACAAGTGGCCCCGGCGCCCCTTGTCATCTGCTGCCTTCAAGAGGCACCGGGCCTTGTTCAGGGTCCTGGACCTGAAGTCCTCCCAGCGCTTCCTGACATGTTGTAAGTCCCGGACTGCCACCCCCTCCGCGTTGATGGCAGTCACGATGTCAGTCCAGATCCGAGTCCGTCCTTCCTTGTCGGCGCGGGAACTTCCGAAGAGGGCATCATACTGCCCCAGGACTTGCTCCACCAGGACACCAATTTCGGTGGCACTGAAGCTGGTGCCCCTCTGCCTCTCTGGCCGGGGGTTGCCAGTGGTCACAGATGGTGTTTGCCCCGACATGACAACCCCAGAGGCAGGAGTGGGTGGGCAACTGGGTCCTGGGGCTGGGCTGTGGAGCGATGGAATTCCAGTCGGGAGTCTTTGGTTCCAGCAGGGGTGGTCACAGCAACAGCACCCCTGGCTGATGTGCAGGCAGCAAATGGCAGTGCACGTGGGCAGCAGGCAGTCAGGCAGCAGCAGATGGCAGGTGGGAGCGTGCTCGGGGCTCTGGGGGGCAGTAGTTCGGCCTTCTGGGCAGGAGCGTGGTCTTCCGTGTGCTTACGCGTGGCCAGCTTGGTACGGAGTGATTTGGCACGTGAAAATCCTGCACGTCAGCGTGAAAACCGAGGAAAGGCCCTTAGCGCGTAAGCGCGTCAGCACGCATACGCGATTTTATTGGACCAAAGGCCCTCAGCGCGTAAGCGCGTCTGTGACGTGACCCGCACGGGTGTTTCCCACACAGCACGTGATGACAGAGCACACGTGGAAAGACTGCACGTCAGAGTGTCATCGTGTGTAATTGGACAGCACGGCAGAGTCTCATCGCGTGTAATTGGACTGCACGTCAGTGTGTCATCGCGTGTGATTGGTGGAAATGGCCCTACACGCAGAAGTGACAAAGCGTGTAATTGGTGGAAATGGCCCTAGCGCGTACAAGCCGCGTAAGTGACGATGGACGTGTGGGCCTGTATAAAAGGTACGCGTAGAACACCATTTCCTTGTACGTGCTTTTCGTGGAGAGCGAGTGGGTGAATTCTGTACTTCTTGTCGTTTCACACGCGATTTACTTCACGGCGTTTCAAGTTCGTATTCCCTGTTACCTCTGACAGCTTTTTCTCTTTTTTCACTTTAACTGGTTTACCTGGGCCTGTTCCCTCAAACAGTGTTCCCTACTACTGTTGTCCTGTCTCCTCAGACAGCGTACAAATCTTTTTTTGGCGGGGGTGTTGCCAACCAAACGCGCTCCTTTTTCACGCTCTTTTATCTGGCAGACAGTGAGTCACGCACGTATCTAACATCTGTGCTTGCCCCGTGTGTAGCCTACCCCTTCAGAGGTCATTCTAGGCTGCGTGTGACACGCATACGTTCATTCTTGTGTTACTGGGTGCCACAGCGTAGTGCAGGTTTTTCTTTCTGCACACGTGGTCTAGGAGGGGTTGCGTGCACGTCATCTCCCTTTTTTGGGGCTCCTGTGCGTAGCGTGACCCGTCATCTTTCCCCAGGGGTTACAATCAGCCTTGCAAGAGCACTAGGGTACAATTACCATCTGGTACCCAACCCCTTTGACCCCCAATTGCCCAGGACAATATTTTACAGCCACTCCCATACGCACATTAACATCAGTGCCATGGCTGGGAGGCGAGGATTCCGTAAGGGTGGCAAAGGTGGAAGAGCCACAAGTGGTGGCCGTGGTGAATCCGGTAGGGGACGTGGTCGTTACTTGCAGGGTGAGCCTGTCCCCCCATGTGTGGAGGACCAGTCAAGGGCACCCATAATACCCCCCCCCCTCCCGTTGAGGCTGATGTGGCTGACACCATCCATGTTCAGCCCTTGTTGGACCAGCCCATTGTGGCACCAGACCTGGCTGACTCCATGGCTGACTTCCAGGTCAGCAGGCCTATGACACGTGCGCTGGTGCACGTTGATGTCACCATGCCACGTGCATCTGTGGCAGCAAGCTCATCTGCTGCACCAAGTAGGCAGGGCGGAGAGGCTGCAGGGGCAGCTGCGGCTCCATCCACCCCAGCCCTCACACACCCAGCCCGGACAGTGTCGGTCCTAGTCCATGCTGCTGACATTCCCCCTGACACCATCACACTAGAGCCAATGCCTGCACCAACTCCCATGCTGAGTGTGCAATCCCACACTCCTGATACAGAGTCCAGAGCGGCGCAGGACACTCAGGATCACCACCACCTTCCAAGCGGAAGAGGAAGAGTGCTCGTCCGGCACAGGCTGATGCCCCAGACACGGCTACACAGTCCGGCCCATCCAGGAAGCCCAGCTTCACGGATGACGGACTGAATGCACTTGTCGAGTATGTGTCCGCACATGACAACGAGATGGTCATTGTTGCAGGATCCAAGACCACACCTGCACAACGCCAGGCACACTGGCAGACCGTTGCAGACATCGTAAGTGCCCTTGGAATCGTGAGGCGCACAGCCAATGATTGCTATAAGCGCTGGAATGACCTAAATCGCAGGGCAAAGAGTAAGCTGGCCTCAAGTCATGCCGCAACTCTAGTGACTGGAGGTGGGTCTCCAGTAGTAGACATGGAACTCACTCCACATGAGTCAGTCGCTGGGACCTACGTCACGGAGGAACAGATCCAAGGCGTGGGAGATTTGGCTGATTACGAGGCATTGTCCGGTGAGTGCACATGCATGTGTGTGTCATCCATGTGCATGGTGTGTGTGAGGGCTTCTGTTTGTGTGACAGGTGAGAGTGTGTGCACCTGAGTCGTATGGGTCAGCCATGTGCTTCATGCAATACGTCCTGCGCAGCTGCCTTTGGCCATAGCAGTATCCCTTCTGCCAACAGTAGACATCTAGCCCAACTGCACGCCAGTTGCCCTTGAAGTGTCACCCTGCCACAACATTGTTGCCTGATTTTTCACTGTTCATTTAGTCAGATAGTTTGCATTCCACCACTTTTACTAGGCATGTCGCAGTCCTCTAGTCACATGTCTGACAATGCTATGGTAAAGTGGAGTGACTTTGTTACCTGGATATCATTTGTTCAAACATGTCCCTGTGCAATTGCACCATTTTGGACTGGCAGCTCCAGGTGATGAATCTGACCTGTTTGAATTAGAAAAGCTATTACATGCGGGAACTGGACTGAATGAATAGGTGCTGCCCTCCTCTCCATCTTCACTCAATAGCAATGGTACATGCCATCTGTGTGATGGCATGTGTGTTTCACCTGCCAATCACAGGCCAATGTGTGATGCCACTGCCAGGCAGCATGCAGAAAATGTGTTCATCTTCCATCTTGGTGTCATCAGTGTGTGCCATTTGCCTGCCCTTCATACGCAGTGAGGGTGCATGCATGGGAGGGTTTTAGTCATGTGGGACATGTGTCAAACAAGTACTGGTTCTCTTGCTTCTCAGCCCTCATTGTGTGCCATGGTGCTAATGCCTGTTTCCATTTCTTTGTTTTTATGTCTTTGCAGGGGAAGACGCACCTGATACTGCTGGGGTTGTGGAGATGGTGCAGACCCAGGAGGGGTCCGAGGGCCGACCAACCACCAGTGAGGGACGTGGTGTGGTGGTGGGTGAGAACCCACAAGTGCTGCAGGTCCTGCTCTCAAGGGGTGTCTCTGGCTGCACCTCCCCCGAGCTGTACTCAGGTGTTGATTCGGATGAGACCTACGTGCCGTCGCAGGTGAGTGTTCCAGGGAGGGATTCTGTTCTGTCTCACCCACCTGCACCAGGGTCAGAACCCTCAATGGGGATGTCAGTGTTGGCAGCTACGCCTTTGGTGGTTATGGATGCAGGGTCACACTCCGCGACATCTGATCCTGTTCCTGGGCCAGCAGATCAGAGGGGGAATGCAGTCCTGCAGCCTCAGGCAGTGCCGGCACAGCAAGGCGCAGTTCGCCTTGCCCCAGACAGGTGTGGTGCCCGCCGACGTGGTGGCCGTACGCCACCTGGCAATACCGCATGGGAGCAATCCATTTAAGGTATGGCAACCCAACAGGCAGCATCATCCGAGATGATGGCTCAGGCCATGGATAGGGTGGCCACTTCCATTGTCCCCCCTGAAAGGCTGATGGAGCGACTAGAGCAGGCAACCGACTCCATCTGCCAGTCACACAGGGAGGACATGTTGGGGTCCAACAGGGACAGGCGGGCGGCACTGGCGACTCTGCAGGAGGCCATCTCCATTGAGTCCCAGGGCCACAGGGAAGCCCTGAGGCAGGAGCTCCTTCACCTCAGGACGACTCTTGTTGAGCTTGAGGCTTCAACACACCAAAGGACAGAACAGCAGCTGGAGCGTCTCACCCGTACACTCTCAGCTGAGATGCAGGCAACGAGGGCGGAGGTCCGGGCATCCCATGAGTTGTTGCATGGGGACCTCCGCACACTCATCCTCCAGAACCAGACCTACCACACCCGCATGCTTGCAGCCATGGAGGAGCAGACTAGGGCCTTGCGTGGGCTGCCTCCCATAGTGCAACCACCTCCGGATGCAGCTGCACAGGGTGATAATAGCGACAGCAGTGATACTCCCACAATAGGGTAGCCGTGTGGGCCATGAGCCCATGGAGGTGTTTTATTTTCCCAGGATCCACGCAGGTGGGTTCTGGTGTGCATCCTGTCCTCGGACCTCCTGGGTGGCCTCCCCAACCCCCCCGGGCCCTTCAATGGCCATTTTTGATCTTATTTTTATTTTTATTTTTATTTTTATTTTTATTTATTTTATTCCCTATTTTTTTGGGACGATTTGTTGGCTTCCGTGGTTCCTGTGGGCATACGCTGCATTGTGGCTGGGCACATGCAGGCTTGTAATGTATTTGGTTCCGATGCTTGGGTTTGAGTCACACACACCCCTCCTGCTTCCCGTTTCCATGGGCTTGCAAAGGGTGTGCCCAAGTGACAGTGAATTACACAGTGACGTTGGACTCCCATGAGCTGTGTGGGCAGTCTGTAGTCAATACTGTGTATACATTCCTAGTGCATATTGCTGTTCTGTTGTACACTGCATGTTGCATTGATGTGTAACTCATCTTCTGTGTCTACCTCCCAATTTGCAGGTCCCTTCCTCATGTCCACACAAGGACCTCTAGTCTGGAGATGTGGTCCCTGTTGGCAGCAGTGCACCTACAACTCTACATGGCGCCAACACTGCACAGTTGGTAGTGGTGGGAGTGCAGGCATTTCCAGGTGGTGAGACTACTAATATTTAACATTAGTGATGTCATGTTAATGGTAGTACGTGCTCTACTTTGTTGTTGGTCCGGCATTACTGTGAGCATTTCAGGTGTTGCAAGTTTCTAATAGGGACACTGTACATTGTGACCCTAGTGTCATGTTGTGTGGATTACTTTGTTTACCTGCAAATAGCATGACATGGCACGGTGTGTGGTGTGGCGGTGCTGGGGTTGGGTTGGCTGACATGGCACTGTCCTCTTGTTGCATTTTGCAAGTGGGTGTTCATTTTAGCTGCTTGATTCTATAACTTCTCAAAACTGCATTGGTGGTGTCTGTGTGGGTAGGGATGCACACATTGTGACACTTCCAGGTGAACAATCTCAGGCTGATATGGTTTTCACGGTTCTTTCTCCAGACATTCAGGATCAGTGTCAGGTTGAGTCATCATTGATTGTCAGATGGAATGTGCCAGGGCAGTGTGCACTCCACAGGGGTGTGATTTCTATGTGAAGTAATTAGCCACTAGCTGTGTACGGGCTGCCTCCCCCCGTGCCCTTTCCCCTCCCATGCGCAGCGGCTGTGCATGTGGTTGGGGATGGGGGGACACCACCATGTCCACGGCCAGGCCCCGGCGTGTTGCAACGTTGTGCAGGACACATGCTGCCACTATGATCCTGCACACTACTGGGGGAGCGTACAACAGCTGACCGCCAGAACGGTCAAGGGAGCGAAAGCGTGACTTCAGCACTCCGAATGTGCGCTCGACTATGCCCCGGGTTGTAATGTGGGCTGCGTTATATCTTACCTGGGGTGGCGTGGTGGGGTTCCGAATTGGCGTCATCATGTGGGGGCTGAGAGGGTAGGCACTGTCCCCTGTGGAGGTGGTGATTGGTATCATTGGTGGGGTTGTGACCTTGCTCAGTATCTGACATGCATGCATGTGCAGTGGCATTCATACTCACCAAGCAGCCATGTATCGCCATGCCGCCCAGCTTCTAGGTCCCGGCTTAGGGTGGACATTCGGTAAATGAAGCTGTCGTGGGTTGACCCGGGATAGTTGGCATATACTGAGGTGATGATTCCCTTGGCATTACATACTACCTGCACGTTGATGGAATGCCAGTGCTTGCGGTTCCTATAGATGTGCTCAGATGCCCTGGGGGGACGTAGAGCCACATGGGTGCAGTCGATGGCACCTAGCACTTTGGGGAATCGTGCCACAGCGTAGAAATCCAGGGCGGCAGCATGCCTTTCTGCAGGGGTTCTGGGCAGGTATATGTGCCTGCGGACTGATGGGCGTGCAGTGATGATGTTCAAGACCTGGTGTAGGCAGCGTGACTGGGTGGCCTGTGATACACCACCCACAATGGCACTTGTCCGCTGAAATGATCCAGTGGCTAAGAAGTGCAGTACATTGAGGACCTTCTCCAGGGGGCTGAGTGCTTGGGAGCACAGGGTGGGTGATGTGAGGTCATCCTCCCACTCACTCACCAGGTCCAGTATGATGTGTGGTGGAAACCTGTACCTCCCATGCACCTGGTCATCAGGCATCCCGAAAAGGCTGGTTCTGGGTGTGAATATTCTGGCCCTGACTATCCTCCTCCTCCTCCTTTGGTAGGCCACGCCCACTGCTGCTAGGAACGGTATGTTCATTCTGGGTCTGAGCTGTTATTATTTTAGCGCGCAAATTAATGCGTTGCGCGTGTTGTAGGCGAGCGTGTGACCCGCGCACCCCTGAAATCCAGTACCCAGTCCAATAGCGTGTGGAAATTCCCGCGCACACCGGGATACAGGTGCGCTGACGTACTTGCGTGTGTAAGTGTCCGCGCACACATGATATACACGTACATAGGCCAATCGCGTGTACGCGCACTTTAGTCCAATTACACGCGATGACACCCTGACGTGCAGTCCAATTACACGCGATGAGACTCTGCCGTGCTGTCCAATTACACGCGATGAGACTCTGACGTGCTGTCCAATTACACGCGATGACACTCTGACGTGCAGTCTTTCCACGTGTGCTCTGTCATCACGTGCTGTGTGGGAAACACCCGTGCGGGTCACGTCACAGACGCGCTTACGCGCTGATGGCCTTTGGTCCAATAGAATCGCGTATGCGTGCTGACGCGCTTACGCGCTAAGTGCCTTTCCTCGGTTTTCACGCTGACGTGCAGGATTTTCATGTGCCAAATCACTCCGTACCAAGCTGGCCACGCGTAAGCACACGGAAGACCACGCTCCTGCCCAGAAGGCCGAACTACTCCCCCCCAGAGCCCCGAGCACGCTCCCACCTGCCATCTGCTGCTGCCTGACTGCCTGCTGCCCACGTGCACTGCCATTTGCTGCCTGCACATCAGCCAGGGGTGCTGTTGCTGTGACCACCCCTGCTGGAACCAAAGACTCCCGACTGGAATTCCATCGCTCCACAGCCCAGCCCCAGGACCCAGTTGCCCACCCACTCCTGCCTCTGGGGTTGTCATGTCGGGGCAAACACCATCTGTGACCACTGGCAACCCCCGGCCAGAGAGGCAGAGGGGCACCAGCTTCAGTGCCACCGAAGTTGGTGTCCTGGTGGAGCAAGTCCTGGGGCAGTATGATGCCCTCTTCGGAAGTTCCCGCGCCGACAAGGAAGGACGGACTCGGATCTGGACTGACATCGTGACTGCCATCAACGCGGAGGGGGTGGCAGTCCGGGACTTACAACATGTCAGGAAGCGCTGGGAGGACTTCAGGTCCAGGACCCTGAACAAGGCCCGGCGCCTCTTGAAGGCAGCGGATGCCAAGGGGCGCCGGGGCCACTTGTCGGAAGAACAGATGGGGGTCCTGGAACGCATATCCCCAGCGCTCCACGTCCAGGTCCTAGAGAAGCAGACCCGTCTGGAGTCGAGCGGTGAGTGTACATGCATCCTGATTGTGAGCAGTGCGTGTGGTGATTATTCGGCATTGTGCCGGTGCACATCTGTTTGTATGGGGTCGAGTATGGGTGGGGGTGTACAGGGCCGTGGGTCTGACACATGCGAGGGCTGTAATGTGTGAGACATGGATGGTGCTTGTGTGTGTGGGCTTGCATGGCAAATGCAGTTGTGCGTGCACACATGTTTGGATGAATATGCATGTAAGTAGACATGTCCATGATGTCAGGCATGTATGTTGTATTCGGCTGCATGTATGTGCACTGTGTACATGTGCATGTGTGTGTATTTGTCAAGGGTGCAACAGTGATGCAACATGGATGCATGTGACAGCAGTATGTGGAAGCCTGATTGGCAGATGTGACATGGATGCCCGTCTGAACAGTGCGACACTTGGCAGTGGTGTAGACATGCATGCAAGTGTGGTGGTGTGTGTACATGTGTGGTGCACTTCCTGTGTTGCATGTGATGTCTGGCTCCCCTTTGGCTGCTGATGCTGTTGTATGTGTATGGATGGTGGTGGCAGTTGCGATATGGCTGTGGTATGGCTCATGTGTGCGAGTTGCAATGACATGTGTGTTGGGGATTGTGATGACATGTCTGAGGTTTGCCAATGCCACTCATGTGCAACTGTCATGCGTGTATGTGTCCATTGTACAGTGCCCTGATGCCTGTGTTTTGTTTCTCCCTGTCTGCAGCGTCAACTGATGAAGAGGGTGGAGAAGGTGCTGTGGAGCACAGCGGCGGGGATCCGACCGCCAGCCGGAGACGCAAGGCCCGGCTCCCCTCCCGTGTTGTCATCTCGTCGGGGAGTGAGGAGTCCGGTGCCGCGTCCCAGGCCGCAGCTGCCGGGAGGAGGTCCAAGAGGTGGAGGTTGCAGTTGGACTCCTCGGCAGCAGGAGGGGCAGCTGGGACCCCACAGGGCCCAACAGGGGAAGATGGCAGGGAGTCATCCAGGTTGGTGGGGGGTTTGGTGGAGGAGGGGGCCGTGCAAGCACCAGAGACGGGGTCTGGAGGTGGGGATCCCACTGGTGCTAGTGGTGCAGTCCAGGACCAGGGACAGGAGGCAGCACAGGCGGCCGCGGAGGTGCCTGTGTGCAATCCTGTCCCCGATCCTGTCCCTGCATCATCTTGCACCAGCAGGGATGCCTACGTCCAGACCCGTTTTCAGGCAGGGGATGAGCTGACGTCAACTGGCCTTCCTCTGCCTGCGGACGTGGCCATCCAGGTCCGGGTTGAGCCTGTCCTGGCTGGTGTGGCATTGCGTCAACGGGCCATGCGAGGTGACCTGCAGTCTTTTCATGGAGAGACTGCACGTCATCTCGAATGGCTCGTTGACCACGTCAGCCTGCTGGGACAGGTCACCCAGGCCGGATTCCTCCGTCTGATGGGGCTTGCTCCGACCCCCTCCTCAACTGGACCCCCTACGCGCCAGTCGTCCTCTGTGCCATCTTCCCACCCATCAGTCACCTGGGTGCCCTGTGGAGCTGCCTCTGACGGTGCGGCCAGGCTGGTGGAGGAGGCATCCCTGCCACAGTCGGGAGTCGGAGGTCCAGCAGGGGTGGCCACATCAACAAGTGCACCCCAGCCGGCGGAGGATGTGCAGGCAGCAGGAGGCAGTGCACGGGCAGAGGCAGAGCAGCAGCAGCAGCAACATGGTGGGAGACATGAAGGCTCGGGGCTTTCGACATCGGAGGGGCAGGCATCGGCCGGAGGGCAGGGGGACCCAGGACAGAGAGTGTCTTCCGTGTGGCAGCGGTTGGGCCACGCCATAGGTGCGGAGCGGCGGCGGGCGGAAGAGGCGCGGCTCACAATGGTCAGGGCGGAGAACTCCATGCGGAGGGCCCTGAGGCGGGCCGAGTGCCTCGAGGCAATCCGCAGGGGGTTGGAGGAGGACACGGCGTCGTCCCTGCGGACCCTCGGGGCCATGGAACTGGACCGCCTCCGGGACATCGAACAGGAGTCTGATGATGCCCTGGCCCGGGACACCACGGAGTGAGCCGCTGGACTTGCCCGCCGCCTTTGTATATAGTTCTTTAGTTTTAGGTTTCCTTTCTTTCTTATTATGATTTGGAGTCGGCGGACACTGCTCCACTTTTTGTATATAGTTTATTTTTAGGTAGGTTTTTTAGTAGGTTTCCTTTGTTCAGTTGGGTTCATGGACCCTTGTTAGTTTTGTACTTGGTTATTTTTTGCATGGAGATTTTTTTACTTTTGACTTTGGACATTATTTTTTAGGATTCTGATTTGCAGTTTTGTGTTTTTATACGGACATGCAGCTCTTTTTTTTCACATTCACATTGTAGTTAGTTTTCTTTCTTTAGCATTCATTATTTTTTTCAATACAATTTTGTTAGCATACTTCACTGTGTGGTATCATCTCATTGGTTTCATGCATGTCATGTTGTGTGTTTTCCCATTCAATTGCAACCATTGGTTCATTAGCTTGATGAACATTGGGGGTGTAACATGTGATTTCCATTTCTATGTGGGTGAATGGGTTACTTGGTGGGGCTTTTTGGCTGTGGAGGCTGACCATTACGCACATGATTGGGGATTGTGAGGACCTGGTGGGGGCTGCCCATGGTGGCAGGGGCATGGAGGTGGTGGGAGACATGAGTGGGGGCCTGGTGGAGGCTGCCCCTGCACTGCTGGGGGGTGGGGGTGGTGGGAGACATGGTTGGGGGCCTAGTGGAGGGTGACCCTGGTGGCTGGGGGTGGGGGTGGTGGGTGACATGAGTGGGGCCTGGTGGAGGGTGACCCTGGTGGCTGGGGGGTGGGGGTGGTGGGAGACATGAGTGGGGGCCTGGTGTAGTCTGCCCATGGTGGCAGGGGGGTGGGGGTGGTGGGTGACATGAGTGGAGGCCTGGTGGAGGGTGACCCTGGTGGCTGGGGGGTGGGGGTGGTGGGAGACATGAGTGGGGGCCTGGTGGAGGGTGACCCTGGTGGCAGGGGGGTGGGGGTGGTGGGAGACATGAGTGGGGGCCTGGTGGAGGGTGACCCTGGTGGCAGGGGGGTGGGGGTGGTGGGAGACATGGGTGGGGGCCTGGTGGAGGGTGACCCTGGTGGCTGGGGGGTGGGGGTGGTGGGAGACATGAGTGGGGGCCTGGTGGAGGGTGACCCTGGTGGCAGGGGGGTGGGGGTGGTGGGAGACATGAGTGGGTGCCTGGTGGAGGATGCCCATGGTGGCAGGGGGGTGGGGGTGTTGGTAGACATGCATTGTTGATCAGTAGTGCAAGGTGACATGTGGGTTGGCTGGGGGGCATGCCCATGGTGGATGGGCTGCCTGCGGGACATGAGCATGGGTGCAGGGTAGTCCCCCGTGGTGTGGGCTGCCTGCAGGGTCCGTGGAGGTTGTGGAGCGTACACCTGGGAGGGCCCACACGGCCAATTCACGTGTGGTACTCCCCAGAACCCCTGAAATACACGTACCCTGCTGAAATTGCGTGTGGAACTTCCCGCGCACCCCTGAAATACACGTACCCTGCTGAAATCGCGTGTGGAACTTCCCGCGCACCCCTGAAATACACGTACCCTGCTCGCACTGGGCCAATCGCGTGTGGAACTTCCTGCGCACCCCTGAAATACACGTACCCTGCTGAAATCGCGTGTGGAACTTCCCGCGCACCCCTGAAATACACGTACCCTGCTCGCACTGGGCCAATCGCGTGTGGAACTTCCCACGCACCCCTGAAATACACGTACTCTGCTGAAATCGCGTGTGGAACTTCCCGCGCACCCCTGAAATACACATACCTTGCTCGCACTGGGCCAATCGCGCGTGGAACTTCCCACGCACCCCTGAAATACACGTACCCTGCTGTAATCGCGTGTGGAACTTCCCGCGCACCCCTGAAATACACGTACCCTGCTGAAATCGCGTGTGGAACTTCCTGCGCACCCCTGTAATACACATACCTTGCTCGCACTGGGCCAATCGCGTGTGGAACTTCCCGCGCACCCCTGAAATACACGTACCCTGCTGTAATCGCGTGTGGAACTTCCCGCGCACCCCTGAAATACACATAACCTGCTGAAATCTCGTTTGGAAATTCCCGCGCACCCCTGAAATACACGTACCCTGCTCGCACTGGGCCAATCGCGTGTGGAACTTCCCGCGCATCCCTGAAATACACGTACCCTGCTGTAATCGCGTGTGGAACTTCCCGCGCACCCCTGAAATACACGTAACCTGCTGAAATCGCGTTTGGAAATTCCTGCGCACCCCTGAAATACACGTACCCTGCTCGCACTGGGCCAATCGCGTGTGGAACTTCCCGCGCACCCCTGAAATACACGTACCCTGCTGAAATCGCGTGTGGAACTTCCTGCGCACCCCTGTAATACACATACCTTGCTCGCACTGGGCCAATCGCGTGTGGAACTTCCCGCGCACCCCTGAAATACACGTACCCTGCTGTAATCGCGTGTGGAACTTCCCGCGCACCCCTGAAATACACGTAACCTGCTGAAATCGCGTTTGGAAATTCCCGCGCACCCCGGTATACACGCACACGTATTTTTTGTCAGCGGGTGTCCGTGTTTGTGGGTACCCCTTTGCACGTCATTTGTCCTGGAGGGCCACAGTATAGGACATTCATCATGGCAGTATATAGGTGCTATTTGTTGGCGCACCTTTTGGCGCACATTTCTTACAGCCGCAGAGACGCTACCGCCTGCTTTCTTGTGGCGGTCGTGTTTGTACCTGTGCGCTGGTTTGAGCGTGCACTTTTTTGCCCTATTCTATTCCATGAATATGTGTTGTAGGCGAGCGTGTGGGCGTTCCGCGCACTTGTGCCCTGTACTTCCCCCGTGACGCCCACGTTTTGGCAAGTTGTTCCCCATTCCGAGTGTTACGCCCGTGTTCCGCCTACTTTTGTTGCGTGCGCCGCGCTATGTGCGAATTTCGCTGTGGCCTGTGCGATTTTCGCTGTGACCTGGCGCACGCTGTTAGATGGCCTGTGCGCCAACGTGCGCCGCGCTCTTTTTTATCGCACATCCGCTGGTTTTCTCGCGCAAGGACTTCCATGAATCGATGTGCGCTGCTTTTCGTGCGATTTTCGCACTTGCACTGCGATTTTCGCTATTCCACTGCGATTTGCACGTTTTTGCCCACTTGCGCCGCGCTAATTATTCCATGAATCGGCCTGTCAATGTTATCTGTGCGCTGGTTCTCTCCAGCCTACACTACTGCAACCGCCTCCTCATTATTCTTCCTTGGTCTACCCTGCGACACCCTCCAGCTTACCCAGAATAGGGCAGCAAGACTTATCATTGGCCTCAGGCACTGGGACGCATCTCTCCTGCCCTACACAGCCTTCACTGGCTCACAGTCTCAGCACGGATTACATTGTAATCCCACTGTATAATCCACAGGGCTTTCTGGGGCCAGGTACCACTCTATCTTCAACACTTCCTGATGAAATACTCCCCTTCTGGACTTCTCTCCCCTTCCAGAGCATTGCTCTGGAAACAACTGCCTGCGTGTGAAGTACTTTCGTATAGAAAGGGCCGTTGGTGGATCCATTTCATCTGCGTGCTGCCTTCTGAGTAATAGCCGCACTCTATCTCTGCGTCTTGAGCAGGACCTCCTTAAGTCCCCAATACGCCTCAAGTCCTTTCTCTTCTCCTCTTCCTTCTCCCCCTCTTTTCGGTGCTAATCATACAGTAGTGTGACTGATGTGCAGGGCCCCTATGTGTCCTCGGGCCCTGGTCCCCCACATGTATCATCAAAGCAACTGTGTATATACTGCACTTGCTCACACTCAGCCTCACCACAGGAGATTGCACTTACGCACTTACCGTTATCTTTTATTTTCTTAGCACTTCACTCCAAGCTGTTCTCCATGAACAACTGAGAAACCTTTCCCTTACCACTCTCCCCTGTACACTTGCACGTTGGGAACACTCACAAGGCATAGTGGCTTTGTCTACCCTCCCAGTTATTGTCATGATTTGTTTGTAATATTGATTCTATTATTTAGCTCAGTAATTTATTGTCTACCTTCCCCTGTCCCCACCCTGTTGCCCGGTGTGCATATTTGGGGTAATTGTATAAGTATCTAACAAATGACTAATACATACGTTTATTAATAATGTGATCCCATGACTGTGTGCAGTGCACTGTCCCAATACTATGCTGGTGATGGCATGCTTTGTCATGTCATTGGCAGTCTTCCAGGGGTGTCCATGCTTTTTTGTGGTATCAATTATCTGCATATGTTATGTCTTCCTCTTTTCATGCAGCATGTTGACTGATGTGTGCATTGTGTATGTGCCATCATCTATTGAATGGGGATATGTGACATGCACATTTGATGCATGTGATTGAGGGGGACAGGCAGTGTGGGGGATGTTGTTGTTTGTCAGTGTGTGGGTTTTGTGTGTTTGGTTTGCATGCAGTCTGCAGGTATTTGTGCATGTGTACTGAGACACATGTTGATGGTTGCCTTGTGAGTTGTTGTTTGCATGTGTTGTATGTCACTGAGCGGTGCCCGCGGGTCTTCAATTTTTTGGGGCATGGGTGTGTTAGCTGCATTATGTTTAATTTTGTTCTTTGTCTGCAGATCCTTCCATCAGGGAATTATGGCTATTTCAATGGATGAAATGTGACTGTCAACTGCATGCCAAGGGGGCAGGTAAGATGTTCAATTATATTGATCGTTATGGAATGTTGAGGAACTTGTGCGTCAATACTGCACTTCTTTTCTACATCCCACAATAGGGACATGTTTGTGCGCATATATTTACAATTGTGCTTGTTGAAGTTTGTTTAAATGTAAATAGCCGAGGCCATGTATGACTTGCAGCTCAGACATGATGTTTCTGGATTTATCGATGCTTACACATTTGACTGGTATGTTAGTTAGTCAGATCCACCACAGCAGAAGGGGACCAGTACAGTGGGTATGGCGCACAGTATAATTATCCTTTTACATTGCATATGGGATGGTTTTGGTGACAGAGAGGGGATTTAATTGAATGGTTGTCATGGTGGTAGTGGGATACTCCCTCTTCAATGTGTTTCTTTTGGTAAACACAAGGTGAAATGTATTTTAGTTTTAAGGGATGCACACAATTTGGCACTTCCAAGGGCACTTTCTCATGGTGGTTTTGTGGGCACAGTGGATTGGCCCATTGTCATCATTGAATTGGCACCTGGGATATAGCGGGATCGTGTGTACGCCACAGGGGAGGGATTTTAGGTGAAATATGATTGCACAAGCTGGGTACGTGCATCCTCTCCATGTGCCCTTTGCCCAATCATACGCAAGCAGTGGGCCTGTGGGTGTGGATGGGGTGCCACCACCATGTACACCGGAACGCCATGCTTTGTTGCAACATTGTGCAGGACACATGCTGCCACAATGATCCTGCAGACTACTGGTGGTGCATATAGCAACACACCACCAGAGTGGTGAAGGGAGCAGAAATGTGCGCTCCACTATGCCCCGAGTTGCAATACGGGCAGTGTTGTATCTTACCTCGGCAGGTGTATTGGGGTTCTGTATGGGCATCATCGTGTATGTGCTGAGAGAGTAGGCACTGTCCCCTGTAGAGATAAGAATGGTTGTCATTGTCATTTGTTGACAGTGTCTATTGCTCACCAATGAGCCATGTGTTGCCATGCTTCCCAGCTTCCAGGGCCCGGTGTAGAGGGGAAATCCTGAAGATGTAACTATCATGGGCATGGGTGCTGCCAGGATAGTTGGCATGCACTTCAGTAATGAAGCCCTTGACAGCACACACAACCTGAACATTGATGGAGTGCCAGTGTTTCTGGTTGCAGTAGATGTGCTGTGTTGCTCGAGGTTGATGAAGAGCAACATGTGTGCAATCAATGACACCTAGCACTTTTGGGAAGTGTGCTACCCCATAAAAATCCTGGACCACTGCTTGCATTTCTGCTGGTATACAGAGCATATAGATATGCTGGCAGACAGGAGGACATGCAGTTATTATTGCCAACACCTGGTGTAGGCAGCGTGACTGCGTGGCCTGTGAAATGCCACTGACTATGGCAGTGTTCTGCTGGAATGAGCCAGTGGCCAGAAAATGCAGTACAGTGAGCACCTTTTTCCAAGGGGCTTAGTGCTTGGGAGCACAGGGTGGGTGATGTGAGGTCACCTTCCCACTCCGTGACCAGGTCTAGGATGATATGGAGGGGAACCTATACCTGACATAGACCTGGTCGTCAGGCATCCCAAAAAGGCTGGTCCTTGGGTGCAAGATCCGGGCCCTGGCCATCCTCCTCCCCCTGCGGTGTCCCAGGATGACTGCTGCAACAAATGGTGCATTCATCGTGGCTGTAGATGTGCATTTGTTGATCGTGCATGCTTTTTATGCATTTGTTTGTGTGCGCATTGACGTTTACGCCTACTATCACGTGGCGTAACTGTTTAGAGATTTGCACATGCTTTTTCGTACTCTGGTGATCCCTGTTCAATTCCATGAAAACGGTTGTTTTGCGTTCGTATGGATGGTGCGATTGTTTGACTGTGGAACGTCCCTCGTAACGCCCACATTTTCACTTGTTCTTCCTCATTCCATGTGTTCCGCCCCCTTTTTAGATGGCTACACAGGCCCGGCCGGCCCTTCACTTGGAGTCTCGCGCAAGGTGTTTGTGGGGTTGCAGTGACATGTTGGACCAGCGCAGATTCCTTGCAAGTCACAGGTAAGCCCCGCGCATTGTGTTTCATGAATCGACGAACAGGGGCTTGCACACAATTTTGCACGCAAATACCCGATTTTCAGCGCAAATTATTCCATGAATCGGGCCTATAGTCTCACATGACCATTGGCCTTTCTCACAACCACCATAGGCGACACCCAATCTAACACCTCCCCCACTTCTATCACCCCCTCACATTCCAGTTTTTTAGTCTCTGCAGATACATCTCTCAATGCTGTAAGGACACTTCTTCCCCCTCGCTGCTACTGGCACCGCCCCCTCTTTCATTCGTTTCGTATGAAAACCCTTAAGACATCCAAGCCTCACACCAAAAATGTCTGTGAAGGTATCTTCTAGATTGGCCTTAAATCTAGTTATTGTTGCAACATGACCACAAACCCCAAAATCAATTATATTACCCATCTCACTCTGCTCATACCATCCTAGAAAAATACCACCCCTTTTTGATACATAAACTTTGGCTTTATGTTTCTTCCCCTCGCACTCCAATTCAATTTCAATGCATACACCACCATATGCATTAGCCCTTACCTTTGGAGGACGTATAGCTGTGCACTTTAAGCACTTTAACCACAATCCATATACAATGATGGGATAGTCGGACCCTGAATTAATCAGCATGGATACTTCGACACCATTGACCAGCACAACCGCATGCATCTCCTCACCCCCCATTAGGTTTGGATCCTACTTGACTTACAGCCCAAATAATACCTTCCTTTTTAGCCCTCATGTTGTCATCAATCACCTCATCATCCTGTTCCATATTAATTTATCTAATACCTTTTGCAAGAAACATTCTCACAGCAACTAGCAAAGTGTCCCTTCCTTCCACATTTAAGGCATTCAGCTATCAACCCTGGTCAACCTCCTGAGTTGGCAAAGTGGAATGTACCACCACACCTGGAGCATCTTATGATTTTGTTCTCCTCTCCTCCTTTGTTTGCATACATGCCTTTGCTGTTACTTTCCTCAACTCGTCAGGATTTCGACCCAAGTCCACTTTGTTGTACAGCAAACTTCTTAAGTGGTCTCCCTACATTCTTCCTTTCATCCTTGGCATTTCCTACCACTACAGATACTCCAACACCCCCTGAACATTTATCTTACTTATTATCCAGTTCTCTCGCACATGCCATCATGTGTTCAATTTTTCTGTGCAATATCTACTACTTCATCAATTTTGTTCTCTCTCACCTTGAGCATGAATTGGTCTCTCAGCCTCTCATTATAAGATGAGCCAAAATGATACGTATTGGCCAGTTCTCCTAGCCCTGTGACAAAGTCCTCTATGGATTCCCCTTTTCCTTGTTCTCCTGTGCCAAAGTAATATCTTTCTAAAATAATGCTTCATTTATTTTCAAAATGTTTGTCAGTTTTTCTTTAAATTGTTTCATAGGCATTCAGTAAGCATTCCCAGCCATTTCTCTCTCATTATCTCCCACCAGAGGTTGTTGTAACTCTGGTAAACATTTAAGGATTCGTCTCCCTTCAACACCCAGGCTCTATGCTGTATTAGGGAGCATGGGTAGCTAAGACATATTCCTGAAAGTCTTCTTTCCATTTTTCCCATTTTACTGTGGGTTCTCCAGGGTTTGACAAAAATTAATGAGGCAAGCTGCTCATTTTTCTGTTTTAAAATCGGTGATGGTAGTGGCTTAGTTCACTATCTCAGCTTACAGTTTATCACCCTTTCTTTGCTGTACTATGTAATTGTATTCCTCTTTCTTTTTTTAATATATGCCTATATTATGGTTGCCCCCAATGGAACCTAGTTAATACAGTGGTAGCCCAATATAAGGTGTAAAGTACCTTTGGATTTGTTTGTTGCGACAGCTTTTCCCCCATGCAGGCTAATTTCCTTTCTTAGCCTTCTGGTTCCTCTCTGCTGTTCTTGGACAGCTGTGCATTGAGTTGCGTGGACTCTGTGGTGGTCTGCGGTGCTTAAAGGTTATTTTCTCTAGCACAGCACCGCTTGAGTGTTCACTGCTCCGTGAATTAGGTTTTTCAGTTTCTGCAGATGCCTTGATGACAGGACGAGCACCGGCAGGCAGCAGGTCTGTGGGCTTGGTCCAGCTGGTCACTCACCACCGCTGACCACCGTGGTGGGCTGACATACTTTGCTTGCGGTAGCAAGCCCAAAATATAGAGGCACGCCTCAGTCTTCGGCTTGACTCATGCACAGACTCAGGTGGGCAGCACCACCAGCCGCCTTCCTTTTCCAGACCACTGCAACTACGCATCTCCCCCTGTGGGAGCTTTCTGGGGAAATACGCCTACCATAGTGGCTATTGTGGCCACTGAATCGTCGATTTACCAGTGTGGGGGTCACAACCAGCTCATTGTCATTATTTTGAAGTCTAGGGGACAGGTAATTCATTGTTCACTGAGTTTTAGTGATCATTAAAGAAGTAGGTTCACAATTATGAGGCTCCCACCTGGGACAATCTCACCTGGCACTCTCCAGCCTCCAACGGACTCCTTTCCCATGCATTCACTTATATCCTAACTCAGTTACCATTCCACAATTGAATGGGAGAAGCTCTTTGTTAGGCAAAATTGTATGCAGTACCCTGTGGGAGACTGCACCAGCCTTGTCCTCTGGGCAATAGTTAACCCAACCTTTGGTATAAGCATCTACTACACAAGTTGGTAGAGTGACTGAGCAGCCAGGTTTATCTCAAGAGGGTTCAACGTGAACTGTAGGTTTGTAACATAGACTTTCACAGGGACAAGTATCCAAATAAAACATATACTCAAGCTTGATTAAACAATGATTTATTTATTTAACGATCAATTAAGCCTTCTTTAGAAGGGAGCAAATATGTAACACTTAAAATACTCTACAAAAATACACACTCTCAGTTTCAATAAATCAGTAGATACCCATTTGGGATGGCACAAAGACACTTCCTACACCCTGGGGTGACTTAAATAATTAGGACACTGTGGACATTGATATATCACTGGTAAATTTAGAGCAATACTGAGTTTGGTGTAAAAGGGAAAAGATTAGAGGGAAGAAACAATGGTTAACACGTTTCTCAAACTGGTAAGTACTTTTGAACCCCACAATGCAATGTATATTAACCCTTTCCCAGCTATACAAGTTATAGAATGTGTGACTCTTTGGAGCGACAGATCAAAACACAAAACGTCTAGGGGAGCTGGAGAACTTCTTGAAGGCAAGTAAAAAGTCTTGCACAATGTTATAGAGAGTTTTTGTGGAAAAAGAAATCCCTGTTGGGCCACAAGCTGGGAGGCTTGTGATGGACAAAGCTGCAAGCAACTCTGCAAGGTGCAGCCAAAGCAAGTCTCAACTGAAAGCTAGCAATGCTACAGAAGAGGTAAGTACCCCTTAGTTTCACAGTACCTTAGGTCTGAGGAAATGGGTTCCAGCTGGCTTCTGTTCCTGTTGTAGTCTGCAGATCCTGTTGTTCCTGGGCCACAATCATGGGCAAACTTCAGATCAGCGGCACTTCGCGGTTTCAGCTTCTTACGAATAGCACCACCACAGTTCTCGGATTCCTTAGGGACTTTCCTCACATCTGGGGTCCAGCATTCTATTGAGGTGGCTCAGGCTTGCTCAGTCCTGCTTCATGGGAGTCCAGAGGATCTTCCTGAAGCTCGGGTCCGACTTAAAGATGACACACTTGAGTCTGGTGTTCTCTCCCTGGCAATCGGTTCCTGCAACAGGAATAGAAGTACAGACAGCTCCGAGAGGATTTCCATATGAGTTCGTCTTGGGGTCGATTGGTCCCACCAACCCAAGGGGAAAAGTCGTCCTTGCAGGGCTTCTCTAGTCGTGGCAAATTCTGAGCTTGAGCACCACAGCAGCAGGGCTTCACCGGGCAAACCAATGGTCTAGGATTTGCAGCAAGTGTCTCTTCCAAGTTCTTTTCTTAGGATTCCTTCATCTAGTGGTCGACTCTGCCTTCCAAGCAAAAGACCTCGCCTTTTATGCAGGTTTCTCCCATTCGTTTGCAGCCTAGCTGTCAATCACACAGCAGGGTGGCTGTCCTCCAAGGACAGCCAGCTGGCCAGTCACCTTTGGGTGCATTCCTGTACCCAAGGAGACTAAGCACATGGAGTTTCGGGCACCTCCTTCACTTCCTGCCCTGCCAGACAGGCTGGAGCCAGAGGCGGGGTTCACCAGTGAATCCTGCCAAAGATAAAATGAACAAAGGGACCAAACCTGGTTTGGCGGTCAAAGTAAATCTCAAAAAGGACCTTTCCTACAACAAATGGCGAATAAAAAGAAGACCAGGGCCATTTTGACAAAATGGGCCCCCACGGGTGCTTTACTGCAGCTGCAATTGTAGCCCGCGGTAGAAACACTCAATGCTAGAAAAAAGTAAACCACTGCCACCAGCCATTAATTGCAGAAAGGTTAACATACAAATGTTACATGAGAAACTAGACAAAGGGGATACTATGTAACTCTGATAGTGTGTGCTGGGTCTAGAAAGTTACAAATGTAAGTAAAGCCAATTTCACTTCACTGCTCTTGGAAACAGTGGTTTCACCAAGAGAAGGTATTTGAACCTTTGGAAAATCTAAGAGACTTCCCAGTGTCACTGCAGGGAAGGTGCTGTGTGTCACAATGTAAAGATGATGCCTATGGAGTTTGTCAGACTCCAAAGTCAAAAGAAACACAGAGTCCAAATGACAGGAAAATACATGAGAGAGTGGGGAAAAAGTTCTTGCTCTCTCCAGGTAAGAAATTAAAAGTTCTAAAATCCAGCGAAATGTGCTGCGGGTCTCTAAGGTAGAAGGGAATTAGCACATTTCTGAGAATTCTCCCTAACACCCTTTAACTATATACAGATACATCCCATGCATTAGTTGATGTTTCTTTATAATGCACCTAATAGACTATAGTTACAGGAACTCACACATGCTCCGTAGTGTTGGGTTGTTGGGGTTACAGATCATAGATTTGATTATTAAAGAACATTGAATGGATAACTTTAAAGGGAGGAACAACTAGTGAAATGGGGCATAGTGGAAGATTAAGGGAGGGGTGGGAGGTGCTTCATAGGTTAGCTAGAGGAAATATACAGTTGTACATCTGTGAAGGATATCCAGATAGAACAGCATACTACATCTTACAGTAAGGTATCACAGGAGGTTGTAGCACTTACTGCTGAGATCTGTATGTAGCCCGCATGCCATAGGATCACAGGTGGGTGAAAATCATTCAGCTTTTCATCCCTCTGCAGTTAATTAAATAAGTACAGTTGGCAAAGGTAATTTTGAGGTATTAAGCCTATTTCTGCTTTTCAATCTTTAAGTTTCAAATAATACTGTGTGGCTCTTTTTTTGAGCCCTGGAGTGGAAAGGTAAGGTCATGTGTTCCTTACCCTAACCCTTCAAGGCACTTCATAGTCATTTGTAGCGGAGAAGGAGCACAAGACAGAATAGACATGTCCAACTTGCATTCCTCCTCCGACTTGAACGGGCACATGCTTTTAAATCTGCATGATATCTTCATGCAGGCCTACGGGGAATGCATTTCCAAGGAATGGACCTGTTTTTGGCACCTGCTGAAGACAGGCAGAGTCCATAAGAACCCATCGTAGATGCCATCCGCAAAGTGTAATTTGCAAGCAGCATTTAGATTTGCATGAATGGGACCCAACAACATGTAAGTGCTAACTTGTCTCTGCATGCAATGAACACATTTTACAAAATTAGACCGCGTGTTACCTTTGAACCCCTGCTACAGAAAAGGTTCTGACCTGCATGAATGGTCATCTAACCACATTTTTAATGAACTTACCCAAATCATCTCCCGAACTTCTTCAAAGTTTGCAAGGTTTTGTCAAACTATGACATCCCCAGAACATGTGTATGCCTCTTAGTTCAGTCTCTTAGTTCGTGCTCAAGAGCACGATTTAGCACAGTCCATTCCAAGTCCTCCACTCGTTCTAACTCTAATACTCAACATGACCATTTTTAACATAGTCCCATATGGAGAGAGATCTACTTTCGCTTTCCCATTATTGGACTGAGTTTGTTTCTTGATGCAAAAAATGAGTGAATTAGTGCAAGAAGAATACTGACCAAATCCGAGTCCACTCCCTTTTGACCCCAAAATGTAGATATCTGCATTGGTCTTTTGGGGATAAATAGCCTCCTATTTGTTTTTGTGTTTTGTTTTCTTAAACACAAACTTTGATGAAAAGCAAAGGTGCTGCATACGGTTGTTTATAGGACCTTGGCAGGATAAAATTCAGAGTAGGGGCCAATGGGGAATTCTGTGCTAGAAGGTGGGGAACACTGAGTCAGTGAGTGGCTGATGTGCTGCCAGTCACTATGATGTCTCTGGAAGCAATAGGCCTTACGTTCCGTTTCGAATTGTGGGAAAAGGATGGTGTGGTTGAATGTTGTTTTCATATTGCGGAATGCATGCAAGAAAGAATGTCATCTTGTTTTTTTCTCCTTGCCGCCCTTGTTTTCAGGTTTTCCTGAGGACTGGATCCTAGTGCTGGACTGAGCTTCAGGGATATTACTTGTATTTGCCGAAACGTCAACTAATGGAACAAACATGACGAAAAGGCTGTATTTAAGACCTGCATCTCAAGATTAGGGCATTGTGCATCATGGAAACCTACCAGAGACCTTAACAGCTTACTTCAAGAGCCTCCTTTCTACCTCATTGCAAGCTGACTCTGCGCGTCAGGCTGGAGGAAGTTCGTCTGGCTGAAAGGGCCTTGCTTCCGGATTACTAGAAAGTTGCTTTGGGCTTCATAGCCTTCTAACTGTCGGATCTCATGAAACACTAGCAACTCCATTACCCCTACTCCAACTGGAGGTTTCCCAGGGGTCATTCTTGCTCAACTCCTCATCACACCTCATGTCTCTGTCAACTAATCTCTTCCTTTGGCCCCTCCTATTTGCCCATGGCATCCAAATCTCATTTGCATTGTCCACCTCTGAACTATCCTCTAATAACCTACTCCCAAACTGAACTGCAGCTTAACTAAAACCTTGATCTGCACTCTCATTCTAAGCAATCTTCATTACTGCTATAGGCTCCTCTTGAGCTTTCTCTCCACTCTTTTGTTCCCTCAACAACATTCTCAAATGTGTAACTGACACACTCTACAACCTCAATGCCCCTCTGCCAACTGCCTTCAGACGAATTACCTCTCCATGCATCCTGTAACCCTATACTCCCTATATCGCTCCCCGTAATATGCCCTGCTCAATCTATGAGTACCCAAACTCACTGAGTCTGTATCCCACCTCGCTTCTTCACCCTTAATGCTCCTACTCCCTACAATCAAGAACACAGCCATAAAACATGCTCCCAAGACTGCTCTGAAAAAGAAGCTACTATACATGGATCCATATAGGATCCATACAGGGAGCCATGCAAAGATCAGCAGTGACCTCTAGTGGTGTACCCCATTCCCTGCCCTCCTCATACTCTGCCTTGTCGCCCATGCATATATTATAAATAACTCTAAATAAATGTGTATATATCCTGAGGAAAACACCCTGGGAAGTTTGTCCATAATCTGGAATATCTGGAGCAAATCGATTTTTGGCATCAATGTGTTAATACGTTAGATTCCTCTCTGCATATGGCGCTCTTTCAAGTCTGGCAGGAAGCCTGTACTTGCATGTATTGTTGTACTAGGACTAGCAATATACCCAGATGATTTCTTTAGTAAAGTAACTATACAAGTGGGAGATGAATGTTCATATTCTAGATGTTCAGTCGTTAATTCTGTACACTGATGATTACATATGCCATTTGCTGCTGTTGAACTGTCATAATCCTTTATCTCAATGTATATGTTAGGCATTGTCTACTTGACAGTTTTAGTTCATGTTTTAGGATATGATATATATTTTTTATTTCTCTTTGCTTTTTATGTTTTATACTGAGTTCATTTGTTGTGTTCTTATATATTTCACAATGTTGTCTTACTTTTGCAATTTTATGTGGATATGTGTAAAGTTTTGTATGAAACTGTATCACATTAATATATATATATATATATAGATAGATATAGATAGATATAGATATAGATAGATATATATAAATCACACTCCAGCTGGCCACCTGCGAGTCCCTTAGGTTCGAAATCAACAGACACCTTCCTTCAAACCGCATATAGCAAGGTAGGCACAAACAGCTTTGTACCAACTTTCTCTCCTGCGAAATTCAAGTCCTTCATCCCAGAAAACAACTTCAGATCGCTGTCCAAGCCTTGGTCCTCTCCCACCTGGATGGTGGCCATGTCCTTTTGGAAGGCCTTCCGGTGACGACCCTGGCTCCCCTGAGATGTGTCCTGCACGCTATCGCATGACTCATAAAAGGACTCTGCAAACTTGACTGCATCACCCCATCCCTCATTGAAGCGCATGGGCTCCTACTGCAAGCCTGTATCATCTTCAAATTCTACTACATCATCTGCAAGACTGTCATCCTAAAGTCAACCTACCTCATTGAGAAACTCAGTATCTCCGGAGGCTTACAATCCACCAGGTGTAAGGACATATGCAGACTTGAACTCTGCCCGTGCAGGAAGGAATAAAACAGAAGACAGGCCTTGTTTATCTATGCCCCAAGACTCTTGAACCTCCTCCCCATCAACATCAGACTCAGCCCCTCACTTCTAGAGTTCAGGAAGGAGCTCAAGACCCTCCTCTTCAAGGAATTGCTCCACCCTAACACTTACATCTACACACCCTGCACACCTGATCCGACCTGAGACTGGGTGACCTGATCCCCACTGTTTACTCCGCTATTTACTTGCAGATCCATTGCTGACAATTGCACGTGTTCCCCTTTTGTTAGATCCCCACACTCGTGTTTCTCTGCCCCCCTAACCTTGTTTGTTTCTTTCTTTATTTATATAGCGCGCCAGACCCTGGGGTATCAGGGCGCATTACATCATCACATAGGATACATAGTCAAAAAACATCAGGTACAGTATCTGACAGGGTACATTACAGATATTTACAAAGCTGAAAAAAACAAAAAAGTATATTACAGATATTTACAGAGGAGGTAGAAGTGCAACAGTTAGATTTCTTGTGAGGAGAAGAGGCATGTTTTTACATTTTTTCTAAAACTGAAGTAGGACACTTCAGATCTTAGGTTAACCGGCAAGCTGTTCCACAGTTTACGCGCATGCACAGGAAAACTACTACCAGCAGCGTTCTGAAGTTAAAATCTTGGCACTTTGAGGCAGTGGACATGACTGAGGTAGGTCGGTCAGAGGTGTTTCTCGTGAATTTGCATGCCAGATAACCCGGTGCTGAGTTTGAAAGGCACTTGTGCGTGAGGGATAATGTTTTTTAATTCTGTTCTTGACTGAAAGCCATTGTGTGTTGTGTCTTATAGCTGAGATATCCTCTGATCTGGGGAGATTAAGGGGCGATCTTAATGCGTTGTTCTGGAGTATTTGGAGTTTTTGGTGTTGTATTTACTAGTCTCTAGGTATAGGGCGTTGAAATAATCTAGTTTGGATAAGATTTATGCTCTTGCTAGCTTGATAGAGCTTTGTGTCGAGAGAAAAGGTTTACAGGCGTTAATGAGCTTGCAGGTGTACGCTGGGGCAGAGGAAGTGGCATTTACCTGTCTCTTTAAGGTAAGAGTAGAGACCAGATGGAAGACCAAGGTTTTTACCTCCTTGGATACTTTTTCATGTTGATGCCGTCAATAGTGAAGGCTTTGTAAAGGTTACTCAGGTTGTTGGGTCTAGCCGTGGAGCCAATGAGTAGCAACTGTGTCTTTTCGTCACTAAGACAAAGACGGTTGGTGGCCATCCAGGCTTGGATAATGAGATAGATTTTATTGAGCAGAGATGAATCAGTGTCATGATCACCTGAGATGGGAATGATAATCTGGGTGTCATCTGCATAGTTAGTGTAGGTGACACCCAAATTGTCAGGATCATCGAAAAGTGTCTTGGTGAAGATGTTATACATCGTAGGAGAGACACATGAGCCTTTGAAAAGGTTGCATGATTTTGCAGTAGTGGTCTGAGACTCGAATACAGGCGGTTACCTGGATAGACTACGTTTTTTAATTTCCACTTTGTTTTGTAGTAACTAGATTTTATTGAGGAGCACAGTTTGAATATTGGTACACCAGGACTGGTCTTTAATGGAGATGTCTGCAGGTAGAATAGGGGTCTCTAGCTCTCTTAAAATGTTAAAAAGTTCTTGGGTGCTAGAGTTAGCATTGTTGATTCTGGTGTTGTACATCTCCTTTTTAGTTTGGAGTATCTCAGATTTGTATCTTAAAGATATTTTAGAGAGATTATCCATGTTAGATGCTGTAGGGGACTTTTTCCAGAGTGATTCTACCTTTCTTTTTTCATTACATAGTACTTTGAGGTTGGCGGTAAACCACAAGTTTAAATGTGCTTGAGGCTTAGCTTTGCACAATGTGAGGGGGCTATTTTGTCGATAGCTTGCTGTATTGTATGGTTGTATAAATCGACTAGTGCGGTGAGGTCTGAGATAGTGGAAGTGGGATTGGTTATAGGTTGGAGTAGTGGTAATACATTCACTAAAGTTATATTCTGTTTATTTCTGGTGTAGGCCGGGGAGCTGGTGGTTTAGTCATGTTAGGTTGATGACTATTTAGTAAGGTAAATGAAATGAGGAGACGGTCAGTCCAGGCACACGGTTCGTTAGCTAGAATATTGGTATTGCAGTTAAGACCAGCTAACCAATCTACGGTTCTGCCTTTGTTGTGCATGGGCAGATTGATACGGTGGGTGAAACCGAGTTGCGTAATGATATTAGCAAGTGCTAAGGCGTTGTTGTCATTGGTATCATGAAGGCCTAAATTGAAGTCACCTAATAATATAATTACTGCGATTTGGGTTTGGTATTTTTGCAGAGTAATGCGGTACTTCTTCTTCCCCCTGTGATTGTAGAGCACTCTGTTGCTTCCCTAAGCTAGTCTGAGCTCAATAAATACCCTAATAATGATGATAATAATACAAACAAACAAAAAAGGATTGTCAGGATGCAATGTCCTCTTTCTTGAACTCCTCCAAGACCTGGATCTAATTGTGCTTGTTAATCGTGAATAATCACTGGATAATCACGCTGCAAGGGGATTGCTGTGTTAATTGCTGCTTACTCGTGTACACAGGTTCTGCTCGAAGCGCTGACCTTTCGCTTAAGAAATGCAACCACACTATTCAGTAATGCCTTGCCTCCCAAGCCACTGTAAGTCAGGCCTACACCGTTCCCACCTACCTGTTCCTTTGAGGGAGCAGCCTTTGGGGGCACTTCTGGTTTTCTCAACCTCCTAAAAATCAGTGGAGGAAATATGGAAAAGCCTTATGATGGACAGAGAAAGCTGGCCGCTGGCGCCTGGTGACATACCATACTGTACATACAACCAGTTCAACCAGTGTAGTTTGCTTGCAGATCCCATTTTCGGAAGGTTTCCCTGCATGCAGGGGGGCAGCAGTGATCACCTTGCAGCCCATCCACCGAGAATAATACTCCTGATGCCCACATAGGCATTGGTAGCCTGCACCCACGTGCAAGTGATGGGCCATCTGCAATGCACGTTTTACATGTGTACCGCTATTTCATTGGTGGGTATGTAAAAAAGCAATGGAAACGGTCATAATGTGAATAATTGAGGATTTCACGTTGTCATGTTGATGACAACGTGACATTTATAAGACGCAAGGTTGGTCATGATCTGCCCTCTTGCTGCTGGGGCACCTATGAGCACACAGAGAGATGGGGACAGTACCTCCATGTGGCAGAGGTGAGCGAATGAAGGGGGGTGAGAGGGTGATAAGGTGGGTGACATGGGTTGGTACAGCTGCACACAACTGGACTTTCTCTGGCCCATGGTGTGTCATTGCATAACATGTCAGCAGTGCATTTTATGCAATTAGAGGGTGCCTGTAACGTCAGGCGTGTTTACATTGTAGAGCTTCCGTTCTTTGCAAGGTTACACGTTGTATTGACAGAGCTGGCAAGCCAACCAAACTTCAAGTTAACATAAACAGTCGGAAAACACAGAGGAGAGCCGAGTCAGCCTGTGGGGCAGGAGACAGCCATAGTACACGCAAGTCCAATCAGTGACATACCTGGGTCGCATGGACATAATTTTAGGGGGTTGGGGGGAAGGGGTGTTTGTCCCCCTAACTTTTGTGGCACACAATTTTGTCCCACTCATTTGGCAGGGACACCTTTAATTTAGATGTCATGCCCCCCCCACCCACCAACATTTTCAGCAAATGTACTCCACTGCCTGGGTGGTTGTGTTTGCACACTAAACATCAAGGCTGTCAGGGAGGGTAGCCCATGCCCCACTCCCTCTCACTCTCTTGATTGTCTGTCCCGACCTTTCAGCATTAACAGGGGATACACTGTGCACGCCTAGCTCTGGTGGTGGCAGCCGGCCCGTTCCCTGGACTCAGGGGGGGCAGAGGGACGAACAGTCAGTGCTCAGTAGCGGGCAAGTCCACATTTTGAAGATTGGTGGTAGTTCTGTCAACATTGCTCCTTGGGCAGCAGGGAACATCCAGTGGCATGTGTGCCCAGGCTGGCTGACAATAGGGCCTGTCTTTGCTCTCTTGGTGTAATGCCCGCAACCCACTTTTCAAGTCTACCAAGATGCATCTGCGGGGGGTCTTGACTGGCCCTGAGTCACAGACACTGGGCCACTGGCCACTGGGGTAAACTGGTTTCAGTTTACCCCAGGGCCAGTGGCCTGAGTACGCTGATGCTCCGTCCCCCCACCCCACCAAGAAAGGCCATATGCGTACCAGCAAAGGCCATCTGTGTGAGAGTCTCTATACTTTCAATGGGACTTTTTTTTTTATTTGGGCGCCGGCACCCCTGGGGAAACCAGATGTCAGTGCCCCTGCCCAGGGCAAGGCTGGAATACAGTGTAGTCAGTGTGCATGGAATTCTTGGGGTTTCGGCATGGGTGTTGAAATGGCGGGGAGCATGATTCCTTAAGTGTAATTCCTTAGGTACAAGACACATGCATCTTGTAGCTTGTATCAGCTAAAAGCACACACATGTATAGACATATGCAGACACTGAACTTAACTGCAATCTTGAAAACCTTTCCCTCAGTCTTGCTCAATGCTGTCATTGGGCCGGATCTTCCTGCATCGGGGATTCAGCAAAACATTCTCCCCGGATCTCAGATCCGGATCCACAATCCTCAGAAATCCATGTGCATTCAACATTTATTTTAGAATGCTGCGGTGCATTCCTGTTTTAAACTATATTCCCCACAATACCACTTGAGGGTCTTAGCAGGAGCCCTGTGAAATACCTTTTCAATGTTGCACTGTACAGGAAATATTGAAATGCATTTTTTAGGATTGAAAAGGTGTGCACATTTTGTCCTTTGCTGACATTACACCAAAAGTGGGCTATTTTCCAGGTGTTCATGATTAATCTTCTGAGAGGCTATTGTTTATGGGGGTGGATGAAATACTGGAGGCTATAGCCATAAAGTGGGCTGTCACACACTTAAGGTATTACCCGATGGGCCGAATGTTTAGACTCATAACAGACCACTCTCCTCTGACTTAGATGAGTCTTCGGAAGGATACTAATGCCGAGTAATGAGATGGTTCTTGGATTTACAACCTTTTAGTTTTTCTGTTGAACACCGAAAAGGTCAAGAACAAGGAAATATTGATTTCATAAGTCCCTTCCCTCTATACACCAAAGGGGAAGCCACAAAGGTAAGGGTAAGGGTATGTGATGAATTGAGGGAGTTCATCCCCTCTCCCCAAGGCAGAACCCTCCCACCCCCACCTGTGAGGCTAGGGAGGTGAGCCCGCTCTGCAACACCCTCCGTAGGGGTCAAGGCAAGTGGGCCTCACCGGGAGAGACTCCCCCTTTGGGGACAAGGATTCACGTTCCTGTTAGAAACTCCCTTCACCAGCAAGTCTAATGACACAAATGGGACTATCAAGTCTTGTCAAACACGAAGAAGATGCTGAAGGATATTATTCTTCAAGAGAAAAAGAAAATATATCTTCGGTGCAGTCTTTGTGTTTGACAAGACTTGATAGTTCCATGTATGCCATTGGTATTACTGGGGAAGGGAGTTCCTCACAGGAATGGGAGTCCTTGTCCCCAAAGTGAGTGGGAGTCTCTCCCAGTGAGGTCCCACTTGCTTTGACCCCTATGGAGGGTGTTGCGGAGCTGGCTCACCTCCCTAGCCATACGGGGGGCTCCCCCATGGGGAGAAGGGATGAATTCCCCCGATCCATCTCAGAAACGATCACCCATCAACCATATTGAAGTCTGTGTCCCACCAAATGAGGAACACAAAGTATACGTTTTACCAGGCCTAATGCAAGAACCCCCAAACAACGTCTTACTGCAGTTTTGTTGTGCTGTGAAATGTGTGTTCACCTACATTGGGGCATTTTCTGGTCGCAGCTGGACCTGGGGAGGGGACTGTTACTGGGTTCCCAGTGTGTACAAAAGCCCAGCATTATGCAATGGTTTGATGCAAGGAAAACATCAAGAGACTTACATGTGATGGTGGAGCTGGGCTCTAAAGGACTGCGTGGAACTTGGTGGGCAACGGTGTGAGGACAATTGTATCATATATTTTGTTCATACTATTTAAGATATTTTATGTTTAAACTTACGTCAATTGCTTACATTCATGACTTTTATTATTTATTATTTATGGAAAACATTATGTTTGTACATGTTTTTGTGAATGATACAATGAAGATATATCCAGTTATGTTTTGAACTCATACTTAAGAAACATGCCCTGATTTGATAAAGGCAAACTTCCAAAACATGTGTCATCCGAAGGGCACACGCTAATTTACTATTAAACTTTGGTGATGGAGATTTACTCGGCGCGTGGTCTCTAAGAGTATAAATCTATTTGTGGATTGAAAGTTGTTGATAAATTGTAAGTAATCCTCGGCTTCCTACAGAAGGCCCTCCAAACCATGATACTATAGATGTGTGTGAGAAAAGGGACTTCTGCCCTGCAGGAATACAAGACTGAGTCGAGGCTCAAGCGCCTACTCAGACCTCACACTTCTACAAACCATGAGTGAACCCTATCATAAAGGTATACCAAGCACAGTTAAAAGATTTACCTCCTTTGCCGATTGTGGTAGCCTGGGCCAAGGGATGGCTAAACTCTCAAGAGGATTGTGAATGTGATTCAGTGGCAACCCAAACAGCAAAGCACAACAGTCCAAAATAAAAGGAATGTCCAATCAAGCTTTTATAAAAACGTATGTACTTTAATTAAACACATCATCTGCAAAAATAACTAGACAAAAAATCACTACACAAAACCCACCCCTGAGGAAACAACACAGAATATGCAATGATATACAGATGCTGCACTCTGGTTAACCAATCAGGGGTCAAAGCTTTATAAAAAAGGATTTGTTCTGGTGCAAAACAGGGTAAAGGTGACCTAACCAGTCTCTAGGATCCAAAGATGGACCAAGTGGGCATTTAGCAGTCAATAATACATTTCTGAGGGTCTTGGCGGTTCGACGGTGAGGTAAGCAAAGGTGTATGAACCGTGAAGGCTTTTTTTAACCCATTCCTGTAACTTATTTTCTTGACAAACCAAGCCATACTTATTCCAGGAAAGCTGAGGTGGTTGTTCAGGGTATCGTTCTGGCAGAGTTATTGGTTTTAGTTCTGCAGCATAGGTTTTTTCAGTCTGATACTGGAATAGGGCATCTGCATTCTCATTTCTTTATCCAGGATGTAGGTGATGAGAAAGTCCATACACATGAAAGTATTGTGAACTTCTTAATCGCCCGGAACAGGGTCAACATTCAACAAATGCAGCATTAATGACTAATAGTTCTTTATATTCTATATATCTTTAATAGTTCTTTATCTGCAATTGAGTAGTTTCATTTACAGTCTGTTGGTTGAGTAGATTAAAATGCTATGGGATGGAGGACCCCTTCTCATCATCAGTCTGTGACAAGATAACACCTAAGACAATGCTAGATGTGTCCAGATGAACCTGAAAAGTCTTGAGAGCATCGGGATGTTGTAGAATTGGAGCCTCCCTGAACACCTTCTTTAGTGAAAGAAAGACTATTTCTGCCTTTTCATACCAAAAGTAGCATTTCCTTTTTAGGGCAATCTTGCTAGGTGTTTAACCTTGTTTAAGAAGTTGGGTGTAACACGTCAGATTACATTTGCAAACCCCAAAAAGGATTGTACAAGGAGTTGGCCACTCATTATCTGCCTTTGCCTTATTTTGATCCATCTCAATTCCTTGTGGCATAAGAATGTATCCCAGAATCTCCTCCCTACAAGTGTGAAACGGGCACTTTTCTAATTTGGCATAGAGCTGGTGTTCTCACGAATGTTGCAATACTCATTCCGACTCTGAGTAAATAAAGATAAAATTGATGTACAAGATATCAAAACCATTGATGTACCCATATACCCATGTCATCCAGGTCCACCATAAAAGATTGGACTATGGTAGGGGCATTACAAAGCTGAATGGACATTACCTGGTACTGATACGTGCTAAATTGTGTGTGAAAAGCAGTTTTCCACTCATCGTCCCCCTTCACCCTTACCAAATGGTAAACACCACACAGATCTACTTTAATATAGATGAATTCAGATCTGACTAGGCCAAATAGGAATTAAATCATTGGTAACCAGAGCCTGTTCTTTATAACAAATTCATTGATTGCACGATAGTTGATGCAAGCCATCAGGGTACCTTCTTTTTTAGGCACAAAAAGATTGTTAATGACACTGGCCTTTCAGTGATGGATAATCCCATTTTCTAACAGTTAGTCTATATATCCCCTCAAGTCTCGGGAGGATAGCTCAGGGGCAATGTGCTCCTCTTGGAAGTAAGACAGAGCGGAGCAACACATGTTTGATCTGCGGGTCTGCGCTTAGAAACCACTGGGTATTAAGCACATTATAAATAACCAATTATAAAGTTCTTATTTTCTACTTTGGTAAGCAGACACATTTGACCACAGTGTAATCAGGCATTGGGCTCCAATCATGTGTCCTTCACCAACCCCTACTATCAGTTGTATTGCCGACCCCTCTCTGAAATAAGAAGAGAACCAATGGTGGTGCATTGAAACTAACCATACATCGTTCCCAATATATGGTAGGATTACGCCTGGTGAGATTTGGCATCGCCAAAATTCTCACAAATTGTGACGAGGTCAAAATGAATGTCCTTATTATTGGGGAAACTGAGCATTCTAAGAAAACAAGTTTACGTGGTAATTGGGCCGGAAGTCAAACATGAACTATCAATTGAGCATACTGAAACCACCTTCATGTCAATGAGATTTCCGGTTGGTCCTGAATTAACCATAGCAGACACCAGGATTTTAACATTATTTAAGTTCAAGGATACATACATCTTTTAGTCCCATGCATTTCCCAACATTTATTGAGAAACCCGAGGCCCATCCAATTAGCTTAAGTTCCATCACAATAGCCTTGAGTGTCGAATGAGTGTACATCATCAGCAGAATATGCTCCACAGGGATGCTACTACTCCCCAGGTTGGATTGGATATGGACGGCAAAGGGCTCCATCAGTAAAGCGAGACAAGGGGCAACCTTGTTGCGTCCACCTGCTAATTCGTTTAAAACATGAGTAGTGTCCATTAATACTAATTCTTGTGCTGAGGGACATATAGCAAAATTGTGGCCAAATTCAAACATCAGTAGAGTCAAAAGAACAAACCGCCAATATCCCCTATCGAAGGCCTTGCTTCATCCAGTGCCAGCAAGGCCATCGAGATCTTGCACCTATTTCGAAATCTCTGCGATGTTAATTTGCCCGTCTAATATTATCATCTGCATCACGGCCAATGATAAATTCGGTTTGCTCTGTGCATGAATCAGAAAGCTGAGGGATCTCATCAACCTATTAGCTAGAATCTTCGGATACATCTGCATTAGTGTTAAGGAAAGAATCACACAGAGTGGCATCTTTGCCAAGTGTAAGTATTAGGGAAAGGTCTGATTCCCCCATAGATCTTGTCACCTCTCCTGTCGTAAGAAAGTAGTTAAACATAGTAATTAATGGGGTTAGCCGCTGGGACTTAAATGTTTTATAAAAAGTTGACAAACTTTTATATCTGGGAGTGGATCTTTTGATTTAGAAGGGAGATGATTGCTAGCTCTATTTCGTCCTTTGTGATAGGAAGCTCAAGCTGGTCACGGAACTCTTGGGAGAGTCTACGGAGTGTGGGTAGATTCCTCAAGATAGGAGTTCTGTGCATCGAGGTCTGGCATCTCAGCTGTTAACAGTGTCTTGTAAAAGCCAGAGAAAATGTCTATCTTCTCTGTCTCCGTGGATCAAAAAATACCACTCCCGTCTCTGCTGCCTGTGATGTGATTTGTGAACTTCTGCATTTTTAGTTTATATGTCAACAACTTGTTTACTTTAATATGCAATAATAAATTGGATGTTTCTGACACCATCAGCGTCTCCATGTTTGACTGGGCCAGACTTAATCCCTTGTTTGGGAATGGGTCTTTTCTCGCTCCTTCACCTAGGATTCCATTAGGAAGACTTAGTTTTGCTGGTGTGGCAATGCTTGGATGTCACACAGAACTGTGATTTATATACACTAATATATGTATTGGACTCTGTCAATGTGTATTGTGAATAATACGATAAATGCCTTTGCTTGATGATAAATCTGCCATAGAATGAATTTAGAAGAGTGATAAACCTTTGTTGGTTTATAAATTAGATTTTGAAGAAAAACTGTCTTTGTTTTGAGAATACAGTAACGACTTTGTATGAATTATCTTTGTATGTAAGAACAATTTATATATTGTTTTGCTTACTTGTAATAAAATGTTTGAATATAATAGAGGAAGAGGTCATCTTTTTGACTGTATGAGAGTGACTGGCTTATTCATCAGTGAGTCTGGTGAATTGTGTTGGCTTTTAACTCTGTTTACCCCCATTGAGGCACATCCAGTTATTTCTCATGCATGAGTCAATCAGGTTGTATATATTTTGCAGGTGTTGGCTGTGTGATTCCCAGAGATCTCTAGGACCACCTAGGTATCGTCTGCATAGTTGGTAAAAACACTCCTGAATCTTCTAGGAGGCTGGAGGCTGTAAAGGGGTCTAACGTGCAGGTTGAAATGTACGGGGTACATAGAAGCCCTCTGTGGCACCCCACAGATGGAAAGGGTTGGGGCTGCTGATGCTTCTCCCCAGCAGAGTCTTGATAATCGCCCAGATACGGGACCCCACTGAATCTATTTGATTGTCATTTTCAGTCACCCTTTGAGGGAGTTCACCCACCAAGCTTTGTATTTCTTTTTTAATTCCCGCAAGCATTTGTAGGTTTTTTGACCGGGTGGCAGGCGCAGATATTTCTTTCTCTGCCTCCTGTTCTGTGTGTATTCGGCCTTCCCTAAAGAGTTGTCTTCTTGGTTTTTTCTTGGTCGTGCATGACCAGTAACACGTCACCCCTCTCAACAGTGGTTTCGTAGCCATCTTCAGAGTGCAGAACTAACCACAATATGGTGGGTAACACGGGTCCCAACTATTGTGTAACGTGCCTGCAGGACAGGGGGACAGTGGAGTCAAGACAGCCCAACACTCAAGTCCCCAGACAAAGATGCTCCAATGACCAGCAGAGATGGCCAGGTTTGTGCAATGCTTTATTAGATTCCCAAAGTATGTAGGGTGGAGCCTGCCGCAGCCTCCATCAAACCGGCACGAAGATAGGGGATGTTTCAATGCAGAAGTCCTATTATCCACAGCGTTCTAGTCCCAGAAGCTGGAGCGTAAACAGACAGCTTCAGGCCCAACGAGCACAATGAGGCGTTAGAGGTTGTGAGATTGCCTCAGAGCTGCTACTAGACCCTGACTAGGTCCCTGCGACAAAGAGGGGCCCCACTGAGCCACCAAGCCACTGGGTTTATTCCAGTACACAACTTCAGGCGCAATCTTGAATCAGCACAGAGTTCTGGTAAAAATCCTCCGACTTCGGTTTTTGGTATGGATGATTTGCGAGCGAGGAGTCCATAATCCTCTGTGGGCGGAAAGGCGCCTGTGGGACCTCATCAGTCGGTGTTCATAGGGCCATGCCCGTCAGCTGGCCCATATTTGCCCACAGCTCACGGAGCTCTCATGGAGCACCTGCGTTATTTTAAAAATATGTTTGAGTAGAGCCCCCACGACCCCCCCATTAGTTGGTTTGTACTCCCTTGCTATGCTCAGTTGGCAGCACATTTTCATGGGAAACAATTACCTCCCTAAAATTAAACATTTCCCAGCCACAACTGTTTCTGGGGCCACTAGGAGAATATGAATCATGTTGCGCTACTACTACTGTTGGCATGTGCCCCGCCTCCCAAAGAATGGTTGTGATTGAGGAGGGTTGGGCTGAAGTTGCTGAAGTTGCAAAGGAGTGACCTGGGCAGTGTGTGATTGAACTGGTATACACAAATCTGATGTCCCCTGCCAACCTAGTTCCCTTGTGCATCCTGCAAAATCTTCAACATGTCAGGAAATGGTGTAATTTGTTATGCCGCACTCTCCGAAAACCACAGGAGCTATTTGAATATAATCATACCACTTTGAGCGGCAGAGATCCCTGGTTTTGTATTAAAAGGTCACCACGAGGCAGTCAATGGTAAGAAGAGGGTTAGGAAGAGCTTGTGGATAAATGGAGTTTATAGGATTTGGGAAGATTAAGCAGATATGAAGGATGACTTATTGGGAAACACAAAACATTGTTATTGCCTTTTCAAAATGTCAAAGTTGTGTTTTGGTGTATTTACCTCATACCTTGCACTCACTCATGTGCCCATTGTAGTTCTGGTCAGTTCTACACTCATTCTTGACTTCTATGTTGGACTCAATTACTGTTGCAAAGCAGGGATGGGGCAAGGTCTAAATAGAATCTTCACTAAACAACCACAAGTTCTTACTGCCTGTAAAGCCTGGAGAGGGCGTATCTGTACTCCTGCTCCCTATATGGCAGAGTAGAGGCACGGAGCACCCCAGCCAAGATTCTCTATTTGGTATCGTGGACGAGCAATCAAGGCTTACGCTCTCAGGAGGGGATGCGGGCTGGTTCTTAAGTACAGTGTAGCCCCCAAGCACTCACAAAGGAATGTCCACACACTATGTTAGTGAAAACACAATCTTTATATAAATAAGGTTCACGTTATATATACACAATTACAATAACACACTTTGTAGTAAAATGGTAAATATATACAGTTTCTTTGTGGTACTACAATTACTATTTGACACCATTAAAATGCATCAACTGTACTCAGTTCAAATGTCATACAAAAAGTTAATAAAGTGAACCAACAATAGACATAGAAGGAAAGCAGGTTGGTTAAAACAATAGGCAGAATACTGGGCCCCTACCACTAGGCACAGTTCTGTGTTAGGATCCCCCCACCTGGGCAACCTGTAAATAAAGATATAATACAAGCCCAGTCCAGATATTGTTTATGTGAGTCCTATTTCCTTCTATAAAAGTTCTACCACCCCAATGTACCTGGAATAGCAGAGTTCGATGTCGGTCGTCGACGGATCCTTCTTGAGCGGCTCCCTTTAAGGCAGGAGCCACGGATCGTTCAGATTCCATGAGGAAATGGTGAACAAAGGCGTCGAGGCAGCAGCTTTGGTCCTGGCGGTGCATGTCGATGACCGGTCGAGGACGTCCTGCGAAGATGAGGTGTGTGGGGCACCTCGACAATGATAGTTTGTTGCCGCAAAGAGTTACTGAAGAACTTTGGCCCAGCAAGGGTGTTGGGCCGTCAGCGTCTCTGTGGTCTTCGGGTGGCGGGAAACCCACCAGCGGATTCTCCTCCGCGCGTCGATGGCCTTGACTTTCTCCGGCAGGGCAAAGCGGTCGTCGGTGATGAGCGAGGGAGTCCTTCGTTCAAAGTGTTCTTAGGCAAAGGAGCACTGCGGCTCCGGTCGGAGACGGCAGTCATTGACGGTGATGAACTTCAATGTCCGGGTGCTTCGCTTTGTGATTCCGCGGTGGTCAGCGCCTCCGGTCAGCAGCCTTTCGAGGACTGACTTCCAGGGCGCTTCAACGAAGGTCATCTGGTGCCCGATGGGCCCTCATAGCTCGGGAAGAGGTCTCCTAGCCAGGTCCTCTCTTGGATCAGTTCCTTGAAGGCACAGCAGCTTTCAGATTGGTGAAGGACAGCAGCAGCAATTCTTCTTCTTCCAGTGGGCTTCAAGGTTAAGCATCAAGTATACATTTCAGCTTCTGAATGATTTCCATCAGTGAGAAGTCCCCAGATATACTGTTTGTTCTCTCATTCCCTCTGCTGGGTCACACTCAGGCAACCAATCATCCAGAAGGGCATTCAGGCAGTCAGGCAGCCAATCAGGCTCACAGTGCATTCTGGCCATTCTCCTCCCTCCAGACACTCAGAGCAAGGAATGTGTATTGGGACAAGCACTCTGCCATTCAGCACTCCACACTGCATTTATTTCTGTTTCGAGGAGGGATGTCCCATTCATTGTGTTACGTACCAGAAACCAAAAACCCATAACAAGAAGTGCATATT